>NC_091124.1:163475164-163815164 GCF_040183065.1 Periplaneta americana
TGCATCAACCGACAATGAACCCACCTTTTAGTTATCTTCTGCTATTTAATTTTGGTGAATATTAAAATTCAGTGTTTTATTATTTTCATATTTCTGTGATTACGTTCAATAAAAAATAATCAACACAGCATTAAAAACTAACTTACGACTTAATATTTTATAATGCGAAATGTAGCTGAAAGCTTACTGTATGTCACTGTAAAAAACTGATCGCAAAAATGAATTACTGTATATTTTACTGTTGTTCATCTCCATCCTGTGATATGAAGGAAAATTATAATGAAGAAGTTAATACTGGGTGAACAATCCTTCGCACACCCGCACCTTCAAGGCTTATGGCTAGTCGGAAGAACCAGCTGCTAAGCTGGCTACAAATTCCCAACCCATTTTGTGCTCAAGGTCGCATCAGACATCAGTGTGAGTCGTACTCTTCCAAGATAATTCAGATATTGTATTTCCTACAGAATATTCATGTATGATTCGTATATGCATACAGAATTGGTTCGTGCTGTAAGAAGATTATTTCGGGAGAGATTCCCTGGTGTCAAAGTTCCAAATAGAAGTTCGATTCAAAGATTGGTACATACAGTTCGTGAAACAGGAAGTGTTCTTAATAAGATGCGTAGACAGCACATACAATACTCACAGAAGAAATTCTCGATAAGACTGGACACAGCTCTGGAAAATTCCCTTAGAAAATCACTTCGACATCTTTCTCAGCAAATGGGAATTTCCTATGACTCTGTCTGAACGGCTACAAAGTTACTTAAGTTAAAACCCTTGCTTGATATGGGTGAGTGTATTACTTTTACTTTACTTTTTAAGTGTTTATAACTAATAACTTACGTAAAAAACTGTAGGAAGATTTTTTTTTTTAATATTTATTACCGGTAGTATTTATTTTTAAGTTATTATTAGTAATAACTCACATTACAAACTAGGTAGATTTACTGCGGACTTCCTGATACCCGTTCACTGAGGTTATCGGCTTGACTCACCCAAGATCCACGAGCAGTGGAAACGAGCATGCAGAGAACTGTTCACCCAGTAATTAATGTAGTATGTTATAATTTTAAAGGCATTCAATATATTATTACTATTATACAAAATATACATTTTCTATGCCATGCAGTTTAATTTTTTAATGGATTTGTTCATTTTTCCTAACACTTTTGTACCTTTTAATATATCGGACCTTTACTCGTATGTTTACACTTTGTTTCGAAATAAATATCACTCCACAATGATTTTCAAATTTTTATGAACTTACGAAAGAAAGAAGTGCAAGGTTTAGTATTCCATACACTGTTAGAGACAAACTGTAGAAGAGAGGAAGAGAGAACATTTTGAATTGGGCAGCATTTGTTTTAACTAGTTACATTATAGACATACAACGCTTTTAATATGTATCATTGTCAATGGTGAATTTCAGAACCTTCAAACATATCAGTGCTCTAGCATGAAATCCAAATACAGTCACTTCCTGACTCACACATGATTCCAAGCTTAAAACCCTCTCCTCCAATCACTTATGATTTTCTGTTCTTACTCAAAATTAAAAAATAAACTCAAGCTAAATAAAATTAAATTTATTGTTGAATATTATGGCCTCATATGGAGTGGTTTAAAACATGGCCATTACAATTAATAAAACGGAAACCCTACATTTTAAAATTTGACCAAAACATGATGTGTGTGTCCCCCAGTACTGAAAAGAAAAAGCTATAAACTGGAAGAAAAACAATCAACTCATGAAAAAACTTGTCTAATGAGCAAAATAAGAAAAAGTTAAACTGAAGAATCTACAACCCAAACCCTTACAAGTGACCAAACTTAGAGGTAGCCTGAGGTCATGCACTGCATATTGTTGTTTCTAGAATGTTAGTTGCTGTAAATTAAGTCTGCATTAATCTTCAGTAATTATATAAATAAGACTCTGAATAAAGATATCTCAATGTGGGTGGCTGTCGAGTAAGTCAGCCCAATTTCTCATGAAAATGTGTAGTCGCAGAACTTACAGTAATGCTGAACGGGAGTAACAAAATGATGAATATTCTTATCTGTTTCGTACAGTCACACTTAAAACTACACAAGTATTTTGTAATGAACAATTAAAACGAAATAAATGATTATGCTTAAGAAATATGACGTCATGATTGACACAGGGAGGAAGGACACGTAATGCATAGTTAGGAAAGATATTTCAGACACGTACCCTCTAGATATTAATTGTGCAGTATGAAATCTATATGAACCAAAATTATGAGTATGTTCTAGATGTACAAAATGTACATTTAACATTGCATGATGCAAAAAGATAAAACAATAACGCAAAGAATGTACTGGGAAAAGGAAGAAATGTAATATACTAGTATTACGGTCTTACTAATAAAAACTCTATATACAGACGTTTAACTGTCTTATACTTATACAATGAGTAGCTCGTTTATAAGTCGTGTGTAAATTCCTTACTAATAATCACTACATACGTCGTGTATAACAGTATAACTGTTACACAGCTACGTCATAGTTTCGTCATTACTTCGTTACGAAAGGTAATAAAATATCTGAAGTTCTTTACTGGATCTGGTAGAGTGCTCTAGTGTGGCGTGTTAAATATCGATAGTACAACTGGCTCTAATCGATTACCACACTACATTTTGGTCAAAGAGTACAAGCTACAGCAATATTATTCTAATAATTCTAAGATCTTTGGTTTGTTCTTCTGTGGTTACTAGGCAACCATCATCATAAAATGACAGTCGATACGAACAGCTGTTAGAGGGGCAGCCATTTTTTCTCTATATACAACGCTTAAACAAGGGGTTTCGTGTATATAACTACTGCAAAGCAATTCCCATTGTATAGTTACTGGCTGTTTATACGTCCATCGCTTCTGCATGGTTTATTAGTAAAGTTTTCTGTCTCAACTCTGCATAAGTCTCATATAAAAACTATACACGGTTTATTAGTAAGACTGTTATGATATAATGTAGATAGATAAGAAAAACAGAATATAATGAAAAAGAAGGAACAAAATAGAACAGGATGAGACAGAAAAGCATTTCGAAATAAAACAATTACTACGATTTGGTAAAATTCAATGAAAATAAAAGAATTTGAATAGAATATATAAGAACTTTTAAATTTATATAGGTAGGACTGATATCTACGGTTTACATCAATCAATAGTTTCATCAATATAAAACACAAAATTGAAAAAGAAACTTACAAATCATTCAGACATCTCCATAATCACGAATAATGAACTGTATGTTTGAATGTATGTATCGTAAAATTTGTTTCTAACACTTCATAGTTAATTATACAATGCAATACATAATAATACAGTGACATTAATTTGTTTTGCAATGTTACAGGCTTCATACAATGCGAATGAGCGGCAGCAGTGACAGCACTGGTACTACTTTGTACTGAGTCACTCTGACAAAAAGATTTAATTTAGTAACATCGTGTTGCATGATTACAAGCACTGTCGAATTGTGTCTGCATCAGAAATTGACTAAAAAACGGAGAATTCCATATGTTGTGATTTATTAAAAAGACAAGTCAGCTGCTCAATACTGTAGAGAAATTCGATTACGTTTTTCTTTATTTTTTTGGAGCTAATCCACTTCAGAGGTCGACAGCTCATAATAAAGTGAACAAATTCAAAATTATGAACTGAGTATTAACAAGGAGCTAAATTGAAAACATTACATTTTAACGATTGCCAAGGACATCTCTCTCTAAGCTCTCCCATCAAGCAGGAGTCTCCTATTCATTACCACAGTGCTTAACTAAATTACTGAAAGTTCATTCATGTAAGATTACCGAAGTGAAAGCTTTAGGTCCTAAAAAAACTGACAAGGGATTTAAGGAAATCCCAATGATTGCGTGCAAGATCTATACTCGAATTCAAGTAATAAAATACAATATGTACTTTCTGTAACACTGTAGTGTATTTTATTTGAGATTCATGTACATACATGACATATATAACCGATATTTCCATGACTATTGCGTAGAAATGAATGGGAAATGGGAGGAGAAACATTTAAAAGGTTCATGAAAAAGTGTCATTGCAAGGGAAATTGTGTCTGAGAGGAAGTGTATGTGAGCTCCAAGCCTGATGGCCACTTGTCTCACCCTGATTTTCTCTGTTCCATTTAAAGGAACATTAGAAAATTTTCAAGGAGGAAAGCCGAAAATTGACGTAACCTAATAGCTATCACATGAAGGAAGGGAGAGGAGAACGAAGCATGAATGACAGAACAGGATAGGATTGCCAAAGATTTTAAAAACCTGGGCAGCGAGTGGAGAAAGGAGATGCCACAGTCTTCATAAAACAAGGGATCCGAGTCCTTGTGCTGTGTGACACTCTAGTAAACTCAACCTGGAGTATCAAAAGTGACACACAAAAGCCACATTAAATAGAGAATGGAGAAAAATGAACAGCGTGGCAAACCTGGAGGCACGAAATTCATCTTAGACTTCTGTTTTCATGGTACCGCGAGTGATGTCACAGTAAACCTTTTATGTCAAAATGTTACTTTTTTTTTTTCTTTAGTAAGTTGATCGTTCCGCAGCGTTTTACATCCACAATTAGTGACAAAGCATGATTTTACTTCTAATCAGTACTTGCGATCAGGAAACTCAACTCTCTTGAAACTGATCTTAGGATCTTTCTGACATTCAGCAGCTGATTATTTCTTACAATTACAATAAATGAAAATTCTTCATTCTTTACTACCTGTGCAGAAGTCTTGCAGCCTGCTGCATTTCAAAATAAAATAATGACACTGTACTTCATAATTCGTTCCTTTAATGAATATATATATTTTTTAAAGCCGTCCTAAATAAGGGTTCCAATAGATCGGCCTACTAATCAATTCATAAAGAATAATCATTAAAACCAATTGTGTGACAATTTGAAAGGAAAAAGAAAACATTAAGATAAATGATAAGGAAAAACATAGGAAATCATTTACAATAAAAGTTTGTTGGGTATAAATGATTACTAATTATAGCTAAGGATGATTTTAACACATGAGATCCTATGGCATCAATCGTTGCATCAGAAATTTTAAATTGTTTAAATAATAATCACCAAAGCAATCATTTTTATTTCATAAATTGAAATTTAGAATTATATTCTTTATTAATTACCTTCTTATAATAATGTTCAGTGGCGTATTCAGATATCATCATAAGAGGATAGTGGGCACCAGGTTTTGAGACGCCATTTTATTATTATTATTATTATTATTATTATTATTATTATTATTATTAATTTTTTCTGAAGATTTTGTTTTGGTGTTAATTCTTCGTAAATTGAATTCCCCTTGAGAGAAGAAAGAAGAGTTTCTTCGAATATTTTCCTGAATGGCACTCCCACTGAATAAGCCCCTGTTGACATTTTAAACTGCAAAAAATTAAATGACGATGAAATGAAAGGACTATCATGTATGGACGAGTAGAAAGGGTTTTCGAATATAGTACTTCTGGCCTATTTGACAATTCTATTGCTGCATGCAAAAGAGACATCTTGATTACAATAATCAAATCTAGGGAACGAACTCTGAATTTCACTATATTACAGTGTGACTGGATCATTCACTACGTTCATATTGCCAGAATTTTCTAGAATTGATTCCTTTTCAACATGTGTTTTTTTTTAAGTCAAGAATCCAAATATTCGAATCAAAGATGGAGTTTATGTGCATTATGCTAATATTCCCGTAAAACCAAATATTTATTTTCATAATACAGTATTATCTTTTTTATCTACAGACTATTTCTTGAGAAAATCGACAATTAAGAGAATACTGTATTGTCATTTTGTGTCACATCAAATTGCTTTCTAATATACACGTGCACATACAATAACTAATCGGTACCTTTTTCAATATTTAGCTCAATGGTTAGTTTCCAATTTTCAGTCATTTTACAATGAAGCTGTTCACTGTCTTGCCACCCAGAGCATTGATATTTTAAGACTGTTTGAAAGAAATTTCCAGGTTAATAGGCGATTCCCATTCGCTGACAAGAACACAATTCGATGAATGAAGGTTTTCAATTTTTTTTTTTTTTTTTTTTTTAGTATTTGTTGAGGTACTTATGTACTGTAAGAAGTCTAAATATTACCTCTGCTGCTTTATGAGGTTCTTCTAGGATTAAATATTTGACCATTAATATATTTTTTCATGATTTTACTATAGCTATTTCATCAACGTCAACTAAATTTCTAATATATCTTGATTACACAACTTTTAACACTATATCACTTCGGAATATGTAGTTTATTGCTTTCGCGTGTTAAATATTAGGTATGGTACCTTGTTGACTAGTTTCAGTCTGTTGTGGACTATCTTCAGAAAGAACTGGTTGGTCGTGAACTTCGTGCCTTCTGTTTGCGTTTCCTGTGGGGGTGTGTTTGTGTAGTGTAATGTGGAGTCAAAAAGTGTGTGTGTGTTCTGAAATTGAATTGTGTGTTGAGAATTTCATCCGCGTGTGTTTTTGTGCTTGTATATTTCGTACTGTTCTAGTGTGTTTAGTTCCTGGTTTTTCGGTTGAATATGTAGAATTTCCATGTCTGTGTTTATGTTGCTGTAGGTGTGGTTGGCATTTGTGATGTGTTCTGCGTATGTGAAAGTGTTTTTTAATTTTGTTATGGCTGTGATGTGTTCTTTGTAACGTGTTTGAAATGATATGCCTGTCTGTTCTATGTAAAAAAACTCAAATGCAACACCTGCAGCAACTTCTACATAGGACATATAGGCAGATCATTTCAAACACGTTACAAAGAACACATCACAGCCATAATAAAATTACAAAACACTTCCACATATGCAGAACATATCACAAATGCCAACCAAACCTACAGAAACATAAACACAGACATGGAAATTCTACATATTCAACTGAAAAAACCAGAAACTAAACACACTAGAACAATACGAAATATATAGGCACACAAAAACACACCCACATGAAATTCTCAACACACAACTCAATTTCAGAACACACACACTTTTTGACTCCACATTACACTACACAAACACATCCCCACAGGAAACATAAACAGAAGGCGCAAAGACCAGGACCAACCAGTTCTGAAGATAGCCCACAACAGGCTGAAACTAGTCAACAACGTACCATACTGGTACCTAATATTTAACACGCGAAAGCAATAAATTACATATTCTGAAGTAAATTTCTAAATTTACCAAATATTAAAACTCTTACAGAAAATTTGCATGAAATAATTTTATGTTAAATAAGCAGAGATTCTAAAATAAACACAATTTAGAGGCTCGAGGTGAAAAAAGTAATACCAATATTTAGCACAGAGTATGGTTCTTCCCCCCCCTACCCTTCTCCAAGAATTGTTAGGAACGTCATTCACTCAAAATTTTGTTGCAAGCAATTATTAGATAATTAGATACACTTCCGAAAAAAAAAAAAATTAACTTTTAATTCTTTTAGAAAATTTTAAGCTTTGCTCTATGAAAAGAAAACAAACTCTTCCTACATTACTATAACCTTTATATGCACACTCATGAAAATAAAAAATGGCGGCTTAGAAATGTCTTCATAGTGGCCATGCATTACAACTGCCGAAATTTTGCATGATATTATCTTTATGTTTCCACTTACTGTTTTCCCTCCCACGCTTTTACAATGAACCTAACCCTATTCTGCCGTTATCTGTTTTCAATCTAGGCAATGATATAACTCACGAAACTTCCAAATACATGAATTTAACAATGAATAATTTTGCACGTATCTGCAATGTCCACCATGCATACATATGGAAAGAACATTGACAAAGGCTTGTTGTCAAAGCGTGTTGTAGCTCAATGGTATAATATTTAACTACTTGCGAAACACAATATTCGATTCCTGCTCATTGCTTGATTTTATTTAAGTTTGTATTTCAAGAGATATTAATTTTATTCCACTATTGCTGTTGTAATATGTTGCCCATATTGTGTTTTATTACTAATTATTGCAATTTATAACCCATCCAAAACAAAAACACTCATGATATATTATAAACTATCTCGCATTTGTCTGACACTGCATCAGTATGCTTCTGAGCTACTCTTTTTTTTTGGTGCATTTGTTGTTGTTGTTAGAAATCAGCAATTTGTTTTTATGCTCAATGAGATTTTAAGTTTGATGAAAGGAATTGTGTTATTGCAGTTCATCACTATAATAATAATATATAATTATAATTAATGACAATATAATTAAAAAAAGGCGATAAATTACTTTGATGTCACAATTCCTATTTTACTTTAATTAATAACACTGACAGGGCTTTCTTTATCGAATGACTCTGTGTGCACTTCGTGGTGTATTGACTATGACACGAGTTTCAAATTCCTTCATGCATTTTATATTAAAACCCCATGAGGATAAAAAATGTCGATGAGTTATATTTTGACTTTCGTTCATAAAGTACAAGAATTATTTTTAAAAATTCAGTAATTAAATTTATGTAATATTTGATGCATATTTTATTTGTATTTGTTTTATTTGAAACTTCATAGTTAATGTTTTTATAATATTAAAGTTATGCATTAATTCCAGTTGTGAAAAATATAAAACAGACTATGAATTTCATTTAAAGAAAAACAAATGCTAACTAGACTCTGTAAATTATTACTGAATTTATGACGATTTTATTTAACTACATTTTAAATACTTAGTCCATAGTCCCATTAGGCCTACTTATCCATTATAAAGTAGAGTACATAGTGATAGTTGTAGTCATATATTATATATTATAAATTATTGTATAATTGTATAATATGCTTCCCACTTGAGTACAAGAAGTCGGTGACAATAGAGATTATTGGTGTGTATATTTAATGAATATCGAAAAACAGGGCTACATAATTTTCCAAAAAAATGTACTCAACAAACATACAATTCTGCATAACACAGGTTCCAATTGCAAAAATGTAATAATAGATCGTAATAAAAAAAATCATGACGTGGGAACGAACACAGAGAATTTTCTTGGCGGGCTAACTTGCTAACCACTCAGCAGAATGCATGAGTATACCGTTGAAATTGTTTGGCATCTATTAATATTATATCTATTTAATATGTATTTTTCGATCAACAAGCATTTACACATATAAATCTTGATTACGATGCATGTTCTTATATATTAAAACATCAGAATTAGTTTTAATTGTATTATTGTGCTTTATGTGCATGTTGAATTTATGCTGATAACAGTATCGTTTGGTGCCCAATTAAAAAAACACAGGTGGCCACTTTATATTTCTGGAGTGTACATTATTAAATACATCTGTCTTTGAAATAAGAAAAAATTTTGTAATGTAACATAATTATTTTAGATATTTAAATTACAGTTATTAAGAGAAATGCTCAACTTTTCATTAATTACAATAAATTCAAATTTCACAAAAAGTTGCAGAAAAAAATGTATGTTTCACGGTTAAAGACTGGTGAACTACTATTTGCTGCTTGAGCAGGCAGTTATTTATCAAGTACAATGCAAAAATATCTAGGATTAACATTCAGGATTTTTTTTGTGAAGTTGTCAGTACAAGTCTCAGATTTTTACATCCAGCATGTTATGAATTACACATATCTCTAAACCGAAATACGAGAAAAGAATTTAATTATGACAATGCACTTGCGCTTATGTAAGCTGTAGTGTAGAAGCCTGTTAATTATTCTGTTCTAATCAGAATGCATAGTAAGGAAGCTTGAATAGCATTTAAACCTTCTGTATTCATTTCATGAGCTAAGAATAGTGTGTAGACGTGTTTTATTGTTGCACTGGATTCATAAGATTGAAACATTGTTTACACTATAGTGCTAACCAGTGGCGGTTTGTCTTATAATTTATTAGGCTGTTGCAGTTAACTTATATATATATATATATATACAGTAGCGTGCAAATTAATCCGAACACGACATATTTTTACATTTTCTGTCATTGTTGGCCTCACAGCTGCTCATACCGCTTTAATTGACATCTGTAGTACGTGTAATTCCATTGTTGAAGGTCTGTCATTATTTTTTTTATAATATGTGACATTTTGCCTGTCGTTTTGTACTTATAAGCATTTCAGTTGTGTTGAAAACTTAATACTGCAATCCTGTGTACATTCTATCGTCTTCACAAATGGATACAACTCCACGAAAACGGTCTAAAATTATAACATTAGCAGAGCATTCTTCTATGACACAGAGGCAAATTGCTGCAGAATGTCACATCGGTTTGGCTACTGTTAATTCGATCATAAAACGATACAGGGAGACTGGATCCATCACACCCCAGAAAAAAGGAAACTGTGGCCGGAGAAGGAAGACTTCACCTGCAGATGATCGTTTAATTGTCAGGAAAAGTAAATTAAATCCTAGACTAACTGCTGTCGACTTAACCCGCGAGTTAATGGCTACCACTGGGGCGAATATTCACGTCACAACAGTGCGGCGTAGGCTTTTGGAAGCTGGACGAAGGGCTCGTAAGCCTATTAAGAAGCAACTGCTAACCCCCTGTTATGTGCAAAAAAATGCTTAATGTGGGCAAAATTACATCAACACTGGACAGTGAATGACTGGAAGAATGTACTTTTTTCCGATGAGTCTCATTTCGAGGTCCACGGCCACCGTGTTTCTTACGTACGGAAAGGATCCGAAAAAGTAACAGCAGCTCATCTCCAACAAGCACCCAAATACCCCCTAAAGTAATGCTTTGGGGTTGTTTTATACATGAAGGGCCTGGAGCATTAATACCTATCAAGGGAATGATGAATTCTGACAAATATATTCACTTATTGGAAACCAGAATCGTACCCCAGCTGCAAAAATCATTTCCGGATGGCAGAGGTGTGTTCCAACAAGACCTGGCACCATGCCATACGTCTCGAAAACTACAGAATTCTTCAACAAGAAGAATATTCAGGTACTCCCCTGGCCAGGCAACTCACCCAACATCAACCCCATTGAGAACTTGTGGTCAATTTGCAAAAGAATGCAAAAAATGGATTGTTCTACAAAGGAGAAGATGATTTCTGCCCTCATTGGTGTATGGTTTCGCGATGAAGAAATGAAGAATATTTGTGGGAAATTAGTGCAATCCATGCCAAATCGTCTCAGAGCTGTTATTAGGAACAAGGGAGGACACATAGATTACTGAGGTATGTCTCAGATCCTTTTTTTTTATCCCGTTTGAGTGTTTTTGCATAAGTAATTACATTGTACAGATTAATTTGCACGCTACTGTATATATATATATATATATATATATATATATATATATATATATATATACATTTTACAGTTTGAAAATGGTCTTCATACCATGCAACATAGATTTAACTCCAATAGAAGGAAATAAGTAACGAAATACTGGTATCAGAAAGTCCATTTTACAATGAAATTACCTATACATTGAATAGTATAGAATCAGCTGATGTTAATTCCACATCAACTGCCATCACCATTCACAGTACACAGTTTAACAGCTCCTTTGTGAAGTTGCAAAGCATGCACGCACATGAGAAATGTGTGAGAATTCTGATAATGAGCTGGATGGCAGAATAATTGCCAAAGCTTGCTAGGCTAAATGGAAATGAAGTGTGTGTTTCTGTTAAACGAACCACACCCACCAGAGTGATGGTGGTGGTGGCAGACATAGGCACAGTTGCAGTGGCAGGCACGATGGCAATAAAGTCTAGTCTCACCAACTCAAAGGTGATGGTGGTGGTAGCAATCAATTGAAGAAATCTTCGCAAATGATGTATCAGTTATCTCGTCTGGAAGCCAGAATCACTGTCTTTAACTCCTCATTTCCTCCCTTATCCTATGTGAGTTGAACTCGGTCTCTAGCAACTTGGAATACAGCATCAGGAGCGACCTGAGGAGCAACAAGCAACTACTGCCTGTTCAATCGAGTCTCAGGATCTGGACTCATTCCAGCTCATTTTATGCCAGAAACACCCTACATCCTGTCTCGCAGTGAGCAACAATCACAGTTATTACAGACACCATATCCCACATATCCCCACATTCCGGGATTAGTTGAACATTATTAATGGAGAAAAATTCGCTCTGGCACCAGGGATCAAACTCGAGTCCCCAGTTCTAAGCACTGGGTGCTCTAACCACTGAGCTATGCCGAGGCTCAATCCACAGCACCTGATCAAATCTTTTTCTTTTGGTATTTCCCCTTAGTTGCCTTACTCCATGTTCGACATATTGACACATATTATATTAAGTCAACTGTCATCACACAAGGAGCGCACTCATTTGAGTGACTTAGTGGCCAAGACTCCACAGTATATATGCACTGTTGGGCAAATGATCTACATAAAGATTAATTTTTTGGTCCTACAGAATTATGTGTTATAGTTACCATTGGTTATTAATGGAGAAAAATTCTGTAGGACCAAAAAATTAATCATTACGTAGATCATTCGCCCAACAGTGCATATATACTGTGGAGTCCCAGCCACCATGTCACTCAAATGAGTGCGCTCCTTAAGTGATGACAGTTGACTTAATATAATATGTGTCAATATGTCGAACATGGAGTAAGGCAACTAAGGAAAAATACCAAAGGAGAAAGATTAGATCTGGTGCTGGTGATTGAGCCTCGGTGTAGCTCAGTGATTAGAGCGCCCAGTGCATAGAACTGGGGACCTGGGTTCGATCCCCGACATCAGAGCAAATTTTTCTCCATTAATAACCAATGGTAAGCATAACAGATAATTCTGTAGGACCAAAAAATTAATCTTTACGTAGATTAGTTGAAAGGACTGGACTCAGTTTCCTGGCACCAGCATGACAGATCTTGCAACTGAATCACTTACATTCAGAATGAGGATGGCAAACATGTCACATCTCCAATTGATCTCTAAGCCAGGGATACATTTTTCTTTTCCTATTTGATAAGAATACCCATCCTTCCCCACATTCACATTATGTCTTCACGGTCAATTAGACAAAAATGTATTAGAATCATCTCACAGCCAATTGGCTAATTGAAACAACTCATCCAGCCTTTTCCTTGATTTTTGTAAGTCACTAAGACAAATGTCAGGATGAACCCGAAAAGAAATGGGTCATCGATCTACATCTCTCCACCTCCTTCCCCCACATATTTTATTTTATTTTTTTATTTTATTGGGTTATTTTACGATGCTGTATCAACATCTAGGTTATTTAGCGTCTGAATGAAATGAAGGTGATAATGCCGGTGAAATGAGCCCGGGGTCCAGCACCGAAAGTTACCCAGCATTTGCTCGTATTGGGTTGAGGGAAAACCCCGGAAAAAACCTCAACCAGGTAACTTGTCCCGACCGGGATTCGAACCCGGGACACCTGGTTTCGCGGCCAGATGCGCTGACTGTTACTCTACAGGTGTGGACTTCCCCCACATAAATTTTGGCATTTTCCAACTTAACATTTCAAATGATCAGAGCCTTAGTTTTTGTGTGTCATGTTGGGTACTTCAGGACTAGTTTACTCAAGTGCCACTAGCACAAAGTAAAGGCTTGGATCCCTTCTCTTGCACGGACTGCAGAGCCCTCTTTCCCCACTTGTACAAGCTTTTAACAATGTCGGCGATCCTGTTCTTTTGCTGTTCTGCCTTGCTTCATTCTCCCCACCCCTAATTTGGTAGCTATTACGTTACGTCCATTTTTGGCTTTCCCCTTTCAAAATTCTCTAATTTTCCTCGAAATGGAAGAGTGACTAACAGACTTGGAACTCACACAGACTCTTCCTCTCAGCCCCAATTTTCCTTGTAAGGAAGCATTTTCGCTTACCTTTTAAATATTTCTCCTCCCATTTCCCCTTTTATTCATTCATTCATTCATTCAGTGATGTAGGCAGCAATCAAACATGACAAGCTGCATCTGATCACTATCGCAGAGTAGAATGCTGCACTGCCCAGAACACTGCCTGTCTGAAAGTGTCTATTAAGTTCAGGAACAAATATCTGACTGCCACCACTCTGGTGTGTGGTAGCCTTTAATTTAAATGCTACTGGGAGAAATAACAACTGAATCTCAATTCAATTGAAAGAATATAACAAAGATGGTGGTTGTGTAAACCTGTAATCAAGCCAGAAACAGCCACTGGTTTTAAAGTAAAATATTTTCATATTATTATATCATAATATGTTAATTTTATACGTCTCTTGCATTACATTAATGAAATGTTAAAACATTAGGTTATAAATGCCACTTCTGAGCCTTGTATATAAACTTAAAGATGGGACCGCATACTCATAACCGCATACTCATATCCAAAGGTAAAAAAATGTTTTTAGATCGCACTGGTACAACAACAAACTGTCTCCACTTATGAAAGAATAAATAACTGCATGTTTTGAGTTTCTGGTGCGAGACTGATAATAATTATGCATAGCCCTATACAGTCGAAACCAGTTTTTTTTATTGGGTTATTTTACGACGCTGTATCAACATCTAGGTTATTTAGCGTCTGAATGAAATGAAGGTGATAATGCCGGTGAAATGAGTCCGGGGTCCAGCACCGAAATTTACCCAGCATTTGCTCGTATTGGGTTGAGGGAAAACCCCGGAAAAAACCTCAACCAGGTAACTTGCCCCGACCGGGATTCGAACCCGGGCCACGTGGTTTCGCGGCCAGACGCGCTGACCATTACTCCACAAGTGTGGACGAAACCAGTTATAATGACTCCAATTTCATATCTGTAAATTTTAGGCTGCATACTTACATGGTTAATGGGAAGTCACACATAATATCGCGATTAGAAAATAGGGAAACAAACATCAGCATCGCGAAGGAATTGGCTGTATCACACTCAGTGATTTCTACAATTTGGAAGGACAGAGAGAAAATACAGTCTCTTTCCGAACACAGATGATATATCCAACGCAGAAGAAACTGGCTTGTTTTACACTATGACCCCAGATAAGACACTAAAATTGAAAGATGAACAGACGAGTAGCTATCTAAGAAGTGGCCTGCTTTGTGTGAAGGTTATTACAAGCCGGAAGTTTTCTTAAGGTTGAGGATCAGTAACAAGTTAGATTTGGTTTGTTCAACTTTTGGTATGCCTTATACATATATACACTTTTTGGTAGTTTGATGGGTAGATAGAAAGTGATTTGCTATCTCGCGTAATGTAAAATGATAATGGTATCACTGGGTTTTGTCATTAAAGTCATTATTGTCTGAGAAAATTATCCATCAGGTATACAAGAAATGAAGGTATTTGGGATGATTTTACAACCAATTGGCTAATCTTTTATTTTGCGACATTTTCCCAGCGATGCTTGCCTTGACTGTTTAACAGACTTTCTGATTTGAAATCTACAATCTAACTGAAAACAAGAGTTTTAAAATAAGTGTTACATAGGCAGAGAGAGAACCGTTTCCTTGGGGGAGCAAAGCAAAACCATAGAATCCTGAAATAACAAGATTATGGGAGATATCATTTATCTTCTCCTCCCGTTATAGCTTGACCTTGGTACAGTACATTGGAATATGATAATTTAATAAAGGTATTGTAAAATGTAGCAAAATTATAACAAAATATACAATTTTACTTTTTTTTCCCTCTTGTATGGAGGAGAGACCCGAAGGCTTGCACTACAGCCTGAGGCTTATTGTGCTTACCACTTCTATTCTGTGAATGATTGGGTAGCCGAACGGCCGTGCTTTTGAATAACACCGAAAATTACTCAGCAATTCTGCTTCAATTGGTTGAGGAAAAACCCCAACCAACCAGGGTTTGAATCTGGGTCCACTTGTTTCCTGGCCAGACGTGCTAACCATTACTCCACAGCAGTGGACCAATTTTACATTTACTTTATCTGTTTATTTAAAAACGCAGGCTATCATATGAAATGTAAATTCTAATTATTTTATTTAATCTCGTCTTTAAGTTTACACATTATACAGGGATCACTTTTCTTTTTTCTGCATTGCTGTGCAGTATGTTATTCATATTTCTCCAAGTGGCTGCTTGAATACCTGCAGAGTTTTAACACATCAGTACAGGCTGTTACAAAAAAACATTACAGTGCTTTCATTCCTCAAATGAAGTATAGAAATTCTTATACATTCAGAAATTTAAAATAAATATTATAGTCCAGACAGCAATTCGTCAATTTAAGTGCAGAAACTTAATCATAAATAAAATCAAGAAAAATCTTTTGAATTCAATATTTTCTAACGTTAATAGAAAAAGAAGAGAGTTCGGCCAAGTTTGGGGGGGGGGGGGCGGCTATAACTCCGCCTATGTTTTCTGTAATCCCCAAATAAGTAACAAACAAAAATCAACATTGGGCGTTATACCCGATAAATTTCTCCGAAAATGTGATAAAAAATATGTCGTTTTATACGAAAAGTTGTAATAAGCGATGTCGTACTAAGCAATTTTTTAAATACGGTGTTTATATAGGATTTAGATGGCACCATTAGATTTCGCTGTTATAGCCAATACGTCGTTAACAGTGATGTTGCTATAAACGGTTTTGACTGTAGTTTATTACTGACATATTTTATAAATATACTTTTTAGTTATTCATGTGTTATTAACTTATATACTTAGGGCCTACTCATTCGCTTATTTTTTATTTTACGTTATATTTTTCATCTATATTTTCTAGCGACATTATTAGTGAAATAATAATGCTTAAATTAATTAATTGACAGCACCAGTAAACTGTTAAGATATAAGATTTGCTCACACATACTTGTATGTGTCTAATTTTGGTTAGGTGTTAGACACTTTTAACATACATGTACAGGTACTGCAACTATAAAAAACAATGATGTTGTTCATATTAAATGTTTACTTTGCACATGTCTAACAATAAATAAGCTACCAGTTCTAGCTCAGATGGTAGCAAGCTGATATGATCTGAGGCAATGCTTGTCCATGAGTTTGAATCCTGCTTGGGCTGATAACTTGGTTGGTTTTTCCGAGGTTTTTCCAAACTTACAGTGAATACTGGGTAATCTATGACGAATTCCGAGACTCATCTCTCCAAATACCATCTTGCTACGACAAATTCGACCATAGCTAAATATAAATAACCTCACAGTTTGATACAGCACCATAAAGTAACAAACTAAAAAATTTGTACTGTATGAAGCAGTGAATTTTTTATGTACCAGTAACTATTGAGTACTGTATCCTTGTATCCCTTGTATGAAGGAGGGACCCAAAGGCTTGCACTGCAGCCTGAGGCTTATTGTGCTTACCAAACTACTGCGTATTTGTTTATAAAAACATCAAACGTAGAACATTTTTCACAATTCGAATAACATTAAATTCATGACAGGAAATAACTGATGTTCTGAATTATTTTTATTAATAAAGTATAATACATTAATACGTGTATTACGTGAGGTACTACTTGATCTCTCTTGAATTGTCGTGTGCTATTGCTATTGTCTATCTCACCTGCCTTTAACCGTGAAGTCTATTAATCCCTTATTATTAATTAATTTTTTCTTTTATTTTTTAATAGCTAACTGAAATTATAGTACATTTTTACCTTAAGACATTGTTTTATAATAATATATTTGAATGACAACTTGTAAGCAGGTCCTATGATTATTATCTATAATATTACACTAGGAATAACTAGTAGATTGTGCTACAACTTTGTCTTGGTCAGATAATTTACCTGACTTAAGTTCAATAAAAGATATATCGATACTGGTACCGGTATAGGTGATACGGAAAAGAGATGTTGCTAAAATCATTCATAAAACAAAACACTGTAATGTAATTAATTCAACAAATTGGAAGTATTTGAAACAATGAAATAGCAAACAGGATCTTAATGCCAAGTAGTTAAAGCAATAAATTCTAAAGTCCATCCCAATCAATGCTAATCTATTTTTACAATAAAAATATAAGTTATTGTTTTATAATACAAAATTTGCCACAAATCAAGGTTTAATGTAATTTATTTGTAATTTGAAAGGTTAATGTATTTAAAAAATGTAGCTACCTATCTAAGCAATGTAATAATACGGTATTTCAGTGTCTTTGTTGTAAAATTTTAGAGGTGGTAGAAGATTAATATGAATAATTTTCATACAGGAACCCATGTCCAGAAACGTTCTATTTGATAGTTACAAGTTTTCATATATGTGGTCACGTGTAGCCAGATTGCAATGTACTCAAGGCCATCTTTCTGAAGTTTGGTTACAGACTCCTGTTCCTGCAAATTCCTGGTGAATTCTCATAAACATGCTATGAGCTATCTGGCATCGTAAATGTTATTTTGACTGACAAAGCCTTGCAGCTTTCCTTCCATTTCCATTAATGTTCTTCCATATATTATTAAATGCATATCAACAAGTTCTCTTAATATGAGGCTTCCCATGATAACGAGTAACTAAAGAAACCAAACTTCTTGTCTGTACGTAATGCTTCAATCAAATTTAGCTTACAAGAAGACAAATACATTTAAACTAAGGTGAGGTTCCAGTGCACAGTGTTCATGAGTTCAATGTCACATGACATTATAATGTAAGCTATAAACAAGGTTCTGTGCCTATTCACTTGAACTTTATAATGTTTACACCATGGTAACATCATGGAATACATTAAAGCACTGCCTACTGGATCACATCCTATAGCTGCGTCCAATGAGGTTGTAGTCATATATCTAGACACACAATTGGCGCTGGTGTCGTGTACAAATTTGAAACCTCTCGCGCAGGTTCGTGCGGCGCCATGTTTGGGGAGCACGAATGATTGTTTCTATAAAGCATTCGAAGTTTAGAAAATACCATTGGGTATATAGGCGTTTTCTTAGTGGACATCCCCCTTCACTGTAATATAACTAAACTTATTTACGTATTTTCTAACGTATAATATAAAATAACAGAAGTAAATCTAAATACTGTAACTAAGCATCGCTTTATATGGCTCATAAATAGACTTACAGTACCGGTATTAGACCGAATAGCACACACACATCAAAGCTTGTAAACTATCAAAATTATCAAATAGAATATTTCCGGACATGGGTTCCTATATGAATATTATTCAAATTGATCATTTCTACGAGCCCTAAAAATCTGTAACTAATTCAATGAAATACCTTGCAGAATTAGTTTCTTTTTTATTCATGTATCAAAATTTTTATTATTACTATATCTGTGCACAACCGCATTTTATTAAGGTACCAGTAGTCTACAGGGTAAAGAACAGTAGAATTCCTTGTATCCGGCAACTGTGGGACAAAGTCAGTGCTGGATAACTGAGTTTGCCAGATAATTGGAAAATATGTTTATAGGTTATGTAAAGACACTGTACTGTACAAACACTTCTTTCAATGTTGAAATTTAGTAGTTTTCATATAGATATTTAAAAATAAAGTTTTGAAATATATACAATGTTTATTTTTAGTATTGAATAGGTAATGTACATTCATCAGTTCATAATTACAGTAATATATAATAGCGTGAAAAATACTAAAAGTTTTCGTAACCTTATGACAATTTTAAATGGCGGTCATGTGATGTGAAGAGCAGTGTAGCCAACATCGCAACTATGAAGATGATAAAGTAGCGCTCAATGATTTGAGCGTAAGAACATTTTGCTTGCGTTTCGCGGAATCCATTGTGCAACAGCAGTGCTTAGCGGTAATAGCCATGATACTATCTATCACTCAAATGAAATTTTTGCACGCTGTAGGAACAGAGAATTTCACACTTTCCTATTTAGACTCTTCAAACACCCCTTCGAAATGGGTGAGTTCAAGTGGTACATTTAAAGATATCGTCTCTGTGCATTGTTTGCAAGGTCCAAGTGACAGCTTACCGATGCTATCTGATATACTCCAGGAACATAATGGGTTTTTTGTCTATGTTTTCATGCGTGAACAATGTATAGAGTAAACACAATATGCGGCATGTGCAATTCACGAGAACCACTCACACCTTCGTCTGACTCTTCTCTTTCGTATAAATGACTATTTTTTTGGCCTAGCCAAAAGTGCCGTTGTTTTGGTATTACCAGTTATTTGAGTGCCGAATACGAGGGATTTTACTGTAGAAGTTTTAATACAAGCATTAGAAGAAAATCCAGCCTGGGCATATGCTGCAATAGTATATAGGTTAAATTGGCCACAATGACTATCTTAGAAATCCTTTCTATTCGCCAATTATCATACCATTTGATTAATTAGCTATTATATGCGGGTGAAAGCATTTATAAACAGAACATTAAATGATGATGATGATGATGATAACAGCAACAATGATAATGTTCTAAATAAATTTTTGAACTATCAAAGTCGAAGTTTTGTATAAGTTAATAATAATAATAATAATAATAATAATAATAATAATAATAATAACAACCTGTGCCTGAGAGCCCATAGAGAGCCACGAACTACCAGCCAACTATTGGCCTCATATCCACATGCCTTAGAAGAGATGAACGATCATCCAATCCATATGGGTGTAACATGTGGTTAAAATGATGATCTCCCAAGCTGTTATAACTAATCCACAGAACCGGACTTTGCTATCTACTACTGTAGCTCCTCAAATTCAACACAATGCTTAGTGGGCATCGGTCCAATATACTGGCAAAAATTTCATTACAATTTCTTTCCTCATGAAGACTCGAACCAGTGCTCATTCTGTAATGCTACTATTCTTCAAATAAACAAATTACACGGGTCACTACATACAATGAAAATTTTGTTTCTCTAACTGATGTAGATAACAAACAAACCAAACTTGGTTAATTTGTGAATGAAACTGTTGATACCTTATGCAATAAAAAAAATTTCAGTACCGTATAGAATTTATCTAAAATTCAGAATAATTCAAAGATATTTTCTTCAAATTTGCATATACTTCATATTTAATACAGTAATGCATTGTATTATTAAAAATACATTACATTTGTGTGTCAGCCCACCTTTCCTATTGCAAGTGTCCTGCCTTCTTGTATTGGAGGACTCAATGTCAGGAAAGAGACCTTAATAACCTAACTTGAGGAGAAAAACTCCGATTCAAGGAATCATATTATTGAACAGTGATATGTAAAATGGGCTTCGGAAAAGATGTAAATAATGTTTGGTAAAGTTGGTAAACAATCTACATGGGTACACTATTCTAAAACAATATGAATCCACTTGGCTCGCAATTTGACAGATAATTATTTAAGTGAAACTTTTAAATATAATATTAATTTCAGGTTATACTGGAACATCACATGGGATTCCAAGTTCATATTGTACGTTTTTAAACAATTCTTGTCATTTCCAATTTAGGATTATATAAAAACTGAGATTTCTTTTCCTAAACAACATAAATTGTAAGATACAAATATGAGTCGAAACTGTTTTTGTTACTGAACTCTTTATCCTATAAAGCTGCATACCAATAGCTGTGAGCCTGACATAACTAGAATTATTTATTTATATCATATAGGGATAAAAAAAGTGTAGAAACTGAAATTATATTATAATTAAGTCTAGTATAGGTGATAGCACTACACTGAAGGTGTTCAAAAATCTATTACGATTTTATTTAAATTAGCTATTATAGTTTGAAAAATGTATTAGTTGAGTTACTACATGCATTTATTTAGGATCTGCAGTTGGAAAAAGTTAATGATTTATTGTTGAAATTATTTTACATCTAAATGTTTGTGTTTTGTTTCCAACATAAACGACAATTGCGATTAATGATTTAAATAAACTCTTTGAACTTTCCACGTAATTGGAAACAATTTATTACCAAATTATGAAAGTTTCAGCAGAATTGTTATTTTAAAGTTTCATAAAAACCTCCAAGTGGATTCATTTCATTACATATTAAAATAATGAGTACACTATTAATTTCATCTACAACATATGGATTGTCACGAACATTGTTTGATGTAACTTATTTGACACTTGGGATGATTACATGTGCGACTAATTAATCTAAATCTGTTCTACGTTTAGTATAAGAAGGAATTACTAAACAATTTAACTGATAGTAATTACACAATAAGGACTTGCAAAACATCTAAGCACTCCTTTTATTAATAATGCAGGTGCAGTAGGCGACAAGCCTATTAGACATTACTTAACAGGCGACTGATTAAGTGTATTTTGTCTAAATATGTGTTTGGGAAACTTTATGTTACAAATTTCAATACAGTCTGTTATTCAACTAATTAAATACATTAATTGCAACTCAGTATCACTATATTACTCAGGCAATGTTTTAAAATGTTCCACTTCATAGTGTATTAACAATGGCATTAATAAACAGTGCAGCCTGAAGATAGTAATTTTGCACTTTGGTCATTTAAACTCTACTGATAAATAAAGCTAACTTAATTAAGTTAATGAGTAGCCATAGTGGAATATATTTTCACTTCAAATAAAGATTACTACAGACAGAATGTAATAATTGGTAACAACAGCATTTGATATGCAAGATAACCTAATTTGATTTCTACAGATGAGTAGAATACACGGCACTATTTTGGTATATATCTGACAAGAATTTGAGATCCCATTTTGGAAACATAACATTCTATATATCAATGTAAAAACTGTCTAATCACAATCTATTTATTATGGGCAACTATTGGAATTATTAGGGTAGCAAAAACTCTCAAAGCACGCAGTTGTAAACTTTCCACTATCATGACGTATTGTATTTTGTGTTTTCTTCTAAATTTTCGATTTTCGAATCTCATAATTTACTCACTGATATAGATATATGTCACTCTGAAACAATCTCTCCAACCCAGTACGATGAAGTGATGAAAATAAAGTAGTTCCATATGATTTCAATGATTCTTTTAAGAAATTTATTTCAATGAATGTACTATGTCTTTTTATAGGGCGAGTCAACCTAAGGGACAGGCATTCCTACTATTTCACGGCACTACAATCTGGCAAGTGATCTTTCGCGTAACTAGCGAATTATTTATTTAAAAAAATGGAGAGAATCTTACTTTAATTTCAGAGCAGTTGCATTATATTTTATACACGAGGTTAGAAAAATCCAATGCACTACTTGCCCCAGAGCAATGTTCCTTTTTATGGAAAACAAAATCTGTTTCTCGCCATTTATTAAATAATTTAACAACATAATGTTTCTATTATTCTGTAGTCTTTGGAAAACACTGCTGAAACTTACGTAAACACAACTACTACTACTACTACTACTACTAAGTTGTCTACTACTACTACTATTACTTCATCTTCTTCAGTAGATACGTTTCTAAGAGGAATATGCATTGCTGTAGTATGTATCTAACCATGATTAAAATACGTACAGTATTTCTCCATAAAGTTCAGACAGTTGACTGACATTGACAATCCTAAGTGTCAGCAGAATTGTGACGCAGCATAGTGCAACAACTGATAAGGAAAACCCACGCACTGTGTCCTGAAGAAAACTTAATGCAAACCTAAGTTACCTGCAATTTTATCGAGGTACGAGATTGCTGTGTGACAGATAGTGCATTTGGTTTTCCCGCCCTCATTAATAGAACTAATGAACGCCATTTTGGGCAACTGCTTTGAAATTCAGGTAAAATCCTATTTCCTTAAATAATAATTCACTAGTATCACAAAAGATCACTTGCCAGACTGTAGTGTTGCTATGAAATTACAAGAAGTTATTTGAAGAAGATGGCAATCTGCTTGCCAGATAGTAGTGTCGAGACGGCAGGAGTTTGTTTGTTTTTACTGTTCTATATTTTCGATGTACAGTACCAGTATTTTAAAGTTAAATAAATGTACAGTGTAATGTATTTTTTATTGTTCTGGCACTGTGAAATAAGCTATTTGTGTATTTTCCGAACATAATAATCGATATAAAGTAACCATACATATTTATCACATAATATGGCCTACTATATAATATTGACGTTCAATAGGAAGTTTTATAATTATTCTGTAATTTTGTTATTTTCTTGTGAGAGCTTTCTTATTTTCTAGTCTTACTGTTCACAAATAAAAATCTATCTTTACTACACATAAAAGATAACTGACAAAAAAAAATCCCACAATTTTTCAACATTTAATATATTAGATACGGTATGGAAATAAGGGAATACTGAAAATTGAAGAAAATAATGTCTTTCAAAACCAAAACAATACTTAGAAATTAATATAAAATCTTTTACAAGCAAATAATTGCAATTTCTTGTACAAGATTTCATAATTTTTTAAAAATATAATATACCAATGCAATGAAGAATATTCAGTATACACAATAACAATTTTTTAAAAAAATTCATGATTCATGCTTTTTTGTAGTTACACAAAATAAAAATTACAATTGCCTTGCCAGTGTTTATGCATCTGTGGGATCTTAGACTAACTAAACAGAATCGCCATACTACACACAATTTCGTACTATTTAATACTTGTTTGGTACAATATTGTAATCTAGTAAATGATGTATGGAAGATCTTATATTAAAAAAAAAAAAGAAGTCTGACATCATGTTTAAAATTATTTCACTGTTTAATGAACCTTGAAATGTGTTATAAATAAATGACAGTTTGCCTAACTGACCTATCAGGAGCAAGATTTGCATTCATAACAAGGCAATGAAAAAAATAACGAGGTTAAGATATTTTGGGTACTATAACATTGGATACGATAAAGAATTGATATTAGCAAAACCAATGTAAATTCCACAAAAGTTGTTGGTGTCCTTAACTCTGTTTTTAAGCTATCATGTTAGAAAACACATCAGATTGAAATTATGTAATATTTTGGCATGATCAACTTTGCTATATGACAGTGCGTTATAGACCATCTTTAAAAGCGATTAAGTGCATGCACGCACGCACACACACTAAACAGAGCAATGAGTATCAATTTTTGGAGCTTGATTCCATAGGTACAAAATCTGTAACTCTTTCTATAAAAAGGTTTCTTTTGTTAATTCATTTTTTGTTAAACCTGAAATCAAATTGAACAATTAAATAGCAACTGATATTAATATCAAAAGTAAATTACCTTACAAAAAGGAGAAATTATATCATTATCATAATCAAATGCACTACTCTCTATTATAATTATTTTTGTTTTAGTAATTTTATAACAGACTATGTATTCTGAAATCAAAATGGAACAGGCCAACTTCCTTATCAATGACCTAAGGCAAAAAAACTTGAGTTATACTCTTCCTTTTAATAAGAGATTGCATACAGGGCCGGTCACTCTATCACTTACAAAAATAAATAAATAAATAAATAAAGACGCACAACCATTAAAATGAAAATAGTAGGGGAGAGTCGGGTAGTATCGGACATCGGGTAATATCGGACAGTGAGTTTCTTTCATCTACCACACGATGATACCACACGAAACCTGGTTACGTTTCTGTGATGTCGCATAGAGAAACGTAACCATGTCATTCAGGTACTACCATATGGTGGTAGATGAAAGAAACGCACTGTCCGATACTACCCGACTCTCCCCTATATTTATGTTATTAAATTCTTGGGAAAGATCTTAAACTAATGTTAGCTATTCTAGCATTTTATAATAATAGGAATGCTTAGAAGGAGCAGGTCCAATCTAAATTCTGAATGGGCTAGCTTACTACTGCATCCAGCTACACACATCTGTTATCTAAATTACCATATATAGAATAAAAAAAACTTGTAATCTCTAACTGACATCTCTAAGAGTGGCTAGTTGCGTAACCAGCAGGCCACCTCCTAACTCGGTACACAAGCGATGTTGAGAGCGTGTTGTAGGTTAGACTTTAATAACGGGCTTCACCTTGCATCCGTACGCGATCAGTTTCAACAGGCATTCTATGAGGAAGAACAGGGTGAACAGCGAGTTCATGATATGGAGGATATCGGCTAGCAGTGGTGGGGCGTCGTGGTACTAGACAAACAGAACATGTACAAGTTAGCAATTCTACTGCTTGTCGTGTTTGTGTATTACGTTGTGCAGAGAATCAGGAGTGTTTCTCTTAAATTATTTACTACTTTACATTGAGACTGGAGCGTATATCTTAAAAAAATTGTATATGATTACATTTTTACAGTATTAGTAAGTTACTTTGACTTTAACTAATGAGATCAAGTTTTTACATCATCGTTTAAAATTATAAATATATACATACACATCAGTCACCTTCAAATTACACTTAACTCCAGTTTCCGTTCCTTGACCAATGTGTGTGTGTGTTCACTTCATCCATACTGCTCTTCATCTCTGCTGATGAGTATTATATGTAAGTGAAAGAGCAATTTTGCGCCTAATGAATGAATGAATTTATCGTCACACACAATAAATTAAAAAATAAAAACGAACAGTGAACAATTAAGTCACTCCTTTATAAGTACCTAATTAATATCTATGCTATACTGTTATGTGACATTAGATAAATACAGTAGTGCCTCATTGTCAAGACATGCATAAAATACTAATAGCAAAGAGAAATGTACAGTTCTGTAATGTGCTCCATATCTCATTCTACTGAAATTCCACGGGTCTAAATATCACTTATAGTCACTACTAAGAATATGCTAAGTTTTGTTACCTATAATATTAGAAATATTACAGTTATCCAAAAAGAAATGTGTATAATTTTGTTTAAGCAAGCTATTTTAGAGTGGCAAAGGTAGAAGTGCTATCTTTTTATTAAACACAGCTACTGAAATATTAAGGCCAATAAAAAAAAAATAAATAAACCTGAGTGTGATTAAAATGAATGTACTTTTTACTGAAAATTAGATTGTTGTCCTTTTCGTGTCACAATATTAAATATGAATTACATAAGGTAAGCAGAAAGTATAGAACACTATTTGTAGCTTTCCTGTTTTTAATTTAATGAATAAACTATATACAGTACATAGTTATAGGAGATGAAGAAAAGAATGTTCTGAAAACTAGTTTTTGTTTATAAAGGGCTGTGCCAAGGAGTGCTTTTTTTTTTTTTTTTCAAATGGTGCCATGTACTTATTTTTCTATGTTTGGATTCTTCAGATCTCAAGATGTAGAAAATCATATATTTACATTTTTACTATTTATAAACTATTGTTTCGTAAAAATTGCCTCAAATGTATAATCCTAATGTAAAATTGATATACTGAAGCATATCTTTTTGTTATGCTTCAGTATATAAATTTATTATTATGAATAAGGGGATTATGAATTAAATAATCACAGAGAAGGTTTAATCAAGAACAACTGAATAACAATGGCTCTTTCATGAATGAATCACAGCCAATCTTACATAAATTGAACGAAATGAAGTTATTGATAATGATGATCAGCTAACCTCTCTTTGGGTCCTTTTCCTATTACCGTAGCCTATTGTTTTTGATTAGGTTTATATGATTATTTAATTTATGGTTCCCTTATTCTCCATAGTGATAAATTGATATATGGAAGCAGTTCTCTTTGTTATGTACACATACACTAAGATAATAAATTTGAGGTAATTTTTACAAAATAATAGCTTATAAATGGTAAAAAAAAATATAATGTTGTACGTTTTGACACCTAAAGAACCAAAAAATTGAAAAATAAGTACATGATGCCCTTAAAAAAAAAGACTCCTTGGCACATTCTTTATATATGAAAAATAGTTTTTGAAAACATGTTCGAAATATTTATTTTTTCACCTCCTATTAACTTCAAAAAATTAAAAATAAGAAAGCTACAAGCAGTTTCCATACTTTTTACTCGCCTTATATTAGAAGGAAATACTGCAAAATATTGATTATAGCAGCAAACATATTCAAAAAGTTCACAAAATCATAATAATAATCAGTAAGAAATCCGTATATTACAGTCATTTCTAAGAAATTAAACATTTTAAATTGCAAACAAAAATGGTATCTCAGAAGCCTGTAAGTCTGTTATCATTGATCAAAATTACAACTCATTTGAACTACGGCACAATAATTTCATTTTCTTACAGAATTCATATTGCTACAAAATCCTGAATATTATTTTTTAGATTAAATATTGAACTAAGAATAATACAGTTTTAGACAATTGGAATGTATAGTGAGATGAAGAAATTTACTTACAATATTATACTCGCCACATAGGAGCGATGGTGGCCATGAATGTGCCGTCACATGCTCTATACGAACCAATCAGATTCATCCAACTTCTACTCTTTTACTGTAAATTTCACTCATGTGGCAGTTCAGTTTAACTGTTTTTTTATTATTGTTAGTTTCGTGACAAATTATATGAGGAATGTCGTATTATTGTTACACAATAATAGTTCAGTGATTTCTGAAGGAAACTTCAAGAAAAAAGTAGTAAAAAGACAAGTGAGGAGGCCTGTACAGCGCATGATAGAAGCAGGCATGCAAGTAATAGAAGCTGCCAAGTGACAGGGGAGAACAGCAGCAGCCTGCAATATCGGCATTCGGATTGCAGGTGAGGTGAGGAAAAGTACACATCGTGTGGTATATCTTGAGCGCTGAGTGATGTCAGTAGATGTTAGAAATAAAGAAAGAACAGACACTCGTATATTGCAAACTACAAACATTAATCACATACCTCATCTAATACAACTGATATGTGGTAGCTGGAATGTAAAAATCAGTGTAACACATGCGTAATAGGTACCACCCACTTCCAGTGTAACAGTTGACATCACTCAAGATATGCCGCAAGATGTATAATGAACAAGTTCTCATCTTTTGCAGAAAAGCAAAAATCGAAGAAAAGAGTTTGCAACTTAGATGATTTCCACGAAGATGTATTGAAGCGCAAATGTGTGAGAGGGGTGAATCTTCAACTGTGGTGAAATGGAGAGGCTATTTAGTATGGAGGAAAAATTCGGTTATGTTTTGAATATTGAAGGACATGGGATTCAGATATAAGAAATACAACGATGGAAGAAAGATTTTAATGGAACAGATAAAACCACAATATTGCTCAAGTCAGGTTTTTAAGGACAACGCATAACATCACACAAAATGTAAATGCACCGGTGTAGCCATTTACCTCGATAAAACCCAGCTCAACCAAACTATGCGAAGAAAACATTGCTGGACAGCAGACGGCTTAAAAGGTGGTAAGGGAGGTAAATTAATAATATGCCATGTGAATTGCAGTGCTACATGTTTCGTTCCAGGAAGCAAGTTGGTCTTCCTATCAAAACCTACAGAAGAAAAAATTTTTAAGAAAACAGTACTGGATGAAATACTGAAGCTCATCATCCCAAATATAGAGGAGTTTGATTCTAGCACTGATTCTGCGAGAATTCAGAGCAAGTAAATTTGTGTCAGCATTGCTTAAGAATTCAAAAGTTGAAATGTGTTCCTATTAGAGACAAATATCAACACTTAATTTTATGACATAATCACATTTCTGTGCTTATTTATACTTGAAGTTTCCATCATAAAAATCTTTCAATAAAAATTTCTCTCATGCTCGAAATATAAATATCTGTAGACCTTACTTTATGAAATGAAATTGTTAAGAAAAGCAGATAAATATGGCAGGATCACAAATATAATGAAGACATTCACAATTAATTAAAAACTGAACCCATTTTGACAAAAATTAATAAATGCAAAACCAACTGGATCCAATGTACAAAGAACGAACAGGGACAGAATTCCAATATTAATTCTCAAATACAAGACACATAGCGGAAGAAAAAAGAGTATCTTCTGAAGAAACTTTGGATGACTGAAACCAGAATGGGTCATATTGCCTAATTCCATGATAGTTATGATGAAGGTGATGATGATGATGATGATGATGATGATAATGATGATGATGACGACTTTACTTTGTATATAACATGTTAATTTGATTTTCTATTGCATGTTAGTGAATTATTAATATAACTGTTTCATCTTGTTATACAACTCTAAGTAACACTGACACCTGTCAAAAGTATACAGCACAGAAAGTAAACCATAAATAATTGCAATTTCTAGTCAAAATATTTCTTACATGTGGAAAATATCTTTCATCCTGGTAGAAGCACGTGAGTATGACTAAAAGGCATTGCAACCCCACAAAAATATAGTTCTCTCTATGCAGAGATCACTGTCCTATGTGGCGACAATAATAAAGCTAAAAGAACAACTCTGGCATTTCCATGAATGTACAAACATGATTATCTAATCTGTTACAGGGTTTTCTTTACATTATTATGGTTACACTCTTTCAGGTGTTATCATATTTACATGGAACCGAAGCATGTGCTTCAGTCAACTCACTGAGAGTACGAAAAACAAGCTGTACTCTTTGTTTCTGGAGGATTTTCCTTTTTTCTTACATTTCATTTGAACCATAATATTAAAATCACTAGGCTCCGTATTCCAGCTACCTAAAGATTGAAGTTAAAGACAGATTGGGTTTATAGTACGCCAAACACAGATAATGCAGCGGATAAGGATATAAACAACATGTCGCTGCGTGTTTGTGGAATACAGTCAACTCCCGACATTCTGAAGCTTTACTAGTAAATACATGCTTGAGCTGTGATGTTCATTTTTGTTGCGATCTTTGCAGTGAATAATAACGTGCATTCATAAGTTACAGAACTTGAACATATGTGGATGTCACTTGAAATGATTTTATATTGCAAGAAATTCTTTCAATAGCACATGATGTTATTGGTGCATGATGTAGTAAAAGATATTCTTATTGTCTGATATTTTTTCGTGTTTCATTAGGACATTGTATGTTGCTCATCACTGAAAATCCACTAATTTTCTATGTATTTTTCTAGAAATTTCCTAAAATGTACATTATTTAATTTATTAATTGGGATGCTGGGACTGAATATCATGGTACACTACGCAAATCCATACTATAGTGGGCACAGCGATGGATTTTCTTAATCTGAACTCAAGAGCGAGTTACTCACCGCTGCAAGATCGGTTATCTCTGTCGCAGCTGGAATGGGTAGGACATAAGAGTAAACATGCCCGACTATTCTAGTGGACTGTGGACAGTCACCTCCAAAAACTAAGCAAATATTACAGTAGTTATAATTATGTGTGTATGCATATGAAATGGGACCAGTTCCCGGGACACCATTTTTTATATAATTTCAGTTCCCGCTGCTTAATTGGATAATCTTTTCTTACTATAAAGCAAAAAGACAATTTACGTAATAAAAAACTATTGTATAACAGATTAACTGACTAATCACTATAAATCTCCTTAAAGCCTGTGTATAGGTTCTATTAATCCTTAGTCAAAAGATAAGACAGAGTTTTACGAAATAGAAACAATAAGGGATGGAAAATGGCAGATAGTAATGATCAAAATAATTACAGGCATACTGATTTATTTTTTGAACCACCAGACATGCAGCCTTTAAATCTGAAACAAAAGCTACTTTATAAAATTGGGTTACTGTAATCATTAGACTAATCATCTCATCTCTCAGAATTGTTTCCATAATGCATAAGGAATGTAAAAAAAATTCAACTTCATGTACTCCTTTCAAATAACTTTTGAGAGTTGTTTATCCCCTAACGGAGCAGAGAGGAGAGAGAAAGGAGTTGGTGGTTTTAAAAATTCATTTGAATATTTTGAACTAGCTGACGTAAAGACTTAAAATGTAAAATGAAGTTTACTCACTACATGTCGTCCGATCTCGACGAAAGTCGATTATCTGGGGTTCTTTGGGATTACAGAATACGAATATGGCATTAATTTGTCCGAATTTATCCCTAAAGTGGTGTAGTGGGACAAAAATAGGTTTTATTTATATTAAAAATTTCATTAAATATTGTATACTAGTCTTTAATATACTTTGAAATTAAAAATAAAATACAACAATAGTAACAATGATAATGATAATAATAACTTGCATATTTTCGAAATTTTTCATCTCCCCCAAATTTTAAGCATCATGTCTGCTTTTTTATAATATCTTTGCTATATTCTCGCATTTGCTAAGTTCTCACATTTTTTAAATTTTACTTTATAACGTAAGAGAGAAAAAAATAAAGTTGTTGCTATTAAAATTTTTATTTACAGAACGCAAACAAACATTTTATTTTTATTCAAAAACTATTTTCTTTTTTTGAAAAAAATGCGAACATAACTTCGTTAAGTCTACTCTAAAGAACATGCAGTAAAAATTTCAGCGTCCTGGTATAAAATGTGTGGAATCCTTAGCAACATGGATGCAGAGAAGTGGGCAAAAAAGTACGAGGAAATGCTTTTTAAAGTTTGTATGCATTTTAAACTTAATGGCCGCTTTTTTTTTTAGATGGTGTAATTAAGAACACAACCACCGTAGGGTTCTAAAATTTCGTCACAGTGTAAAGTAGGCATCATAGCTTCATTTTTTATAAAAAAAAATAAAAGTCTGATATTTTACCAAATATTATCAATTTTTCACCCGTTCTCTTCCTAATGGTGATGTAGTTTAGGAGACAAAAAACGAAAAGGGAACTTCAAATCCTGGCCCTTCATTTCAGAAGACAGCCACAAAGAAACAGGACGTTGTTTGGAAAAGAAGCGAAATTGCTGACACAGACTGTGAAGATGGTGAAAAAGTTACACATTTTCTGCATTCCATAGTTAATAAATAAGGATTTAAATCAGTTAACAGCAGATGCGACAGACAGGTGTAGGAATTACCACGGTAAAAAAAAAATCATCCATCAAGCTCGACAACTCTCAGACTCACACTAAACAATACAAGAATCGAGTCGACTACTTTATTCGTGAACTATTGCTCAGAGACCGCCTCATTGTCCAAGGATTACCATTCCTTGTAAACACATGTTATGCGTGAATTAAATTAATTAATTACATTTCCATAAGTTATTCATATATTTTCATTAATCCTTTTGGAACATGGGGTTTCTTGTCTGGTGTGTCGAATGATCTTATTTCTGTGTCTCTTTTCGGTTTTACATTCTTAAAATCAGACGTGTCGAAGATTCCTGTTCCTTCCGCAACTCGTTCTTGTACTTTCTGAGATTTGTTATGAATGTTTGGGCACACAATTCAACTCTCGCTCCATTAAGTCATAAATATTAGCACAATTTTTTGGTTCTGACTATGCAATGTTCTTAATATTTTAATTTGAAAATTGCAGATGTACTGTAAAATCATTGCGAACGAAAGTCGCTTGCGGCACGCTACAAATTATCCACTCGGACTGTACTGTGGTCCATTTGTATGTTTCATAACAATGATACTAGAGGAGGAAAACATTATCGCCAACTCATTCATGAAGGACAACAAACAGCTCGTCAACTGGCACTGTCAGCAACGTCATTCGCCAGAATCGATGGTTCCAACTGTAAACACAGAGTTAATATCTTCATAATTACCAGATTTTGATGATACTGCTTATTTTGGATTATGTTCAACACACTTTCTGTGTTTTTGGTATTGCAGTGTCTTTCAGTGCACTGTTTTTGTCACTTTTACTTTTATTTTACACAATTTATATGTAATGTTGTCTATACTGACAGTGAAAATATTAATTCAAATATCCTCAACTATGCCCTTGAGCATCTTACCTAAGGATTTTACCTGTGCAATGAACCTTCAATCAGCTACAAAGATGTAGTTATTTAAACAATAAGATTAGTAAGAGCAGTGATTGATAAGCTACAAAGATGTAGTTATTTAAATAATAAGATTAGTAAGAGCAGTGATTGATAAGACTACTCACTATGACAGCGTCCCGGTTTTAATTTTCTAGAGGAAGAGGGCAGAGGATGTGTAACATGTGTAGGATGTGATGAGTCAGACTATTCGTTTAATAGTTACAATTCAATAGAAACATTAGATATATTCAATACATATGATCAACTGTTAAATGAACAGTTGCAAAATGTAACAGTTTTCCAAAGAACTTCATCTGCTATTCAGAATAACTTAATCAAAGCTGTTAGAGGCGTTATGATAGACTTATAGTTACAGCAAAAGAACCTGCATCTGCTAATTTTGTGGCTATTCATCTAGAAAGTGCTCAGACACAGTTAACAAATCACAACTATCTACAATTTTGCGGTATGTGAATAAATCTGGGGAAGTTATAGAAAGTTCATGGACTTACAGATGTCAGTGCAAGAAGATTTGAGGCACTATACAATCACAGCCTCAGGACAGTAAATTATTTTAAGTTAGGTAAGAAACTTGGGTGCTCAGATATAGGCTGCATTAGTGAGGTCGTACTGTCTGATTATTTAGACCGGCTGTAATCTAAAGTGAAAGAAACATTTCTACAGGCATTAATTGTTCACTGCTAGCATCACATTCTGAATTTAGTGCTGTTACATGTATTCCTAGGTGAAGATTTTTTTCCAAACTTCATCAAGTCTGTAATTTATTTTGAAATTCGAACAAAAGGTGTAATTTTAATAAGAAGAAGTTACCAGCAACACAGCTGCAACTTCAACTCATGTCTTGTGAGTACTATGTAAGACCAAAGAGACAATATACAACAGTGATGATAAAAACTGATACAATAGTGAAATTACAAGGTATTTCTCTATTTTTTGAGAATAAAGTTGGATACTGCCTTCCTCCTCAAAACATTTTGGTGATCTTCATTCATAAGGATGTTCTCTTCAATATGTACTACAAAACAATTCTATTAATATTGAATAATGTCACTCTACAGTCATTCTAACTAAGAAAACGTTAGACAAACTCAGAAGAGAAGGATTCCAAAGTATTTGCATTGAAGTGATAGATGAATATGTACAAAATAAAAGGAAAAAATAATAAACCAAGTAAAGTAATGTTTAGGAAAATATTCAATGAGATTTTGGACAGTATTCTTTATCAGATACAAAACAGTTTTCCTGACTTGGAAGGTTTTAATTTCTTTTCTTTGCTCTTCTTAAAAATGTATGGATTGCAAAACATCTTTCCCAGTTCTTCTTTGCTTAACACTTTTGAAAAGCTATGATTCAAATTTTTACAAAATACGATGTATTGAATGTTAAGTACAATTCGTAAGATCAATATTTCAAGGAAAGATAATGCAAGTGAGGTAGTAAAGATCATGAATGAAAGAAATTTGCTGTGAGTCGTGCCTGAAATTTACAAATACAGTAAAATCCCTCGTAACTGGCAACCAAATAACTGACAATACCAAAACAACAGCACTTTTTGGCTGGGCCGAAAAAAAAAAAAAGTTTAAATCTATCATATTGCCACAGTCTGGGCTGTCAGTTTTGTCACTTTAGGAAGTTCGCACGAACTTTCATTTTCAGAGAATATTCGAACCTAAAATTAATGTATTATTTGTGTTGTGTGATGTGTTTTAATAAAGAAAATCCACACAGTTTTTATGTTTATTTAATTATTTTCGGGCCATCAGTGTTGTTACATTAGGAAGTTCGCATGAACTTTCATTTTCAGTGAATATTCGAACCTAAAATTAGTGTATTATTTGTGTTGTGTGATGTGTTTTAATAAAGAAAATCCACACAGTTTTTATGTTTATTTAATTATTTTCGGGCCATCAGTGTTGCTACATTAGGAAGTTCGCATGAACTTTCATTTTCAGTGAATATTCGAACCTAAAATTAGTGTATTATTTGTGTTGTGTGATGTGTTTTAATAAAGAAAATCCACACAGTTTTTATGTTTATTTAGTTATGTTTGGACTGTCAGTGTTGCCACATTAGAAGTTCACACGAACCTTAATTTTCATGTTTATTCAGTAATGAGCAAGGTGATATAGAAATAAGCTTCAAATGGCTGTAGTTTCAATATTTGGCATCATGAAATATGAACTTTTTTTGTATATACCGTACCAGTGTTTATTCAATTCTCGTATCCGAAACTAGCCTGGTCCCTTTAATGCCAGTTAAGAGGGATTCTATTGTAGCATGTCCCAATTTTTAACTGTATCTTCAGCTGAACATTTCTTTTCCACTTTAAAGAGTGTTAAATCTCACAGGTCTACAATGGGTCAATAAAGCAGTTTGTACTTTGTTCTCTTTGAAAAGATGTCCATGGAAATTTGAGCTATTCCTGAAGAAATCTGTTGAATGCAACTTACTTTTCAGTAAATTTAGTAAGTACTCAGAATTACCAATAGTTGCTTAGAAATGTAACGTATCTATTAAAATTATGGACAAAATGACGCCCGAGAGAGCTGTATAGCTGAGGAATGGTATAGATAATATTGATTAGGATTCATCACTGATTTTACAAGTGTTATTAAGCTATTAAAAGACAGTAGTTATTTAATGTCATTTCTGTAGACATTCTTGTACTCATTTTCTTCTGAACAATTCGGACTTTGGCATGATAAAATCATCATTTTTATGAATTGATGTATGGTAAGGCTAACCATAAGAATAAAAGAGTAATTAGAATAATAGTAGGTGCCAAATCTAGGGAATCTTGTAGGACTATTTTCAACAAACTACAAATAATGCCCATGGCTTGTCAGTATATCTTTTCATTAATAACCTTCCTCTTATGTAATCGTGAAAACTTTGTAACAAATTCAACAGTTCATAGCATAAATACACGTCAAAAAAATGACTTTCATATTCCATCGGCAAGTCTATCATGCTATCAAAAAGGAGTGCGTTATATGGCAGTAAAAATTTTTAATAGTCTCCCTATTGATATAAAAAATGAAACTCAAAACATAAGATTATTTAGGGGCAAATTAAAGAAGTACCTAATTTCTCACGCCTTCTATTCTGTATGTGAATTCATGATATTCAATAACGCTTCATGAAATTGATACTAAAACTTTGTGTTGTACTAGTAGACTATATTGTAAATCTCTTCTGTATATATTTCATCTAGACTGTGACTATAAATTAAGACTTTATAATAGTATTAAGTTTTTTGACTTGTCCCATATTCTAGCTGTGAAGCAATGTATGGTTACCATGGAATGTTATACAAATACAAACTACTCTAACTTCAAGGAGCAATAGTAAACTTTGGGATGCAGCAAAAATCAAACTTGCCACTTATGGCCATGTTCATGGCACTTTGTGGTGGGAGATAATATGTGCAGAAGTGTATTATGTACGTTCTACATATACTTCTTCTCTGAACTATTGTAGATACAACATTTTAGAGGCATACAAGTATAAACTTCCGACAGTTGTACATGATGATGGTAATGCTTGTTGGCAACATTGTGGAGAAGTACCAGAGTCGTTCTTTTGCCAATTCAGCTATAACAGATTCACCCTTAGTATCGTTTCCTACACAGTAAAATGACTGAGGTAAATGGGAGTATGTGACACGAAATAGACAAATTAAAAGTGCCAATTAAGTATCTGTTGGAAGTAACAAATGAGAAATGAGCTCTTGAGAAGGCAGAAACGAAGTAGGATAGGATTAAAATGTTGAGTTATTTTAATATATGGTCCTACATCGAGCTCATACAAGGACAGTAATGAAATTCAGGTTATGTACCGGTAAGTGAAAGTTAACTACCGGTACTGTACTTAAAAAAAAAAAAAGAGTCACAGAAATAATTACTCGTGAGTACTACAAAGCATTTATCGATTTGTAGTACAGTTTCACGTAGTATTTGTTTTGTTTCCTTACGTTATGAGTAGAACAGTATAAAGAAATTACAAGTAGGGTTATTATGTTTCATAATTTCTAACCACCCCACTATTTCAATACAAAATAGGCCTAAGTACTACAAATACTGAATATACTATTAAAATGTTTAATCTAAGAATTATGAATAAGAAAAATAAAAATATGAATCGAACCGGTATCACTGTTTATATGTCTACTACAGGTAGAAGAAGAAATTTAAAATGATTGATAAGAGTTCACGGTTTTTATACTAAAGTGAAATAATTAATCACAAATACTAAAATTAACCGAAGTATAATATGATTAGTGAAATATATTAATATTAATTTTAAATTTAATTTCTTTTACAGTTCCATTTAATTAAAATATTGGTGTAAAATAGCCATTTTAAAATGAAAAAAATTATCTTTGGCTTCGTTCACTGTAGGAACAAAAATTTTAACGCTGGCGAAGAATAAAGCAAAATATATTTTTGTTTAGACCTTATTTATTATTATTGTGAGACAATCGTTCCTTGTAAAACTCTACCTGTAATTAGATATCACAAAATATATAAATGACTGATATCTACTTCCCCCATCTAATACAGTAATTTAGAATTTTACCAGTATGTAATGAATAAGATTTTTATATCACTAAATAACGTTATTTTATGAGATTTAATTTAATGATAAGATAAAATGAAAAGAGCTATTGTAAAATTTGATTACATTCAGTTCTGTTTAATGGTTCGATAGATATAACATAATTATGAATTTCTAACAGAATAATTGCATAAATCATATTTGTGGAGAAATGCAAAATATTTTGAAAACGAAACTATAATTTCATTTTTATTTTCTTTAATGAATCAGTTTATTACCTGAGATTGAATTAGTATGGAGTAAGTAATCAGATATGTTAAACAGGATTTATGTAAACGTATTTAATTTTTAGAAAATATCCAAACTCTGTAAGATGATTATAGGAAAGGAGACGGACATTGTACAGAACAAAACAATCTTTAGAGGTTTAAGGACAGAAATGCATTATTTATACAGACAGCACGATAAGACATACCGAATTACTATTTTAATTATTAGAGGTAGGTAATCTTATTCATTAAGGCTCAGATGGTAACTATTAATTATCGTTATTTCTTAGCTAGCAACACTTGAGAAATTGATTGACGTAATTAATTCTATCAATCATTGCAAGTCTTTATGAATTAGTGCTGAGATATGCAGAAGTTAATCATATCATTTCAGTAATATTTTATGAATTACAATCAGAGTAGCAGCAATTAATTCTATCTTCATTAGTAGTTCTTTATTTAGGTCCTATTAGTGCTCAGATCGACAGGAAGAAGTTAACTATGAGTTTTTAATTACTCACTTATGTGAAGGAGGTTAAACTCACTGAAGGTATGTGTGTGTTTTGTATAACTACGTAAATTTTTTACTCAATTCACTTTACAGGCTTATAAGGCATAATACAATTATTATGTTATGCCATTGGTTATTATTTTAAAATGAATATGCAATAATTCTGCCATAATCAGGTAACAGGAACTGCAAATACAGCACAATTACACAATTTAAATTTAATCGAAAGAAATAGCGACTCTTGTAGGATGGACATAATTATGCTTAAAGGCAAACTGAGTACAATATATTGGTCTTTTTTGTACATACACATTTTAATTAAATATATTTTTTATTTTTTCGTTTACTATATGAGAATACTCTCTGTCAGTCCTAATATTACATAATTATGCAAGAGAAATTCACAAAATGTTCAATTACAATATTATTGAAGGAATGCGGATTATTTAAAAAAATTAAAAGTAATATATCAAATCTTTACCCTAAGTAACTTGATAAGTTACCCAAATAATTTTACCTATGTGTTTCATATATATACCGTATGAATTGAGATATGATTAATTTCTTAAAATTATCATAATTTAGATCCCAGAATTACCTGGTCTAAATGGCATTTCTTTTATTACTTTTAAAAGAAGAATTTAGAAAATGTATATATATATATATATATATATATATATATATATATATATGTCTGTGAAACAAACTATTACAATTCCTTCTTTTAAATGTATAAGCAAGAACACATTATGAATTAAGAAATATTAACCTAATGTGTTTTGTATGTATTTTTTGGAATATTATAAGTGAAAGTGTGATACTTAGAATTTTGTTTATTTTACCAAGATTATCTTATTAGTGAATTTCTTACAGTACATATAATATCGACTAAAAAAAAATCACATCGCATAAGAAAATGGGAAATAAAACTCAAAAGACATGATGCTTGCAGGATGTTACTGCAGAATTGATGACAACACACACAAGATAACATAGCACATCACCTCTGCCACTTTATGGATAATAATGAGTGTGACTCATGTAAATACGAAAGAGTTTCCTGATGCTCTATGGCTCCTGATTCCGTGCAGTCTAGTTAGTGTATGTTATTGGTTATGACAGTATGAAAGACATTCCAGTCCCAAATGGAATATTTCTCCTCATGGAGAAAAGTGAAGGCCTTCTTTATTTAAAAACACACTCAAGACATTATATAACATTGAAGTATTAATCTATAACAATAACAGTGCTCTTCATAAACAATATTTCATTTTAAATTACTTCTTGCAAAAAATATGCAAATGAAGTTTATTTCTATCATACTAAACAATCTGAGTCTTACATGATAAAGGTACATAAACGAAAGACATACCCTTAAAATGCAAGACCCTTTCTACATTGTGAAAAAGCAGAATTTTGAAATTTATGTGAGTACTGCAAGAAAATAAAAGAAGCCCTTCAAAAATAGTATGAAAAAACTAACTTCTGGCAACTGGCATAATAATAATGATAATAATAATAATAATAAATATATATAGTAAACTACTAAGCAGGCATTTGAAAGTGAAGGGCTACATTCACACTGGTCCAGTTCATTGTCTGCAAATGTAGCCGCACAGCACAGCCAACTACCAGGAACCTAAAAAACAACTTAAACAACTTCCATAAATCAAACTAAATCTCATCACATTACAATGAAACATTCCCATGGATGGGCGGGCGGGCGGTCTCCATATTTTGTGGAACAACATGTGTCTACTGAATGACTACGAATCCAATTCAACACTACAGGGCTTGAGCCGAGACCAGCTCGCCATGAGTTCGGCAAGACCGATTCGACATATTAAATGCAATTCATTCTAGTTTATTATATCCAACCTGTAAAGAAAAGATTTAAAAATCTTATACACAACCAAAAACTTAAAAGCAGATAAAAATGCGCATAACCAGACTATTCAAGACAAGAGAGGCACAACCAACCCATACTGACGTGTCTCCCCAATAACCCATGCAGGATGCAACATGCGGCATTACCACATTACAGGAGCACATGATTTTGATCTGCATACCATGACATCGATACCACATTCAAACATGTAATTTATGTCCACATATCTTTCAGGGCTGCACATTCCCAACAAGCGATCTCAAGTCCAGGCTATATATACACAGCCCTAAAGACAGACACCAATTACATCATCAGCATGGCATCACGTCCATCGAAATAGTCTGGTTATAGCAAATGGCAAATGCATAATTCATTTCGAACAGGCAGTTCATGCAGACTTACATGCTCGTTTATTGTTAAGCCATGCTTTTATGACATCATGCATGCACAAGCAAAATCCGACATTCAACATGTTCGTTTTGTCATAATTCTCATGCTAGACATCTAATGCTACATGCTCTCTCATTGGCTGAAGGGAAACAGGGACAAAACATCATGGCTAACAAACAGAAAGTCCAAAAGGATGTAGGAAAGGAAGGACGTATCAAATTCTCCTAGCACTCATTGTTATAAATATTGTATTATTTTTCCAGTTCATTGCTGCAGTTTACCTTTGATTGTGACCCAAATGTCAACATCAGCTCAAACCATCTACACTTCAGCAGTTCAAATTATTATCTCATATGTATTATTAAGAGTTATAGACTGAAATAGGTATCCTATACCTTTATTAGATGGTAATCCTGCCGCAGTGCTAATATTTAATTAATATAAATCTATGTCTAATGTGTGGTGGTAGTTACATTTTGTTTAGAATAACATACGGAAATTTATAGCAATACAGCTGTGCTTTTTCAATCAGTTCAGTCTCAATCCATGTAAATGTTAAAGAAAGCCGGAGATCATTGCTTAATTCATACTACCAAACAATGCAAGACCTTCAATTACAGAAACAAGAAAAAACAATTAAGAATTTTCATTAAACATTTCTGTAGCGTTCTGACAGCAAAATGCCACAACACTTTTCTAATCCCTCAACCCATTCTGTAATAAAATTGAAAAAGCCAGCATATCCTTCCTCGAGGTAAAATGGGAACTGACATAAATTCCCATATTTTAATTTTGAAATATAGTTTGAAGCCCAAATAACCTTGTGACAGCCAAGAAGCTTATATGTAAAAAATATCGACTCAAATAAGCTTATAATGATTAATTTCAAATTACTTACTGAGATTAATCATGCTAGAATAATCTTTACTGTCGTTGTATGTACCAAAAGAGACAGAAAATTACTGTATAGGGCTTTTTTATGTATAAGTTCACTCAAATCTCAAGTCTAAATTTGCTTTTAGTTCATGCAATGAATCTAGTCCTTTATTTAAAGAACTTACCAAGCTTCTCATTAGCGAACTCTTTGTAATATAACAAGAGCAAACATGCATGTTAATGTATAGTAAATTACTGATTAGCATTGACCTGTTAACGTCCATTTCTTCGTCCTTGCTATTACCAAGATCATATGATGATGCATTGCAGAAGGAATTATTTTGACAAACTTTCCTAAGGAATTATACCTTTACTCATAAAATCATTCTCAGTCAGGTCCCATTTGTACCACTGAGGTTCATATAATCCTTTTTATATATAATATATAAAATATAAATAAATGTGTTGTGTTGCTGTTGTAGTTGTTGTTGATGTTGTAAGGTTAGGGTGTTCCTTACCCGCACTCCGAACGCCACAATCTTGAGAATACACTCAATGGTAAACATGCTGGTGAAGCCGATGTTCATGTAGCCAAGAGTTTCCTTGTACACAGTGCTTTGCTTGTCATACTAGAACAAATAGTAAAAAGAACCAAGAAAAAAAAAACACAAATGAAAATAAATAAAAACAAAGATGACACAGCACAGTGACGAGGAAAAAAATTACCAGACACAATTGACGATACAAAAACATAAGTTACACCAGGTGATTGTAGAATGGGAAGTATACACAAAAGATTTATTGTTGTTGCAGACAGATTGTTTCTTATAGTTATGCTGAAAGAATATTAATATTGAACAATTATTGTAAAATCACAGTAATTGTAATTCATTTATTTTGTTAAATTTCATTTATAGTGCCTCGAAAAAAATTATATTATAGCATACATAATAATTATGATCTACCTACTCGGCTCCCCAACCAGGGACACAAGTCTAGATGAAGATAAAGAAGAATTATGGTATGTTCCAAGAACAATATGAACAAGTGAATATCAACTATATGCCACTTCATTCTTGAAGTGTAACTAATGAACATTGTAATATTTATGATCATTCTGATGCACTTTACTTCACTCCTATATCTGTATATCAAACTCGTTAAAAGAGATAGTTGTACAAGAATATCCTCGTAAGATTCAGTATCTTACTCCGATTTCATACACTTACATTAGCTTTCTAATCTTAATAGTTCTCTAAAATACTTACATACAGTATACAAATTTATTTCATGTCCTAATGTAAGAAATACAAATCATCAAAAATCATATGCGCTGAAAACGGTAACTGCAATAATTTTATTTCATGTTGCAAAGTATTTTACCAAAATAAAGACTGCAAGAAGTGTAAATATCGGAAGAATTTATTGTATGTTGCACCGGAGCAATTATAACTAATCGAATCTAGAAAATCACGAAATTATTAACAATACTAGTGCGATCAGTTTCATTTTCATTGTTAAGTTTATGTTTAAGGTATTCAACCACAGGTATGAGTTCTTAGCCTACTGGTACGTATTTATCAAAATCCTCGGAGTGACACAATGAGTAATAGGGGAGAGTCGGGTAGTATCGGACAGTGAGTTTCTTTTATCTACCACACGATGATAGTACCTGATTGACATGGTTACGTTTCTGTGATGTCGCATAGAGAAACGTAACCATGTCATTCAGGTACTACCATATGGTGGTAGATGAAAGAAACACACTGTCCGATACTACCCGACTCTCCCCAACTATTAAAAAAATATATTTGGTAATTTGTTTAATATGGTATTTTGTAACACACTAAACACTTTGCTGCGTCATATTCTTCTATAAATAGAAAGCTTTCTTCCCATATCTCTCAGAAAATTGTATGTGTGGAAGTCCGTGTTACCGACTCTATCAACTGGCCATCATAAACATGTAACACTATGGTGTGTTCTCTCTGATTGACTGTAGTCTACAACTAGGCAGCCCTCAGTGAGAGTGATAAGCAGCCCTGCACGCCTCCAAAGAACATTGTGCCGAGTTGACAGACTGCTTTAGATCAAAATGGGAATAATAAACAGAACTGTATGATTTTGAATTTATTGTTGTTTAATCAACTGTCTCAAGACAGGTCTGAACCCCACAAGTAACATCAAGAAGGCACCACTTATGAGACAACTAGGACAGGAGATAATGGGGTAAGGTGGCCATTTCCTTTCCCTCTCCATTGCAGACATTGCTGACTAGCTACATACAGTAAAACCTCGATAAGACGCAACTGCTTATTATGCTATCCCATGTAATACACTTTTCTTGTCCGGTCCCTGCACATTTTATATATAACGCCTTTATAAAATACCCCGCTTGTTGCACTCAAGTCCCGCATAATATGCTGTTTTTGTTAAATATTTTCGATGTAATTTTCAGCCATGTACTGTAAAAGCAATGAAACATCTTGGTCATTGAACTCACTGGTGCCATTAACCTGAAAAGTATTGGTATTCGACCCTTTACCTGCGCATTTAAACCTTCACACTTCATACCTTAGTATACCTCATCCTCTTGTTACGCTCTCTTATTCGACTCCTTATCTGCGTGGTTAAAGCCTACATACAGTTACAATACCCCACCCTCTTGCTAACCCTCTCTCTCAAACAACATTCCTCACTCGGCCGTAATAAAATTCTGGAAATTTTTGCTGGGCAGTTTGTTGTCCTTTTGTGTATTGAAGTGTCTGTGAATTTGATTACAATGAGTGTTAAACGAAAAGCCCTTTCTGTGTCGGAAAAACTGGAAATCTTACGAAAGTACGATGAGAACAGTACTCTTACTCAGAAACAACTCTCTGATTCATTAGGAATCCCATCATCGACATTAAGAACGATAATAAAAAAATCGCGACTCAATCACTACAGCTGCGAGGTCGGGAGGTGGTAAACATGAGGACTTGGAGAACACACACAAGGCAAACAACTATAAATGTTTTTTTTTTCGAAATAATTAAGTACAGTACATAATGTAAATGTCTTCGACATAGAGTACAGTAATTACATAATGGAGTAATACTGTATTACCTTTCATGAATCATGTATTTCAAAAAAGAAAAATGCTAATAGATACTGTATACAAGTCAAAATTAGTATACACGCCTAATACGCGGTCCCGGTTAATACGCGTTTTACACCCGGTCCCTTAAACAGCATCTTATCTGGGTTTTACTGTATTTTGAATTTATTATATATAAGTATCTATTGCCCAGGCACTTGGAAGTTCTCCATTCACCATCTAGCTTCCTTTATTATATAAAACAAGACCAGGGCACACAATTTTAGGAATGCAGACAGACAGACTCTCCAAAATGAAAATGAAATACAAAGCTAAAAGACACTCAGATGCTGAACAATCTTTAGCTTTTGGGAGGATGGGTTCCCTTGAAAATGGGAACAGCCTAACAGATGTAAACTATGAAGTGGATGGTCATGGGATTATGCTTAGGAGATTACAATAATGAATAGTTACATAATGGCAGGATAAATGAAGTACTAAAAAAATTATTTTCGAAACCTCTTTATAACTTTAAAAGATGGCAATGTATCAGCAAGTACATACTCTTCTCTTTAAAGAGAAAACAACAAACTAAGTGACTTTCGTAACAAATTTATCTAGTTCTATTTAGCACCTGTGATAATGATTTTTAATTATCATGGGTAAGCTAAAATTTCCTGTACCAGTATTTAAACCAAATAATATTCAAATTCATTGAGGATTAAAAAAAATAACGACTTTTTCAAGGAAGTTTTAACAAATTCTATTTTCTGTCATAAAATAATTAGCTCTAGTTAATAGTGGTTCGATCCCAGGGGCTGGCTATCTTGACTTTGGCTTTTCGTGATTTCTCAAGTTCCTCCAAGGAATGCCGTACAAATTTAAAGGATCACGATCTGACTCCTTCCCAATCGTACTTAATCCTTCACCATCACTTCCAATCTATAATCCTATCATCTACTGTGATAGGCATATGCTACCACATAAGATATGGATCTTACTGTTATACCAGATTCCAGACTTTTGTGATGTCTGGTTTATGGAAAAATTTTGAACTTTTCAACTAAGAACTTACATAATGAGATACTTAATTTAATTTTTCTTTAACTAATGGAGGGCACTGATTTGAGTCATTCACCCAAGCGTCTCCATTTAGTGGGCAAGCTTGTAGTTCTTTCAGCTGCCATGAAGATGTTGCCCTTGGTGCACCATATGATGATGATGATGATGATAATGATGACGATTAATGAAGCATTGGTGGAATACCGGTAGGAGAAACAGGAGAACCCCATGAAACGTACACCAAACATCGTCTTTGTTCACCACAAATTTCAGCTGGATCTGTCGGGATTCCATCCTGGGTTTCTAGCATGGAAAGCTTATGTTCTAGCCATTCGGCTAATGGTGCGCCATATAATGAAATATAATTTCTTCATCATTTCGGAAATAATTACAGATTACATCCCCAGAACCGTATCACTAAAGAGCTACATTTTTGTACTTGGCTGGCTACAAAGAGAAGTTATTGCTAAGACCTACTTTAGCTCAACATCTTTCAGATATGCTTAAAGATACGCATGAGAAATTCAACTAATCATGGAAAAAATTACAAATCTTTCATTCAAGTTTTGATGTGATATTATTTTATTTTAGTTGGTTATTTAACGACGCTTTATCAACTACTAGGTTATTTAGCGTCGATGAGAATGGTGATAGCGAGATGATATTTGGCGAGATGAGGCCGAGGATTCGCCAGAGATTACCTTGCATTCACATTATGGTTGGGGAAAACCTCGGAAAAAACTCAACCAGGTAATCAGCCCAAGCGGGGATCGAACCCGCACCCGAACGCAACTTCAGACTGGCAGGCAAGCGCCTTAACCGACTGAGCCACGCCGGTGGCTTTGATGTGATATCCCTTCATGCCTGACTCAGTAGGGGGCTCATAAGTTGTTATACCAGCTATGCTTGAAGTTCCGCCCCTCCACCCTCATGCACCCAACACATAGTGCATCATTAATGTCAGGTTTTATGCACCCTTCAGCAAAATTATTATGAATGTACCTTATTGTTCATTTCTAATTATAGTGAAGGAAAAGCAGATTGTTTACATGTTAGTGTCTGTACTACTGGGTTGACAACAGAAACTACAGCTCTGCATTGATAACTACTCCTTTTAGGTGTATAATGAGCTTTCTTCTAAGCCTTGGAGCAACAACCAGGAACAGTACAAGCCTACATGATATGATGACACAACTTATCCTATCTATGTAAAGCAAGGTTAAGAATTAACTCAGCCCAAGCACAGCCCCTGTTATCTCTAATAATTATGTTCACATATCTCCCATTTTGTCGATTGTTAATTAGCAGGCTTATTTAAAACAATGACAAATGTAAGTCACGCAATCCACAACTTACTCCTCCCTTAGGGTTCAGCAGTAAGTTGCCTAGTTTTTAACTTGTAACATAATGTTTACATAGGAAATCGATAGATAAATAGAGCACAATTTCTATTACAATGTTGATAAATTCAACAGCGAAAACTGTCCGCAATTTCAGAACTCGTCTTATGCTATGGCCATGTACAGTAACATGGCCACCCCCAGAGCCTGCAGCCTAATGATTAATCCGCCACTGACCTGAGTTCTCTTACAGAAAATTAGTACTTTTTTGGTCAATATCTCGAAAAAAAATATCGTAAAATTTTTCCACTTCATCTTATCCTAATCTTTTTTCCTGCTTTAAAGGGAATGATAATGAACAGATAGGTGTATTGTAAAAAAGAAAAATGAGATTGATTCATTCGAGCTAACTAAATACAACGAACAAAACAAATAAGTGTATCTTCTAAATTCTAAGTGTCGTAAAATTCTGCAGATGAATCTGTTCTGAAATATATAAAAAATTAATTAAAAAATTTGAAAAGTTCAAAATCTTCACAATTCATATTGTTCATACCACAATTGGCGTCTATCTATTTAGCTGATTACATAGGTGCCACTTCCATGTCGAAATTTTAAAAGCTCAGTGTCTTAATTAACATTAAAAGAAATTTAGGTTATGTAAAGGAGCGAATTTATCCAAAACATAAATAAGAAAGGAATGTTGTGATGAGTGGCTTAGTGCCAAAGTCAGTAAACGTACTGTCTACTAAAAACGTAATGCAGATGAATGAATGAATGCTAGCCATGAGGTCCCATGTTGGGCACAGGCCTCCTGTGATGGGGTTAGAATCCCCTCAACAGGGATGGTTCAAGTGTACTAGCTTGGTGAGCCAATCCAGGCGAGCTGATAGATAGATTATAATATATATTTGGGATAAAACTATTATCTACAATAAATCTCATCAAAATACACAAAATTTTAATTGAGAAATTCTCATTTCCTCAAATATCTTCAGCTGCCTGGAATGAAATAAACAAAAAACCCTTATAAAATTTTTTCGTGTTGTAGTATATGGAATAGATATCCCTTATCGTAAGGTCTGTTTTAATGCGCAAAAATCCTTTTAGTTCTTAAGTGTGAAAGTTTTCAAGTTTTTACATATTTTATACGGGATCTGGCATATTCATAACCAGTGCTTTCGTCAATGGTATGTTTTGTCACGGCCATTCCATCACGGACTTTTTCGTCATATGGACATATTTTGTCACAGATTGCATTTCGTCATACATACCTTTGTGCCACAGTGGATATGTTCCGTCACAATATTGAATGTACTGCTCAATATTACTTTCACTATTATTTATTGAATACTCATAAATTTTTATACACATTTTTACCCTTAAGTTACATCAGTAATTCAAAATCAGTAATTTAACCAAAATGTCCAGCGACACCATGCCCAATTTCTCAAAGGTAACCTAGGACATTCTCATCGGATTTATATTCCTGATATCTTTCTACAATTCGTGATAATCTTGTATCGAAATCTGTATATTTTTTCTTTTTACATGGTGGTGAAACATAGCCCGAGATGAAATAAACAACTGAACAGCTTTGCTTGTGGAAACATATTTGAAATTACTGCCATTACGTGGCCTCATAATCAGTCGATATAAAGTGCAGCAACAACTGTTTTTGTAATCTGTTATTTACCTTCTCTTTAAGCATATTAAAAATAAGTTCATAAGATCTCCTTGATTTTCTTTCCATAAGAGTTAACACGATCGGAAGCCACTGCCCATACACGTTAACGTGTATAGCATACGTAAAAAATTTTGATTATCACCTAAAAGATTTATTCCATAACTTTGGTAACGTATAACAATAGATCGTAATTAATTACTAATTGTTGCAATTATACTTCAAGTAAAGAAACTTTCATTGGCTACAGGTTTCCTGAAAATTTGAAACAATTTGAACAATACGGTTTATAAAACTAAATACAAATATTTAGATACGGAATACTTGATAAAATTTTACAGGAGAAAGAGTTCGTCCAAAGAGCTGGACTTGGAAAGAGTCTTAAAATGAAGTGTGTCAGAAACTAATGTGTGATATCGTTGGGCCATGACAAAAGTGTAATGCATGATGAAAGACGATGTGACGAAAGTGTCAAGTGTGACGAAACGTACCTATGTCAAAAAAAGTGTGACAAAAACACCTAAACAGTTTTATATGTATACTGATATGAAGCAATACAATTCAACACAGTATTAAATTACTTTTTATATGATCAAGAACACTTCTAATTCCGTTATTTTTATTATGAATCACCGAATACCTACTTTAATCTTCGAGCAACAATTAAAATGGAGTTATACGAACATTTTAGAACGTTTTGTACATCAAGTAGAGATGAATTTAAAGCAGCAGTGCAACTAAATCAGTCCAATATTATTGTCATCTGTCATTTGGTAGTGATTAACTGTAAGCCACTACTATGAACATTTTTGAAGCAAAAACAATGTACTAAAAACGCGGAAATGTTTTATATACTGTATGTGTAGGCCTATGTAATACACTGCACATCAGATTTACATATCATTGACGTCTCTCAATTTTTTCCCATGTACATAAATACCAGTATTCATCATGGCTATCATACTGAGGTGAATATAAGTATTTTCATTATAATATTGTTTGAGATACTGTACCATACAGTATTTAAATAAATAGGTGTCATTAAATGGGACATGCATTTTGATAACCATTACGCAGTAATCAATCAAAATAAGCACTATTAAATGTTGAATTGTCCACAATCACATTTTTACAGATTCCTTTTCTTTGAAAAGTCACAAATCCGAAGGACAAAATCTTTACGTGCTTTAAAACATATTTTATAGATATGTAACACAATAATAAAAAGTGCATCCAGTTTCGGACCCAAGTTCTAACCATAATCTTGTTGATGCGATGGGCAACTAGGTAAGATTAAAAAAAAAAGTGTCTACTGAACAGTAAATCTAATGGCTGGTACCACAAAACTACAATCAAATATGGTAAACGAAGATACCTGAGCTATAAAACACTTTGCCGTCAGTAGATGTTACTAGGCTACACCAAAGAATGAGATTAAAATATATAATAATAATAATAATAATAATAATAATAATAATAATAATAATAATAATAATATAATAATAATAATAATAATAATAATAATAATAATAATAATAATAATAATAATATCTTTATTTTACAAGCATAAATGCCACTTTTTACTGTATCTCCATAAAGGTTAGAGTTATGTGTTACTTTTCAAGGCAATTCACGTAAAACTCCTTAAGCTGTAAAATTGTTGTCTGCAGGAGTATTCTTTGCATTTCGTTTATATGTATATTCCAATATATCTTATCTAAAACAAATTAAAGAATATGATCAGTAGTGCCATATTTAATAAACAGCATTTTACGTTATACTCCAAAATAAATTCACGAGTGAATTGACTTGTAAATAGTGAATATGAACGCAATCAATCTATTAGCAAGAGCCGGATTTTTTCGTGAAAAGAAATTCTTAATTTTGGTGCTATACATGATTTTATTTCGATGGATATTTCGTGGCATAAATAGCTATTTTAAACGTAGGCTATATTTCCCATTATCAAATTTTATTTATAATGCCTATTTGCTTAAAATTTTACACACACTGAACACTAAACGTGTATTTCCCATTATCAAATTTTAATTATAATGCCTATTTGCTTAAAATTTTACACACACTAAACACAACACAACGTTCTCAGCAATCAATTGCATCCTAAGAACACACATCTAGCTTAGTTCAACATTATCTGCACGAAGAATTGTGCAGTAGTTGGTAAGTATTTTGGTGTATGCAGGAAACCCCCTCTCATTGTCAGCATTTGATGTTGGAAATCACTCTTTCTGCAAATATCTTGCAGAAAACTCACCAGGGTTCTCTACCAGGCCATCTAAGATTTTGACCACACAGTCCTCATTCTCTATCTGACCTACATATTCTTTTACTTGGCCCTGTAATGCAATATAACCCTATAGAAAAATATGCTCAAGAAGGGCAAATTTTTGGCAGTGTGGTTGAGGTTAAAATCAATCTCAGCATAAAGCGAATTCGGTACACGAAAAAGCTTTGCAGTTGTTTCAAATATCTTGTCAGCTGGATCCTCTTTTATCATAGTCTCCAAATTCCTTCTGCTCTTGTCTATAAGACTCTTAATATTCTTTTCTTCTCTTGCTTTTCTCTTCCTTGAAAGTTGGATCAGTGCAACACTGGCATTTTTTGAATGTAAGTTTTAAACAAAGCATCTAGGAAGGGCGCAAAGAACAGAAATAAAGACTAGAACCACAATGAATCACGATTTTTTGGTCTAATTTTCGTGATAAATGGGTCTTATTTTGCAGCAATCTGCATATTTTATGCAAAACAACAAATTCCTCTTTTACTTACGGTACATATTATGTTTAAAAGGTGGAATGCCGCTGGAATGATTTTTACGTTTATAATTTCTACCAAAATATCAGGTCCCTTTCTATTAGTTTAGGAGGAATAGTTATACAGATGTATGGCAGGTCAAAAGCTATCTATTCGTACTGGTGGAAAAAATATTATTTCTCTGAACATCTCAAAATAAACTTCTTTTTTTGCAATATATAAGTAAATATTTGGCATTATTGCTCTGAATAAATGAAAAAAGACGAGTAAATGGTGCATGATGAAAGCATCCAAAAGGCTATAATTCGTGTTTTAACTACAGAAGGGCTTACACCTGCTTAAATCCATAGCAAAACGGTTGTAGTAAATGGAGAGACATGCCTAGGGAAATCAACTGTAAAGGAATGGTGTGTGTAGTTTCCATAAAATTCTCCATGAACACCTGCAGTATCTCAAAGTTTGTACCTAGTAGGTGCCACACTTTTTAACTGCTGAACAAAAAGCTGAACATGTGAGAATCTGTCAACAGAACCTCAGACGATATCAGGAGGAAGATTATAAGTTTTTGCATTGCATATGACAGGTGATGAGTTCTGGTGCCATAATGTTGAACTCAAGTTACGAGGAAGTTATGTTACCAGTATCGTTTTTATTTTTTCGGTTACTGAGGTCCATTGCTAGTGGAATTTCTGAAGTGTGAACAAAATGATCAATGCACAGTGCTATTTAGACCCTGTCCGTCTCAGACAAAACATCGAGAATAAACACTCAGGCCTTTTGACAAGAAGCGTGAATTTACTCCATGACAATGTTCGAGCTCATACTGCTAGATCAACAAGAGACAAGTTCAGACCCTGTCCATCTCAGACAAAACATCGAGAATAAACACTCAGGCCTTTTGACAAGAAGCGTGAATTTACTCCATGACAATGTTCGAGCTCATACTGCTAGATCAACAAGAGACAAGTTCAGACCCTGTCCGTCTCAGACAAAACATCGAGAATAAACACTCAGGCCTTTTGACAAGAAGAGTGAATTTACTCCATGACAATGCTCGAGCTCATACTGCTAGATCAACAAGAGACAAGTTCAGACCCTGTCCGTCTCAGACAAAACATCGAGAATAAACACTCAGGACAAGAAGAGTGAATTTACTCCATGACAATGCTCGAGCTCACACTGCTAGATCAACAAGAGACAAGTTCAGACCCTGTCCGTCTCAGACAAAACATCGAAAATAAACACTCAGGCCTTTTGACAAGAAGAGTGAATTTACTCCATGACAATGCTCGAGCTCATACTGCTAGATCAACAAGAGACAAGTTCAGACCCTGTCCGTCTCAGACAAAACATCGAGAATAAACACTCAGGCCTTTTGACAAGAAGAGTGAATTTACTCCATGACAATGTTCGAGCTCACACTGCTAGATCAACAAGAGACAAGTTCAGACCCTGTCCGTCTCAGACAAAACATCGAGAATAAACACTCAGACCTTTTGACAAGAAGAGTGAATTTACTCCATGACAATGTTCGAGCTCACATTGCTAGATCAACAAGAGACAAGTTCAGACCCTGTCCGTCTCAGACAAAACATCGAGAATAAACACTCAGGCCTTTTGACAAGAAGAGTGAATTTACTCCATGACAATGCTCGAGCTCATACTGCTAGAACAACAAAAGACAAGTTGCAAAGGTTTCACTAGGAAACATTATCACACCCTCACCTTACAGTCTAGACTTATCTCCCATGAGATTTACGTATTTTTCTACATTTGAAGAAAGACCTGAAGGGAATTGCATTTCCTTGGATGAAGTGTGCAAAACGCTGTTAAACATACTTCATCTCCAGACTACAGGGATTCTATGAAGCCAGTATCCATCACCTGGTATTACAGTGGGAGAAGTGTGTTAACAGCTGTGGAGGGTATTAAGTACTGGTAAGTTTAATTTCTTCTGTTCTATTAGTGATGATCGGGTTCATATGAACGACCTAATATCACATGACTCACAAGAGCATATTTTTCTCTAGCGATTTTTTAAGTACCTATACTTTAAGTCTAAAATGTTACATCCATCATTGTTGACTATAGTAATTTTGTTACTTAATGCAGTATTTTATGTATCCATGCGATGAGTTATTTTTGTTACAAAAATATGTGTGTGATTGCAGTAATCACTCACCATTTGTCATATTATAATTTGTTATATTATAATTGGTACATTAGATCCTGGTTCATATACGAGTATTGGTGAGGCTAAAGTGGAGTTTCTAATATAAAATGGTTAGAGGTCAAGTTTTCTTTGCGAGCCAGAACAGCGATATACAACAACGATATTCTGACAAATGGCCTGAGATGGAAAGGAGAAAAAGAGAGGGAGAGAAAGGGGGAGGGAGAATAAGGAACAGGGTGGGACAAAAGGGAAGGAGAAAGAAGGGATTAATGAGGGAGGAAGAGCAAAAGAAAGTGACAGGGAGAGGGAGGTGAAAGAAGAGAGGGAGAGAGGGGAAGAGAGAGAGCGAAAGAGAGAGAGAGAGAGAGAAGTCGTTTTGTTTTATTTCGATAGGTAGATTATTATCAATGATTATTATTAATGGTAGTTGATGATAAAGATCATAATGATTATTGTCGATGATTATGATGGTGATGATAATGGTGATGTTTACGAAGACAGAAGATGTTGAATGTTTGAAGAAGACAAAGTAGAAAAATTACGAGAAGGAATGACGGAAGATGCAGTAAGAGAAAACAGACGAAGAGAAGTAAGGGAATAGACAAGTAGAGAAGAAATGAAGAAAGAAGCATAAAAAGGAAAATAACGAGGAACAGGAAGAAGAAAAAGGAGAACAGAAAGAATTAAAAATTTCACTTGAATGTTACAGTATGCACAGTAAAAATAGATAGAGGTTTTCATTAGACAATGACTCGAGTCCCTCAAATGAAATCGATGGCTACTAGTGTAACTCAGACGGTATTGCATTTGTTTACTGATTCTAGATTGCGTTTGGGGTTGGATTAGAATCCTGCTTGGGCTGATTACCTGTTGGTATTTTTCTGAAATTATCTCAATGTAAGGCGAATGTCAGGTAGTCACAGGGCTAATGCTCGGACTCATCTCTCTGAGTATCATCTCGCTATCACCAATTCCACCAATACTAGGTAACCCAGCAGTTGATACAGAGTCGTCAAATAACCGATTAAAAAGAAATTAAATTTAGCTGCCATAGTAGCCTGTTTCTGACGGTACTAACTGCATTGAAAGATTCTGACCAATGAGCAACTAATAAGAGCACTCTCTCTCTATGTAGAAATAATTTAAAACATCTTGTTTTCATTTCCCCAATGCTTTTAATTGTATTACTTGAGTTTCGATATTTCCACGTACTGTATTGAAAATTGAAGGCTCCATAGGGGAAATAGGCAACATGCAATAATATGATGACCATTGGATGATGACTAGACTGTGAAAGTTTACGCAATGAAAAATTGGAAAATATGCATGCATTCATGCACTTATATAATTGTTGAAATATCCATTACAAACAAATCATATGCAGTAAAAATTAATGCTTAGTGAAATTAAATATTTGAGTTGCTGCTTTATTTTGACCGAATATAAATATTTTTATTATCATCATTGTCCTTTACTATATATTTAGCCACAAGGCCTCTTATGGTCTTGTATTTTCCTAAAATATTTTTACAATATAAGTAATGTAGTAATAACAATACAGAAATAACAACATAAAGTAATATTATTGGCAATGGCAATAATACAATTTGCATATAAGAAATGCATAAATACGAGAGCCATTAAAATAAACTACAAAAAACTGTAAAAAAAACTGATACCACAATATCAATTTATAAGTGAACTGAAGAAGAAAAATTATAAGGAACTATGTTTTCTCAGTTTAAAAACTCACTCCTTTTCCACACACTTGACAATATATTACTTCACTATCACTAGAGAAACAAATTTCCCCTCTTTTGTTTTACATTTCGACAGTAATTTTTCTTTTGGAATTTTAAAGCTTTCTTCACCAAACACTTCATTTTCATTTTAACAAGTCTTAATCTACGTATATCTATCTATATTCGGTTTATGACAAGTTGCTTCGTCTTTCAACTTTCAAATGCTATTCTTCTCTACCTTTCCACTACTGTCCCATTAGCATTCCGCGAGATTCCATTGCAACGGTGATTCTTGGTCTACCTCCTTTCTTTCTTCTGTCTGGAATCCAATTCATTACTGTTTCAGGAAGTCTTCCATTCTTTGCAAATGACTATGCAAGACAAGCTGTCTTCTTTCTATAGGTACTCTCGAATATCAAGCTCTTTATCCATACCAACCATCTGACGAATGCTGTCATTTCTTATTTTATTTGGAAGTTATATTCTATATGATTATCTAAGAAAGTTCGTCTCCACTCCTTTCAAGTTTCTTTTGCTTGTTTCTGTTAATTGACATCTATACGTCAGAAAACTCTTCATTAAGACACTGTAGATGTTCAGCTGTTTCTTTGTTATATTCCTGTCCTAAAGAGGCAAATTTATGGCCCCAATTACTTTTTTTGACGTTATAATCCTTTCTTTTATTTCCGTTTCCTGAGTATTGTTATGGCTATAGTGACTCCCAAAATAATATTTGTAGCTATATGTTGGCTTGACGGTGCAGACGTCTATTTTTTAATCTTCGTTTGGACAATTTATGCTCACAAATTTGAACTTTTATGACTTATTCCTTCTATGGTGGTTATCATGCTGTTCATTGGTATAAGGTTAGCGAGTTCAAACTTGGCTGAAGATGAAAGATTTTAAAGAGTGATAAAATTTTTAGCATGGCTTCCTTTGAAAGAGAAATAAAGTTGTGAGCTCCTTGTCCCTGATACAGGACTCCAAGCAAAATCTATTGGTCATTTATCGCTAACATGAATTTGATGCTGAGTATCCTTTACAGTTGGATGAATCATTAAATAAAATTCCATACTACCAGCATTAGTATTACTATTCGTACTTCTATTCCTCCCTTTCATGGCCAAACTCAGCCAGCTACCATTAATGCTAAACATACCTACGAAATATCTTCTTTGTTACTAATGATACCTTCGAACATTACACCACAAAGAGAAATAAAAGAAAATATAATTATTTCTTCAATGACCCTTATCAACTGTGTCACCTATTTACGTTATATATATTGATAGTACGTTCATAATGGAACAATTGTTCAATAAGAATGGCATAAAAAGAAAATCGAATAAGAGAAGACACCTGCATCACAATTACTCTTTTCCACACCAATACCACAGAACATAATATTGAACTACAGTCTCTTAGGCCTGCCACACACGCACAGTCTTGTTCATGAATTTACTTGTACAGACATTTGTTGCAATGCAAGATGGACCATGTGTGTGGTTAAGACGACAATTTATCGATTGTGTTCTGTCAATTGTTTGTGCATGAACGGAATCAAGGTCTGCTTGAAATTTTGCTGTGTGTACATCCAAATATAATATGTACATAAAACCTGTCCTCAAATATTGTAGTGAAATAGTCGCCCCACAAAAATGAAATAAAATAGAAACATTTCAAAACCAAGTTCTACGTTTAATTACAGGTGTAGTGAAATCCACACCAATAGATTCAATGAGACAACTTATTCAATAGAAACTCAAAAAGACGAGTTTGAAGAACAAGCTGAAATCCAGTATGAGAAATTAATCAGACTGCTTAATACAGACTATTTGAGAAAATACAAAATCTTGCCTACTAAATTAAAAACACAAGAAGGATTTATGAAGAAAGTTAAAAGATTACAAACACATCTCATTCTCCAAACTAACATTGAAATGTTACAAATCTGACAAAATCCCTTGGAATACATAAATATTCAAACTGAAATAAACTTATTGGAACCAATTGTTAAAAATGATACAAATCTCAATGTAGCAAAACAATTAACATTAGAAACAATTAACAGCAAATATCCTTGTGAAACCTGGTTACACATTTACAGTGATGGATCTTTACAAAACGACTATGCTGGTGCAGGAGCTGGAGGAACTTGTAAATTTTTCTCATTCTACAAAGCAGTCGGGAAGGGCTCCACAAACTTTGATGGAGAAGTTGAAGCTGTATTCACTATTCAAATCAATCTACTTCAAATAATAAATAAATTTTCCAAAGCTGTAATTCTCATTGACTCAAAAGCAGCTATACAAGCTATAGCTAATAATAGTTCACAGAAAACTGACAAAACTTCTCAGTGCTGATCAAATAGCTCCAAAAACTAGACAAGGAAATAGTTCTGAATTGGGTTCCAGGACACTGCGGCATTGCAGGTAATGAATTAGCAGATCAACTGGCTAAGAAAGGCTGCACTCTAATACAAAACCAAATTACTCAAAAATAATTTATTTCTGTTAAATTCGATAAAAAAATTCCAATACAAACAAAAATTTTTGAACAGAATAAAGGAATCAGCCAAAGATAAATCATGGAAACCCCTCCTCCAAAATTTAAACATCATCCCTGAAGAACCAAGAAATTCAGCAGTGGCAGCCTTCTGCCTTCTGACTGGGCATGATTGTTTGGCAGCTCATTTATATAGAATCGGCATCTCCCTCTCACCCAATTGTGTGTTATGTGGAAAGAACATAATCATGACTAAATACCACCTGGAAAATTGCGAAGCTTTGCCTGTTCATCTCAACATCACAGAAAAATACTGAACTGCAAGACGGCTGAGGGCTTCATTGCCATGATACCGAGCATTGGCTACCAACCAACATGCAAATCGCTGAGGAAGACAGAAATTATAGGTGGTAATTACAATTTGCATCTTGTCTCTTCAAGGAAGATGACTGATTTAAGATTAAGTTCAAGGAAGTTTTTGATTGAATTCGTTAATTTATACAAAAGCAACCCATATCTATGGAAGATATAGCCTAAAGAATATTCAGATAAATTAAAAAAAAAAAAAAAGGTGTACCAAATTTTAATAGATAAAATGAAGGATGTCAACGCTGAAGCCAATAAAGATTCAGTTATTAAGAAGATAAATCCATTACGAACATGATACAGGACAGACTTAAAAAAAAGAACTATGGTACTGGAACTGATGAAATATACATTAATTTACGGCATTTCAATCTTCTAGAATTTCTCTCGGACCAGGAAAGATGGAATCGATAATTTACAACCACAAGAGGAAGGACACAGTAATACAACACAGATATGATTTTAATTAGGATAGTTTATTATGAAATAATATAAATGATACTTTCCATAAAAATAAGAAAGCAGTGTTATGACGTGAGAGACAAACCAAATTCTATAATTGTAAATTGAAGGTTCAACAATTAGCAAGGTGGTCTAGTGGTCAGAGCTTCTGGCTATAGTTCATGAGGTCCCGGGTTCGATTCCCGGTTAGAGCACAGGAATTTTTCCTTAAAGGGGATTATTCCTGTGTTCGTCCATGGTCTGGAATTTAGGTTAAGTTTAGATTTAAGACCTCTCCTGGCACCACATTATCATAATCATCCTATCACATCATTGGGGTAATGTAACTCCGCCTTCCAGGCGCCCCAACCTCAGAAGTGGGTTACAACTAAGCCATGGCCAGGAGAGAAGACCAGAAATGTCGAAAAGACAACCTGGTGGCATTGGATAAAAAACAATTAGCAAGGGTTGAATGATATTTTTCAGTACAAAGGAAACAACTTTCTATATGCGATATATAAATGTGAGAAAACTGGCTCCTTTGAAGCAAAAAACATATGAACAAGTGAAATTGAAAGCCTATTTCGTCATTCTTTGTTAATAATGATGAAAATAAAGGTGACATCACAAGGAGAAGTATGTTTCAAAAAGAAATTTGCAGAAAAGCAATTGTTAGATAAAAAACATGAAATGAAGAGTGTTTTATCGCAGAAAAACTGACACGTAAATTAAGGTGTAATTATAGATTCAGAGCTGACTCATTCGAAAGGGAGGGGGGAATTAATAAAGGATAATGGATAACCCACTTCAATGGTTGGCATCTCTGAAATTATCACATTATAAATTAATAAGTGTAAATGGATGACGGAAGAATGAGGACATATCAGAATACTTCCGTCCTATGATCCATGAAAATGAACAGTGTAACATTTGCATATTCTTTAATGTGGCAGGTAGGTAGAGCAGTTGGTAGAGGAATTGGCTATAAACTGGAGGGTTCAGTCTCAGTTTTTCTCGTTGCCAAACTTCCAAAGTTTTCTCCTCCTCCTTTCAGAGTACCGGATCTTTCCCAGAGTAAAAGATGGCTGGAGCCTAGTGCCGACCACATCACCTTATTCTAGTGCTGAGATCTTGAAAACATAGGTCTCTATCTCTATGTCCCCCATTCGTCTTCCTGGCGTGTAAAGAGGATATATAATAGGTCATATGCACACTGCTGAATAGCTAAAGTATTAGGAATTCCGTGTTATAGGCAGGGGCGTATTTTGCGGGCTACCGGGGGTAGCCCAAGGAAATTACAAAAGAAAAAGTTTATAATATAACATAATGTAATAATTTTGTATTATTAGTTTTACCATAGTAATTAAAATTAAAGTAATTGTTAGATATATTTTGTGTAATAATAGGGTCAGCGGTAGCCCAAACCCTTTAACCAGTATACGCCACTGGTTATAGGTATAACTTTATATCACAGTGAGTCCAAGTGATGTTTATGGTTAACAAAGACAATATTTGAGGCAGGTTTTCGCGCGATACTCCTATTTTATTTGCTAGCATTCCACTCCACATTTCATAATAATAATATTATGGTATAACAAAGATCTCTGTCTCAGATATTAAGGAAATAAGTGCGCATATTACCCTATTTTGAATAATAGAGGACAAATGAAAGACACAAAAAACCTTAAGCATTTTGGTATGTCACATACAGTTTCTACACTGCAAAAATCTGATTTTTTTAGTTTAAATTTTACGTATCATATTTATTTTCCGAAACATCTTACCATAACATTGGTTAAGAACTTTTCATTACAGAGTGTACTCGGTATAACACTGAGCAGTCTGCTTTAAAAAGGATTGTGTTTGTCTTAATACGTACTTGACCTTTAAGAGGGTGGAGTGGAGGGTATAACAAGGGGTAATTACCTCTCTACATGATGATACATGCTATCTTACAACATGGAAAAATGAACAAATAAAGCATGAGTATGCAGTAAGTACTATAAATCTCCTCATGCTTGTGGGTTAAGTATTTATATTGATAATCATGTATTCCTTCTTAAACCGAAATTTGTGTTAACAGCTTTTTATATTAAATAAATAAAATTCACAGTTAGCAACAACAAAAGTATTATCAATCAGCAGGCATAATCTTTAGTACTGGAAACGATAATTAAAAATAAATAACAATATTTCTTACTGGTAGTTATAATTTAACTACAAACAGAAATTAAAAATAACATGTAAAATAAGGAAATGTTTTTAACTAATGACGGGTACTTGACTGTTCGTCATTCACCCATATGAAGCCAGTTGTATAGACCATATTTACTGACAAAGTTGTTGTCCAGGGTGCACTATAGGAGACTGGTCTATGTTACACCCAGATGGGATGATGCTGGAAATTTGTTTGGGAACTGGGGATTCCAGAGAAAACCCTTGTGTTATCTGGACCATGGACTTGTTCAACACAAGTCATAAATTGGGGGAATACCGGAGATCCAACCTGGGTTCAAAAGGATTATGAGTCAGCGCTCTAACTACTGGACCATCATGGTGGTCAAAAATAAGGAAAAGTTTCTGATACAACTGAAGAGGGGACTTACAAGTAATGAACTGATAATGCCTGATTCATGGAAGGTCTTCACACGCAAAGGAAATTATTCTTTTCTGCAGGAAGTCTAATTCTGCAAGAGCTTACATATATTCATCGAAAAAAAATGCTAGCATGATATAATTATGTAGAGCCTACTGCTAGATACTGGACAAACCGTTAGATTAAGGAAAAATTTTCAGAAGAATTTTTAATTTGCATTTATTTGATCAAAATATGAATGCACTTACTTTCCTAACATCCTACGTGTGTGTGTATGTGTATTCATGTAAGTATGTATGTATGCATATAGTAATTATTTGTTAGAATAAGTACAATGTCATAAATCATATAAAAAATCAGAAATTCAACCAAATATTGTATACAGCATTTCTAGATTTTACAAAAGCATTTGATACATTTGTTCCCTTGTTAACATCACTGATGATTAAATAAGTACATCAGAATTCTAGCAAAACTATACTCCAACTCAGAACCACAGTCACAATTCATAAGGAAAGAAAAGAGTTCTGGTTACAAACAAAAAAGAGATGTTAGAAAAGATGATCGTATGTCCTCTAAGTTTATACAAGATATTTTCTGGAAGTCGAAAAGCAACTATGGTGTCAATATAGATGGAAAAAGATTGTAAAACTTGTAATTTGCAGATGACATACAGTAGTTCTCACATCTACATTTACAGAACTAAGATTAGTATTAGGAGTAAACAATACAGCACGAAAGTATGTCTGCAGATTAGCCCAAAAAGACTATTATCAAACGAATGATATAGAAAAAGAAATATCAGTAAACTATGAACAATTGAAATATGCTCACATATCCAGGCCAATATTAATCAATCAGCAACACGACCCAAAGAAAAAGCAGCATATCTCAGCAGACTAAAATTCATCATATTAGACAAAGGTTTTAATATGAAATTAAAATGAAATGTTTGCTAATGAAAGATGAAAAGAAAAATTCTGGGGCTCAGCCAGGGGCGAATCTAGCTACTTGACGCCTCTAGGTAGAGAAAAATATTTCCGCCCCTTATTTCGCCCTATATGCGTCATTTGGATCAACTGAAATAACTGATTCCGCGTCATTATTACTAATATTGGAAACGCCTGACTCAGATACCGATAAACCACATGTTCCACTATTTTCGGTACTGTTTGCCACATTTTACATTCTGGTGTATCTGGACTGGAACAAGATGGCTGTGTTTGTTTTTTTAAATAGCACATGTATTTTTGCACTTTTTCTCACAATTTCCTTTTTCTTTTTATTGCCTTGTCTATCACGAGTTTCTGGTATTGTTGTTTAGTCAACTGTCTGAAGACAGGTCTGGACCCCACAAGTGACACCATCAAGGCATCACTCATAAGGCAACTAGCCCAAGAGATAATGGTGTAGGGTGACCAGTTCCTTTCCCCCTTCATTGCATATATCGCTGACTAACTACATATTACACTAATCAGATTTCAGATGCAGTTCTTCCTCTGACACATATCGTCAAATGAGATGTACTGTCTGATAATAGATGTACATATCAGCCAGAACCTCAATCAGAGGTGTTTCCAGTATTGAGAACCACTTAGCTTTTTCCGACTGTCACTCATTATAATGAATATTAAAACTGTATAAATCACCTAGGTACAAAACAATTGCACTCTTTACTGTTTCAAATTAAACTGAACTGCCAAGCGTCCGGCTGATACAATGACTGGAGGTATTTTCTTTGAATTTAAGTCTGAATGGTCATTACTGAGTGTTGATGCTAGCTACTCTTATGACAGAGTTAGTGACGTCTCTCATCACAAAGCATATGATTGCGAGCAACGAGATTTGCCTTTCTAATGTATCGTAATATAGTACCGGTACCAGTAAGTTCTTTAATGTTATCACGTGAGACTCTCACAGTAAGAGGGCATAACACTGAAAAAAAGTGCTATGATCGCATTGTGACACTATTATTGAAAAACTGTCCTTTTTCCATTGGCAGACCATTGATTAAATTTGAACTGATTGTTGCGAATGTTATTCATATTCTTTTCATTGTGCGTTTAAGTTCATGTACTCTTTTAAAGAGTTATGAATAAAATTTAAAAAATATAAAAAAATTACAGTAATAGCTTAAAAGCCGCTCCCTCAAATCTGTCGTCCTAGGCAGCTGCCTAGTCTGCCTAGGCCTAAATACGCCCCTGGGCTCAGCTTGAAAGAATGAAGATGGAATGAGGAAATTAGGAACACAACTAGGACTCAATATATAGGAATCACCACTAAAAAACTCAAATAGGTATCAATAGGATATGTGGTTTGACGGGATTACGAAAAATTGACAGCCTGGGACTTTAGAGTTGGCCACAGGAAAGCAGAAAGACAGAGATCGAGGTGGGCAGACAAAATGAAGAAAATCGGAAAAATATGAAGCCTATCCATGTTAAAAAAAAGCCACAAGATTTAAAGTATAGGCTACAACAGTTCAGTGTTCCAATACTAACGAAGAGCAACAGAATTTTAACTCCTCTGAAACAAGGCTTATCAAGATTCGAACACAAAAGGCACGAGATTTCTCAGAAGAATGGCAGCATACGCTTTCTTAATTCTTAAAAGAATAAGATTCTACGGGAGCTATAATCATTCTCATTAATACAATATATTTAGACATACGAGTATATTATAACATATGTTTTATTGTAACCATATTGTTGCATTATGCTCTTTCATTAATACTGAAAAACATTCCTCAAAAACAACCATTCTCTAACAGTGGGAAATTTCAAGAGGTTCTTGTTACAACTTCTATTCTAAAGGCGAAAATGTCCAGTTTCACGATAAGACACTGAACAAGTTACTTACTCTATGGAAACTGAAAAGGAATCTTTTCTTAAAAAATAACTTTTCGAAAAAATAAAACATAGAGACCGTGCTTTTTATCCCATGTTAAAAGAAGAAGTTGAAAATGAAACTTCTGTCATATGAATTCATAATTATGCAGAACAGAAAAATGACGCAGTAAAGGAAAAAAAAAACCTTTGTTAAACTTTTGTTAACTGTTATCGTACACAATTGACAGAAGTAGTATAGGGCCTACTTGTAAAATGTATAAATGTGCTATTGCATAACTAATTTGTCTAATTTGAAATTTTAATCTTAACAAGACTACAGTTACTACAATATGTGATTTACTCATGTGCCTTAATAATTGACGGATCAAAGTTAGCTAAGACTCCAATAATATGAACTATCATATGGATATGCCGTAATTTTGTTGATTAAAATTTTATATATTTTCATTTTCTGAATGGTCCTTTCCACATGAATTCAAACAGATCCTATGTCAACTTCTTCTGCAGAAAACTGAGGGTTAAATACGAATGGTGGCATCACCATTACAGCATTTTTTTTTTTTGCATTAAGATAGGTTTTAATTTGAGAGAAACCTTTAACACACATCTCGAGATGAATATACGAGGGCTATTCAAAAATCAACTTCCAATTGGCAATGCATTAGAATCCGCTAACTTTACTTAAAGACCACAATACGATTTAAACAAATCTGTCTAAACTTATGCATCACAGTTACTATTTAAACTGCAAAACAATATATTATATTTATTATTACAACAATTAAAATAATTCTTGAAATTCTCTTTCACTTCGTCATATTCATATCATCACAATAACTTGAATAAGTAAATTAAGTCAGTGTACTTGCATCATTTGTTATCGAGTCAGAAGGAAATTCTATATTATTGACATTTCTTCTCTTCAGTGGCATCTGGCCTTAATTCTGTTGTACCTCGTTATAACAATACCTACTGTATCCTACAACATGTAATCTTGCTATTTATTCTGGATTATCAGGCTCTCTCTCCATGTATTGTGGGTCCCTATCACCACGGCACTGCCCGTCCTCAGGGTGCGGATAGAGGAGATGGCCTCCAGATATGGAGGGTAGCTGTGAATATATTGAATAAGCAGTCGTGGAGAGCTGATAAGGGGTGGTCCTCCAGCTTGGGGGTTGGACGAAGGGCTAACAACCCATCACCGTAAAAACAGCTTGTTACGAATCCATACAATAAGCCTCGGAATGGGTTCTTAGGAAAATATTTGGGGCTAAGAGGGATGAAGTTACAGGAGAATGGAGAAAGTTACTGCACGCAGTGTTTTCTTCACCCGACATAATTAGGAACATTAAATCCAGACGTTTGAGATGGGCAGGGCATGTAGCATGTATGGGCAAATCCAGAAATGCATATAATGTGTTAGTTGGGAGACCAGAGGGAAAAAAAAATTTTGGGGAGGCCGAGACGTAGATGGGAGATAATATTAAAATGGATTTGAGGAAGGTAGGATATGATGATAGAGACTGGATTAATCTTGCACAGGATAGGGACTGATGGCAGGCTTATGTGAGGGCTGTAATAAACCTGCGGGTTTCTTAAAAGCCATTTGTAAGTAAGTAAGTAAGTAATTAGGCTCTCTCATAGGTCTATCATTAATGCAATAGCGACTATAAACACGAGAATGTTCTCTTGAAGTCCACTGTTTTCTGTTAATTGTATCCCTCCTCAAAGTTATAATCCAAGCTTTCAGTCAATTTGCATGCTGTTTTTAGTTTCAAAACAGAAAAAATTCGTTCCAAGAGAACATTTTTTGTGTGCAAAATTACAACCGACAGAACAATTACTGTTACTCTTATTAGAACCACACTCAACAATTTCCGTCATTTTTACTAAAAGATTCGTCATTTACTCTACTACATAGATATACCCATGATTACTACTAAAAGGTGCACAGTACTGCCGCCAGAGCACAACATCTGCAGTTCGCATGGAGCCTATAGATAACAGGATTTGTTCAAAGTGAAGTCGACCCAGACTATCAGGCACTCTCCACTAACGGGACAGTAGACAAATGGGAATGAAGGTTCAACAAACAAAACTGTGATGAAACCCACGATATCTCAATGTTTATGAATACAGTGATACTTTCACCATTAGGGCCCGGATTCTTATGTTTTAACTTATTTCATTCCTTAGTCAGTAACATCAATATTGTTAACATATATTTTCGTTTCAGTAATTTCTTAATCAAATGTATAAATCTTATAGGTCATAAAAATTGCTAAAAGGACTTAAGAGTCTAAAAAAGACTAAATAAAACTTTTCATGGAAGGAAAACAGACAAAGTTGGCATTACAAAATAAATTTATTCACTCTGATACATACTGTAGCTGAACAGTGGAGCATTTTAAAGTTCAATGTAAGTTCACTGTTGCTATGATCGAGCTGGTTTAAGATTTAAAATTTAAGGAAAGAAGCTACAGTTCACCACTGAGAGCTAGTCACGCTTTTCTTGCTATAATATGCCTAAAGTGAGTAAAATGGTCACAAAATCTAGTTTACTTTGACAACGGATTGTTAATGATCCCCAATTTTCAAAAGATGGTAAGGTAATCATTTATCAAGTTTGTCAAAAACAATTGAGTTCTGACAAAGAAATCGCATTTTGAGCGATATAAGAAGGATATCACCAACATAATGCCATAAACAAAGCAAAGAACTTTAACTGTTCATTTCATGTGTGACAAGTTCTACGTGGATATTTAAATATGCCGTTGTGTGAGGCATTTTTATCCAGCAAAATGTGTTGTAGAATGTATTGAAGAACACAGTTTTCCATAGTTTCCTTGAAGATATTAGTAATCGCAAAGTTCCAGATGGTTCCACTTAGCATAAAAGTTATTTGAAGCCCCTCTATGAGAAGACATTGGATACCATAAGAGTTAACATAGGCGACCACTAGGCCTACATGTGATTTATGTTGAAGAGACCACACACATCTGCAGCCGTTACAATGCCAATGTTGTCATTGAGGAGCCTGATTCTGCAAAACCAGGAAAATTGCAACTATTCCTTTCTTAAGAACTACTGAAAACAAATCACTATGTATCTTGTAGCCTAGAAAGAATTGAGATGAAAAGTTCCTCCTCCGGCTTAGAGATTATGATTAAATGATTAACGCAGACGAGATTCTGACATGACCTTATGTAAATATGATCCATGTAATGTGTCTAGCCCATGGTTTACATGGATTGGTGAAAGAAGTAAGAAATCATTTATTAGGAGTAAATGATATTGTTTCTCCTGTCAATGTTTTCCTTGAATTATAAGTCTCATTCGAAGAGATGCTACCGCAAATACGTCTTCCTCAAGGTCAAATGTCAATCATCACTTACTGGGGAAATTGGTTGTCAGCTACTCTTTACTATGTGAACATTATGAGGAAAGGAAATTCGACAACAGCAAAGCTGCCTGCATCTCGAAGGTAAAACATGCTCTTCAGAATAGCAAAACAACGATCATAACTGAAGCAGTTTCAAAGAAGAAAATAGCAAGAGTAGTGGAGTGTGCTCTTTTCAAAGCTCCCTAAAGGCCTTGAACGAAATCTTGGATACATGAAGATAAGGGATATATCTGCAGTTCTCCAGAGAGAAGAAATAACTGAGGAATTACCATGAGGACCACAAAAAGTAGCATCTATGAAGTACACACCAGTGATTTCATGTTGTGTAGAAGACAGCTTTTCTCAATAGGAAGTGTGTTGAGGGACAATAGAATACCTTTCACAACAGATTGTTTAGAAATTGTACATGGGTGTTCACTGCAACAGTTCATCTTAAAGAATTGAGCATTTTGGTTTTATACTAATCTTTAACTTGATATTTATAAAATGGGAACTTTGAATTTTTATTATTTTGTGAGCATTCTTAAAAACTGTGGTTGTTGTATGCTTTAAGTTTAATTGACAAGTAACATATCAAGGACAATGTGCTTGCAACTGAAATTTATTTGGCACTCATTTAATGTAAAAATTTTGCAAGTATGGCTACAAAAAATTTAAATCTTAAAAAAGCTAAATGATCTTTTCACAAAGCTGAAAATTATGTTTTTTAGACAGCCATTCCTAAATGTAGATTTTTTTAATGCTAGGAAAACAATTGATTATTATTTATGGTAACATGCGAAGAGTACTTCAAACACTACAAAAATTACCAGTACTTTTAACACTCACTTTCAACTGTTTGTGTCGATTGTTAATTGTTTCCCATCAGATACCACATGGTATTAATTGCAACTGGATAATAAAGTGGTTCAAACAATTATAGGTCTACTTTAAAAAATGATTATTTTTGATTAAACAAATATACATACTTACTTACTTACTTACAAATGGCTTTTAAGGAACCCGAAGGTTCATTGCCGCCCTCACATAAGCCTGCCAGCGGTCCCTATCCTGTGCAAGATTAATCCAGTCTCTATCATCATACCCCACCTCCCTCAAATCCATTTTAATATTATCCTCCCATCTACGTCTCGGCCTCCCTAAAGGTCTTTTTCCCTCCGGTCTCCCAACTAACACTCTATATGCATTTCTGGATTCGCCCATACGTGCTACATGCCCTGCCCATCTCAAACGTCTGGATTTAATGTTCCTAATTATGTCAGGTGAAGAATACAATGCATGCAGTTCTGTGTTGTGTAACTTTCTCCATTCTCCTGTAACTTCATCCCACTTAGCCCCAAATATTTTCCTTAGCACCTTATTCTCAAACACCCTGAACCTATGTTCCTCTCTCAGAGTGAGAGTCCAAGTTTCACAACCATACAGAAGAACTGGTAATATAACTGTTTTATAAATTCTAACTTTCAGATTCTTATTATAGGGATATGTAACATAACAAATATACATAAATTAAATAAATTGTTTCAACAATTATTTTACTGATAACTATATGAAAGAATTAAGAATTGCAATTGATTATAAAAAAAATTAGGGAGCATCTAGGTTTGAACTGGGCATCTCTAGATCTACAGCTGAATAATCTACCACTGAGCTACGTCATTGATTGGTTGTAATGTGTTAAAGTTTCACTATTACAATGACGTGGAATGCAGCAGTGGAAAAGAAGTGAGAGCTGTCTTTATACCAGCATGGACGAACAGTTGTCTAAAATATAGTGTTAAATATGTGTTAAAAATGATTTTATTTTGTATGTTTAGCAAACATCTTTACTCCAAAATAAAATACCATTTTTACACTTATGTAAATAAATATTATAATATCCTGAAAGTCTGGGCCCTACTCATCACTTAAACTGCTGTACCTAATAATCATGATGTTAAATCTTATGTGACAAATATACAAAAAAACTGTGATCTGGGAACAGGATGATAGTGGCGAAACAACTGAAGTTTGATAAGTTTTTTCGTCCTGTACCAGTAATGCTTCATAATCTCTCTGTGGACAAATAGTCAAGTGAACCTGAGGAATCACATAAGTAGCTTTTCTAGTGTGAAATAATTACATTGTAAGTATCCTGAGTTCTCCTTTATGTTCATAGTAGAAGGCCTACATATTCATCTCTCAGCCATTTAAAGTAAGTACAAAATTTTAAATGTACTTTACAACAATTTTTTATTTTCAAATCAGATTCCGTACACATTAATTTTTTTCAACTATATTCTAATTGATTAGTTTTGCTTATGATTTTTGTATTTATTAATGTTACGATATATAGAATTTGTGCTATAAAGAGTGAGTGAAGAAAGAATAACGCTGAAACTAGAAAATAAAATTTGCTGGTCACTAGCGGAGAAGAACCTGTATACTGAAGGATATATTGAAAGAAATGGTGAGTGGGAAAAACGTTTGGGGTAGAAGAAGATATCAGATGATAAATAAAATTAAGATATATCATCATAATCATCCTTGCAGGTATTAGGCCTAGTGGTCTGTTACGGTCTCCGTCCAACTTTTCAGGGGCGCACTGGTTCGAGTCCTCATGGGGGAAGAATATTCATTATAATGAGTGACAGTCAGAAAAAGCTAAGTGGTTCTCAATACCGGAAACACCTATGATTGAGATTCTGGCTGATATGTACATCTATTATCAGACAGTACATCTCATTTGACAATATGTGTCAGAGGAAGAACTGCATCTGAAATCTGATTAGTGTAATATGTAGTTAATCAGCGATTTATCCAATGAAGGGGGAAAGGAACTGGTCACCCTACACCATTATCTCCTGGGCTAGTTGCCTTATGAGTGATGCCTTGATGGTGTCACTTGTGGGGTCCAGACCTGTCTTCGGACAGTGGACTAAACAACAATACCAGAAATGCGCACATTCCGTAACGCGAGTCCTAGGCAGCATGCCTTAGACCACGATGCCACGGCACGAGACAAAATTGCCTATGTACAGTATAATATTGAGCCAACTTGTTGTAAAACTGAAATAGCGCTTTTGAAAATAAAACAGAACTACATAACCAATGCAATTTTTACTCACTGTAGGCCCTACCCCTTTCAGAAGAAGAAGAAAGCAAGGCTAATAATAAAATAATGTCTTTTTCTACCACTTCTTAATCATTCCACCATCTTGAAGTGACTGGTTGTTAAATGTCACTATGCACTTCTGTCTACTTTTATGCAAAATTGTAAACAAGGTACTTTGTGCATAATCTGCTATTGTTACAAGTTACATTTTTCTAAAAAGGCTTCTTCTAATCGATCTCTTCTACCGTTTTCATTTTAGTCTACTATTTTCCACAAAAAACGTAAGTAAAACATAATTTTATTATAGAAAAGTAGCACTTGTGATATACAGAAAACAAACCTTAGCTATATATCTTAAATTCAGGACAGATCAGTATCATCAACCATTTGCTGTAGTAAACCGTAGATGCCTACTAAAAATTTTGTAAACTGAGTATACTCGTAGAAATACAGAGACTTTTCGTCACGAAACGGCATGAACAATCTTTGTTATGACACCACGGAAGGAGACAGTGGGAATAAATATGCAGTTAATAATGTACTGATGTTTAGTCAGGAACAACACTTCCTTGGTAGTTGAATCCTTCTAGAATCAATAACAAATGGAATAATAACAGTTCACACTGTTTTCACACCTCACTCTAGCAATCAAGTCTGGTTGCATTTGAGCTGTTTCAATGGATTCACTTTCCCTGCCTGCCTTCAATACAAGTGAAAAATACTGCTGGACTTCATTGTTACATTTTACAGTAATTAGAAAGGAATTCAATAATGTGAAAAACATCTGAAATATGCTTTGATATGTTAGTAATGAAATTATCATTATAATTATAATTATTCAACCTGATTGTTTGAAATGTTTACTAAAATTTCGCTTCATATGTGCATTCATTATTGTATAAGAGACGTGGTAACGAAAAGATGGGAAAGACAGATGATCTTTTTATTTACAGTGTTGTATTTGGTTTGAACATAGACGGATGTCATACTGAAGATGCATATAGGATTGGCAGGGGGAAAACAAACTGGTTCTAGTGAAATTTGTGTCACTACCAAAGAATTAATTTTAAACTGTAGGAGGAGCCTAACAGGACCCAAAATTTGGGTGGAAAATTATTATAGCATGGAGACAAGGAAGAAGAGGAAGTTGCCTATTCCTTAATTAAAAGAAGCAGGAAAAGAGGACAGTTTGCAGTGTTAACATTCGGCAAACTGAAAATTAATGATAAGAGCTACAATATAGTGAACTGCCAGAAAAACAACTTTACTCCAAATAATAAATGGAGACTAAAGACAAGAAAATCAGAAGAGACGCAGAGTGATAACTTCAGTGCAAAATAGAAGAACAATGCAGGAAGAAAGAAAGCAGGGGGAATCAGAGATTACGACAAGAGATGCAAATGTCAGCAGCCCAGCATAAGTGAAATGCAAACAGATCAACAGGTAAACAGCTGTTACCTGAGATCGATGCCCAACGGACATTATGTAGTGATTCTACAGATAGGAGAGGAAAACAGATCTACCAAGAATCTTCAAGGATATCAGTTGCGTAACCAGAGGAAAGTTGCCAGAATCCGGGACCTTTGATAGCAGATGGTTTACTAGAACAGGTAACACTTAGGAAAAATGACTTTATGAAGGAATTAAACAATATAAAGAAAAAACGGAAAAGATAAATTATCTTTTTATTAATCTTAAGAAATAATCGGATGAGATAACTGTGATATTAGTAGAGATGTACATAAGTAAGTTAACGTTAGTAATTAGCCAGTTGGTTTAGACTGCATTTGGTAAAAATGGGAAGCTTAATAATTAACGACAGATATTCTGTCTAAATAGTACGAAGAGAATAACAATTAGTGAAAGTGTGATAAATTGTAACTGGCGAAAAAGTGGACTGGAATAATTCTGTTATTAGGAGGTGGATCCACATGAAATGACCGAAAGAGTGGTATTAAGTGTGTTAGTATGATGCTGCAAGCACTAGGAAAGGACGTAATCTGTTCGAGAGCCAAAAGTGTGGAAAAGTGCGTGAAAATGTTCTTAGAAATATGAGGTCAAATACTTGTTAAGAAAATGAAAAATTGATTATGGTGCAATATGGTACGATCGATTCGTAAAAGGAATAGTGGTGAAGGTGTAGTTTATGTTAATATGATAGCGCAGATGCTGATAGAAAATCGAAGAAATTTCGTGTTATAATGCAATTACTAATGATGAGGCAAAATTTCCATTTTATAATGTATAATGTCAATATAAGGAAGTTCTAGTATTTCATATCTAATAGTTAAGCTATAGTTAACATGAGTACCAAAAGATTTAAATGCATCAGGACATCAATAACATGTACATAGGGTATAATATGCTTTGACAACATTATGTAGGTGTAAGTATAGTTGTTATGCCCCAGGGCTAAAGAACGCCCTGTAGCATTATTTCCTGTGGCGTATTAAATTTGAAACAGGAACAGTGTCAGCGGAATACACGGTCTTAAGATGCTTAGCCAGCGTTATAGAATTTTATCGGGCGTGTGGTAAATCACTGCCTACAATGAAAGCATTCTTATGCCACAGATCATCGCTGGACTAATCGCATTGGTCCAGTAGAACAAAGCATGCATTTTAATTGGTTAAAATTATATCACGCATTGTTCGAACTCTTTTCTTGCGCATAGTCTCATTATAGCGACTTATCACTATAATGCACTGAATCAAATTAAATGTAAGGGATGTTTAAGACAACATCTGTAAGTACGTGAAATCAAAAGTGCTTTTAAGCCCATCTCACCTGGTGGATGGTGTCGGCGGAAGAAAACGAAATACCTTGTAAGTAACTTTGTTTGTACATTTTGTAAATATATAATAAATCAGGTAGAGTTTACAATATTGCAATCATTTCAGACTAAGTTTAGTAATCATGTAGTTTTCCTATAGTATCCTGAGAGTTCCAGCTCTTCCAGCAAAATATTTTTCCATTTTTGAGTAAAATGGTGGTGTCAGAAATCCTGATGAGAAGGAGCAGAAGTCGAACGCAGTAGCCATCCGGCTAGCAAACAGTGCGACCTAAGTGACGGTCGCACAACATAGTTATGGTGAGTACCTGTATATAGCAATGTGAAGGTACAACATTACTTGTATACTTTTTGATGACATTAAATTAAATTTAAAACTTGCAGCATTGTTAACAGTGTTTCTTTTGGGGTTGGAAATATATAATACCAAAAACCACTAAGGCATGCTTCAAGAAGCAAATACTATTCTAGGAAAACAGTACAATCGAGGCAGACCTATTAATATTTTTTATAGAAGGCATCAATGCAGTTGCTCCTGCCAGTTTCATATGCATAAACTCAACACCTGTTTATAAAAAGAAATCCCATCTGGAGCGAGTTTTATGCAGCAGACAGCAAGTGGAGTGGATGTAAACGTAGTATGAACCCAGACATATTATGATATGTTATGCAGTTCGAAAAGATTCTACGTATCATATGAGGATTGTTTGTATGAACTGTGCAACAATCCCTGTGACCATTACCATGTCGGAAATTGAAAAAAAAGAACAGGATCACAAACTAAATTCTCATCAGAGTAACTTACAGACTAATGCTCATTATTATCAGTTTTAAATATCAATTTATGCTTTCAGTAACAAAAACTTCATTCTTGAATATACTCTTTTGACACTTATATAATGAATCTATAATATAATTGTATTTTAATCAGAATTAATTAGATAACTGTATGAGTAGAAAATTGAATAAGAGTTGACCTTTCGCCTTTGAAGTGCTTAAGCAATTAGAAATTTTGTTGAGAAATTTGATAATTGATCAGAGAGTGTAGCCTATACTTTTACCAACATATTATAAAATAAAAACCTGTGTATATATGACTAAAATTCAGAAGATGATGGAAATAACATCGAAATAGTCAATCAGGTATAATAATACCATCATTTAAATATTAACACAGTAGAGTTGTTATTTATTTAATCTAAATGACTTAATAGTTTATCAGTGAAAAGCGTGCTGTTATTAGCAGTGACATTGGTTTCCTTTTCCCCATTGCAACATAAGGTATAGTGCAGGCATGGAAGGAAATCTGATGGCCTCGAACATTACTAATCACTCTGCAATAATAAAATATTGCAAGATTCAAACACAACATGCACTTCTTTCTCTTTACCGAACAAATATATAAAACGTAAACATTTAAATAAAAATTAATATTTCACATCTAATTTAAAAGTTTAATATTTCACAGCTTTAATAAAAATATATAAAGTCTTAAATTCACTTTTGGTAGTTGCACAAAAATACTCACAAGATCTAATGAAGATTGAGCCACATGCATCTTAATCGAAACTATTAGCTGACTGAGCTATGCTGAATTATAGTGCAATTGTAAACTGTATCTATTTATTCTCATTTGGCATTTTAACAAACAACACTCTCAATTCTAGCGTCAACAGGATGAAGAAATTGTTTAAGAATTTAGTTATAATAACAACAACATTCTAGTGTTAAAATGAAAACTAAGTGGTAAATTGCCTAGTCTTCATTTTAACACTAGAAAGTTGTTATCATAACTAAATTCTTAAATGATACAAAGTGTTAAAAGTGTGTAATCAAGATGTATAATAAACGATTAGTATACTGATATTGTAAACAGATGAAGTATGGAGGAAGGCGATTATTAATCCGTGGCGCTACAGCCCACGAAGGGCTGCTGGCCTCACGCCCACATGCCGAAGCAGAGGTGGACGATCATCCAACCAGAATGGAGGTATCGTGTGGTTAGCACAATGAGCTCCCCAGCCATTATAGCTGGTTTGTGTAACCGGATTTCACTACCTATTGTAGCTCCCCAAGTGCATCACGACTCGAACCAGCGCATTCCGTAACGCGAGTCCTAGGCTGGATGCCTTAGACCACGACGCAGGACGAAAGGCGATTATGGATATTTGAAATACACTCCATTGCATATCTCTATGCTATCTCTGTACTAACTGATATTAATATATAAGTATGGAATTCTGTGAACTATAACAATATTATAACAATTACTAGCATTTAAATCATAACGAAATAGTCCTGTTTATATATATATATATATATATATATATATATATATATATATATATATTTTTGTGTGTGTGTTTGTGTTAATATTTTTAACAAATTTCATATATAACAGAGTACCACAGCCAATATGTGAGTATGACAACAGATTATTTGACAGGATGTACATTTTTGCTATTTCAATTATCATTCCCAATTGCATCGATTGATTAGTAGAAGCACTGATGTTTATTGATTTCTGATTTTCAATTATATTTATGTCCAATAGTGGTCATAAGTTCCCTAATATTAGCAATAAAATACTATAGTCATTTCTACCATCTCGCTCAAAAAATCCTCGATTTAAATATGCTAACACAGACCTTTGTTTTCACTGCTCTTGTTTGAAAAACAGACACACACGTTATGGAATATATAAAAATGTTGTTTCCTTGTTTTTGTGTAGAAATTAAATAACTGTATATCACGAATCTCTCCATAATAGCATTTCTTGTTTGTAACTTAAAAACTGTGATATTTTCCACAGTTCTGTCATTCATTGAGTTTTGGATGTCTCTCAGATCCACAACAAATAGAATTTTAAATATTAGAATGTAACTTTAATAGCTGAAGGAAATAAGTTCAATGACTAAACACACGACTTCTGTATATAATAACCAACTGGAAATTTACAATGGCTAGAAATGTACGTCATCATAGTAACGCAATATTTCATCCATTATAAGTAATCCATATATTATTAACACTACATACGAATTTTTGACAAAATTTGCAACAACGAATGTCTCTGAAATGGTTCAACTATATATTTCGGCTGTTTCATACACTCAGAGGGTTGCAAAAGGGTAGTGAAATGCATTTTATCTATAATCTCTCATACCCAACCTCACCTTCACGTGGTGGAACCTGTTCATGAACTGACAAGGCTCTGGGGACCGAGTCATGGCGGTAAACTGTTACATCTACGTATTTTGAAGGAAGTGGGTCCAGAAGCTAAAGTTAGCAGCCCTACCACTGGACTTACCCTACAATGGGTTCGTAACCCATACTGACAAGAAAAAAAAAATACACCCAAAATAGACAACTTGAAAAGTATTGCATGCTATTGTAAAATATGTACGAAATGAATAATAATACGACCAATCTACATGTAATGTAGTTTAAGTTGTACAATACTGTTGCTCAATCATACCAGTACTAATTATTTGTTCAGGGGTAAACTTGATTAATTTGGTTATGGGTAACCTTGATAAAGTAACATATGAAAATACAAGTTTCAGTTCCTTTTTGTGATTTGAGGCACTATAAACAGTCTGTATCATTTTTTATTAATAGGCGTGTATTTTCAAATATAGATAGGGAAAGAAGTGTCCGAATGTTACATAAAAGGTAGATAATTTAAACATAAAATCATTTCATATATTCACTTATCTTAATCACTGAAATATATCTGTAATACATAGAAATATATACATTTTTAATTCAATTACAATCTGTCTGCAAGGTTAACAGTTAACAAGGATGAAGAATTATCATACACAAGAGAGCATTTACCAGAAGCTTCCATCACATCTGCAATATCAAGACAAGAACACCAAACACACACGTTTAAACCACTGCATAGTAGCACAGCAATGTCCATAGATCTTGTGTTTCAATCCCAAAATATGAGCTGTGATTACAGTTGTAAAGATATTTGAAGAATACGTGATCAAAACTGTTATTTATGAAATAAAGCGGGGAAGCCAAATTATGAACATATACTGTAATATTAATTAATGAGTTAAAATGCATTATTTAAAATATCTGTATATTGGCATATGAAATACACGACCAAGTCTCTAGAATAGGTACATTTGTTTTGTCTGTTAAAACTGCTCAATGTTCTCTATATTAACATATGAGGATTTATCGATTTCATCAGCCAGCAATGTTACGTACTCGTATAATAGGGGCTTAATATCTGACCACCACTTAAGGCTGGAATATACTGGTATTGAAATACACAGAAAACTGGAAACACTAACTTGCATAAGTAAATTGAACTCTGTCATACAAAGAATTCAAATTGTAAATAATCACACTATAATCTGACAGCTACTTAATTCTAAAATGAAATTTAGAAATGTAAAATATGATTTTAAGTGTAAATAGGGCTTCCTTTACAATGTTCTGTTTCAAAATTGTTATAAATATAAAAAATACAATGGTAGGTTCTTGAAATAATGTGTTGTATATAAAATACTCGAGAATGAGTACACAGGAAAAAAAAGGCATCTTGAATATTAAGATCACTTCAAAGTTAATTCATATGGATATCCTGATTAAAAATCTTCCATGTTGTGTTAACATTTTCTTCTGAAAATTCTGAAAAAATAGACTGAATACTTTTAGGGCAGGTAGTGTGGTAAAAGAAAAAAATAATTTAAACGAAGTGTATTACATAGACGGACATTAAATGAGTAAAAAGTTATATCATTAGAATAACTCTATTTAACTGTTTGTTGTACATTATTATACTTGGCTTCGTATCTTTCTGATAATAGCTGACATTTTTTTTTTTTAATTTTGGGATTCAAACTCTAAAGATCACAAGAATACATTCACGTAAATGCTCTCCAGTTTCTCATTGTGGCTTACACAGCTGTGTTGGAAGGTAAGCTGGATGCATATTTGCCCAGGAAAAGCTAGAGAGGTTTCAGTATCTAAATAAAACGTTGGCTTTTCAATATCCGTTATGGTTCTTCTTTGTTAGAGATAATATGTGTATTTAATGTAACTCTAAAGCAGATTAATTCATTTTTTCAATACTTATAAAATACAATGACTTGCTAATTGATAACATCTAGTACCGTACTTCTTAAATTTATAACATCTAGGAAACTTAATCTATTCTGTCATCAGGCATAAAGGGAAGGAGTAAACTTAGTGACTGTACTGTCCATTGAAAAATTAGACCAACTATAGAAAGAGACAAGTTTCCTAAACATCATTCTTTAAGATAATGTAAAAACTCAAGAATTTAAACATTAGCGACAGGAAGTATGGTAGTAATCAACCATGGTGGATATTGAAAAGTATCATCACAAAAGCCTCATATTTAAGCGAGTATTTCTTAGGAAGTACCTCAAGTTTCTTGTAGAAATAGCCTGAAGGAACTATGAAATGTATAGAACATTCAAATAAGTTGTACTTTAATCAAAATTAATTACGTAACTGTATGAGCACACAACTCAATAAGAGGTTCTCTTTCGCTTTTGAACTACTTATGCAATTGAATATTGTGCTGAGAAATTGATAATTGATCACAAAGTGTATAGAAAGCATGAAATTTAGCCTATACTTCTACCATTATTTTATAAAATAAAAATCTATACAATATTAACATTTTTGGTACCATATGTAATAATCATAAACCCACTGAATTTAAGCTGTAACGATTTTTAGTACACGTTTTATTTTCTATTAATGAATGAACAATCAATCACTCTACAAGACCGCTATAAAATTTGTATGAATTAAATATTATCATTTAAAATGTATAGGCCTACTACATAATGTAGAGGAATAATCTTTTAAAAAATCTCATATTGTTATGGTTATTAATTTAGAAGCCATATTAGTATATTAATATCTACTATAGTTTGTCTTTATAGTAAACACAATATTAAAAGAAAGAAAGGTTGTGATAAATGAATGAGAAAATTCTTGGATTTCACTTAAATTTTCCAATTCTGATACATTTCATTGTACTTTCTAGCTGTCTCCTGGCCACTTATATATCTGTACACAGTGGCTTTAAGGACAAGAATCGAATGCAGATATGAAATAATCATTCATGGAAACTTCACTGCATAGCAACAAAACGGAGCTGAAATTAAAACTTTCTTAAGTGTGTTAAATACATGGAAAAATACCTAAAAGTTGTGTATAATGTAGTTTCAGAATTTGGGCAGTTTTAAAAACTGAATCAATTTCCCTCCAGACTTACAGAAATTACAAAAGTAAAATGAATTTCAGATGTAATGCCCAGAAAATAATGCCAAACTAAGAAGAGATGATTCTGTTGTGTAAAAAAAAATTTGCTTAATTTTAGCATTAAAAATAAATAAATTTGAGAAATGCAGTGAATTACCATGCATTAGCAGTTTGCAACTCAATGCTTCTTTTTCACGTCCCTTCGGATAGGGAAAGGTAGGTAAACTAAGAAGAATCTAGCAGTCAAAGAATACCAGAGTTTACTTAATGAAACATTCTATCAAAATATATTTAAAGAAGCATGAAGGTTCGTTCATCTGTCTTACTGGTATTTAAATAGGCCTACAGAGTGGATACATTTTTCATAGTTCACTGAACAAATTGAAGTTCAACTTACAGGCTCATTTGACTGCTAGTTACAATTCAAAACATAACTATGAAGGAAATGTGGAATAAGTGAAATTAATTTCCTTGACACAATTTCCTTTCTATAAAGATAAGTATTACAAAATATTAAATCAACCAGTCATTTGATAACATATCAGTAATTCAACAACAACTAGTCTGTTTAGAATTTTCTTCTGTAAAATATGCCTGACTAACGAACAGAGCTATATAACAATAATGAACTCTTACAATAGGTATTCCTAGACGTTGTTTTGCCCTATCTTTTTAATAACATTGATGAGGAAAGATGTAGTAAAGATAATTTTTTTGTGATATCGTTCATACAGTAAGAAGAAAGATACATTTGGATTACAAACTCTTTCAAAGAGCCACTAAAACAATAAAAGTTCACCAGAAATTATGAAAATGATAATGACGACGATGATGTTTTAGTAAGTGAAACATTCACTTTGTGCTGTATATTTTTGTTTTGTATAGAATTTCTGTGGTAATCAGCATGATTGCAATATATAATTTTAAGATATGTATGGAGCCTGGTATGATCAATATGTAGTTAACCTGCACCAGAAAACTTTTAACATCACACATAGTTTTCTTTTCACTATTAATAAAACTGTATATTCAACATGTTTTATCTATACGTAAGTTCTTACCCTTACACTGGCCACAAGTATAAATCACAACTTTTAAACCACTCTACAATGTACTCAAAATGAATGAACAAGTAAGTGGACTGTAGCTGTAAGTGTGGCATTAAAACAAGGAATTCTTCATAAAATAAGGAATTTCTGGTTCCTTACTTTTACTGGTGCTTAAAAAAGGGGATAGTGGTGGTGTTATAAGGAGTGCTAAATTAGTATGGATTATATCGAATATTATAATGAATTTGGAACAACGATATCAATTATCTACACAATCAATATGAGACCCTTTCTGGTCAGCATGACAATATGCTACCGACATTAAGTTTGAAACTGAAGTATGAAGTTTTGTGCACATGTGCATGTTCAGAAGAATGTAGGAGACACATACATATGTAACTCTTATCAAAGACTGCCTAGAGGTCAAGTGTGTAAGTGCCGTATAGGAAATTATATTCCACTTATTCCGAGGTGATGAGACGGGTTCCAGAAAGAGACAAAAGAACAGTACATTGAGAGAGCAGTGACACACATACAAGGCACACAGAACACCCATCACCCGTGCTTCATCATGCTTCTGTCACCAGACAGGAATGCATTTCCAGATACAAAACCCGTGCTGTTGTGCCAGGTCAAGTGAATGAAGACACACACAGGTACACAGAAAGCTGTTCTCATTCATATTACAGTACTGCACACATACCCAACACGCTGATATCATGCCTCAAATTTTACTTCGGTACATTTTCTAATCATCATAACGTAACTGAAAAATGATCTAGGATTAAAAAATTGTTTGAAATGAAGTACAGATGAGCATATCAAAGCAGAATTTTTGACAGGAAATAATAAACACGGGTAATATTTAAAGCAATACCACTTTAGTTAATTACTGTTTGTTTCTAGTAATGGTACACAAGGCAGAATAAAATTTTTGCTGGAAGAACATCATTCACACTAAGATACTATTTTCTTTTTCGTTTCCTCTTTCCATCTTATTATATTTTTTTTGCATCATGCCAATCCCATCCATTACCCGTGACATATTTACTTCTCTAAATATATATAAGAAATCAACTTGTCTCTTTTAATATGATGTATATACATTATATAGTTATTAGAAATAATACTGTATTTAATTTCAGTCTGAGTTTCTTATCATATTAATATTACATAAACACGAATTCTGAAGTGACATATGCAACAAAAATTTTGTAACACATTTGCATTTATTTATAAATATAATGAAAATCAAGGGGTTTAAATACAGTTTTCTAGTTTACTAAGATTTTGACTTTTCAGGCTTTTCACTTCATATTCATGACCCATAATCTAAAATTACCTGATACTACATTTGTATCTTTTATCTCAATTTACATTCTTCAGAACTCACTCTAAACGTGTATTCTAGTCTTTCCACATACACTGCACATGTCTAGTATTACAATTTTGAGTAATATGATTCGAGTTTATTCAGTGATTGTAGAATGACAGTACCAACAGATATTTTGTGCTCATTGATATTCTGAACTCTTATCTTGCCCCCAGTAAAAGGCAATGAAGACCCATATGGGACAGGGATGCAGAATTACCGTGCTTTCATAATCTCAGCACAAAAAGGAATTTAATAAAGAAGTAAAGTTGAAAATATATACAATTAATTTTGATAAAACAGGTTAATTGGGTAAGTTATTATGGCACAAAAACTTCGATTGCATTTAATGATCCTTCATGTATGCACTTTAAAACATGGTTAATTTGTTGTTTCTGTCTGACAGACATTCTTACTTTTTATCAGTTCTGTTATAATAACACTCCAAATACGTAAAAAAAGGAACACGTAGTAACCATTATAGTAGACTTTCACTGACCTATGAGATGTTTTGACGATTCAGGTTTGCTTAATTTGTAATACTAAATATTTGTGGTGATTTATAATTCTAAAATGAATCTCAAATTTTATGTCAATTAACAGTTACTTTTAAGTAATCTCCAAATCACATGTGAAGTCATGAAGTGCAAATTAAACCTTCTGATAATAATATATCATAGTAATTGCACAACCATAGTACTGTATATATTTTGACATAAAGAAAATATTATCATGAAATTATCATGAAATGCCATATTTCAGAGAGAGAAAAAAACAAAGCTGGTTCAATCAAGTAGGCCTACGGTTATTAGGAGTCCATAATTGCACCTATCTTTAAAAAGAGGGACGAGACTAACTGTAGTAACTTTCGAGGAATATCACTTTTGTTGACACCATATAAAATTTTGTCCAATATTCTTCTGAGAAGATTAACTCAATATGTAAATAAAATTATTGGGGATCATCAGTGTGGTTTTAGGCGTAATAGATCGACTACTGATAGATTTTTTGTATTTGATAGATAATGGAGAAAAAATGGAGTATAAGGGTACAGTACATCAGTTATTCAAAAAGGCATATTACTCGGTTAAGAGAAAAGTTTTATATGATATTCTTATTGAATTTAGTATTCCCAAGAAACTAGTTCGATTAATTAAAATGTGTCTCAGTGAAACATACAGGAGAGTCCGTATAGGCCAGTTTGTCAGATGCTTTTCCAATTCACTGCGGGCTAAAGCAAGGAGATGCACTATCATCTCAACTTTTTAACTTTGCTCTAGAATATGCCATTAGGAAAGTTTAGGCTAATAGAGAGGGTTTAGAATTGAATGGGTTACATCAGCTCCGTGTTTATATGGATGACGTGAATATGTTAGGAAAAAATGCACAAACTATTAGGGAAAACATGGGAATTTTACTTGAAGCAAGTAAAGATATTATAGGTTTGGAAGTAAATCCCGAAAAGACAAAGTATATGGTTATGTCTCGTGACCAGAATATTGTACGAAATAGAAATATACAAATTGGAAGTTTATCCTTTGAAGAGGTGGAGAAATTCAAATATCTTGGAGCAATAGTAACAAATATAAATGATACTCGAGAGGAAATTATATGCAGAATAAATATGGGAAATGCCTGTTATTATTCGGTTGAGAAGCTTTTATCATCTGTCTACTCTCAAAAAATCTGAAAGTTAGAATTTATAAAACAATTATATTATTGTACTGGTTGTTCTGTATGGTTGTGAAACTTTGACTCTCACTTTGAGAGGGGAACAGTGGTTATGGATGTTCGAGCATAAGGTGCTCAGGAAAATATTTGGGGCTAAGAGGGATGAAGTTAAAGGAGACTGGAGAAAGTTACACAACATAGAATTGCATGCATTTTATTCTTCACCTAACATAATTACTTACTTACTTACTTACTTACAAATGGCTTTTAAGGAACCCGAAGGTTCATTGCCGCCCTCACATAAGCCCGCCATCGGTCCCTATCCTGTGTAAGATTAATCCAGTCTCTATCATCATACCCCACCTCCCTCAAATCCATTTTAATATTATCCTCCCATCTACGTCTCCTAACATAATTAGGAACATTAAATCCAGATGTTTGAGATGGGCAGGGCATATAGATCACATGTAGTGTTAGTTGGGAGGCCAGAGGGAATAAGACCTTTGGGGAGGCCAAGACGTAGATGGGAGGATAATATTAAAATGGATTTGAGGGAGGTGGGATATGATGGTAGGGACTGGATTAATCTTACTCAGGATAGGGACTGATGGCAGGCTTATGTGAGAGCAGCAATGAATCTCCGGGTTCCTTAAAAGCCATAAGTCAGTAAATAAGTAAGTAAGTAAATTACTAAAAGCAAATTACTATTAAAGCATAGTGTGACATACATTATCAGAAATGCTGGCTTTGAGGAAGACAATTTTAAAGTTCGAATAATAAAGAATAGCCTTGTCTCTCAATTAATTTTTTTATTTTAAAAACAATTAACTTCGGAATATTTATAGAAGTGCTAGAAAGACTTGTGTTTTCTTTGTTCTAATTATAAGCTGAATAGAAATTGAATGTGTGTTGTTTTTTTTGGGGGGGGGGGGGGGGGAGTAACGCAGTCTAATAGCAGTCTCTGTTACCTAAAAACCAGAAACAGAAATAAACTACGGTAGATTTTAGTGAGATCTATAAGGTACCGTAGTGTATTAACTTAATTCTTTTTATAGCAGTTCCACATGATGTGACGTGTATATTATGATATAGGATTTATGGCACAGCTTAGACTTGTTTTAGATATTACTGTACTTTCTTTTCTGTTACTTGAATTAAAAATCTATCCTGTAATGATTTTACATCCACGTTTTGCTAGTTGCAAAATGCACTTTATAAACAATGGACTCAATATAAAATTGAATACAGTAGTATTTCAATAAGAGGTATAATGCACTGTTACAAAGAAGTTAATTGCTAACACACATTACTAAAATAGATTTATCCCTGTATCCGGTAAATTCATGTGGCATTGCCTGTACAAATACTACTGTAATAAATAACTTCAATTAAGTTATCTTTACTTTCTGATTCAGTAATTGTAAATATTATATATTAGTTTGACAATTTTTCATGTAAGATTTATTCCAAATGGCCTTCATATATGTATTATGTTATGGAGGGAGAGAGGAGAGAAAAGAGAGAGAGAGAGAGAGGGGGGGGGGGGGAGAAATTATATGATAAATTTTAGCCAAGTCGATGTATAAAACAAATATAAATAGAGTTCTTCAGCCATTTTAACATGAATATTACCATTTATAGGGATAAATCACAACATTTTTACTTTCTTAATGATACCATATTGTTATTGAAGTCTGCAATAGAAAACAGCTTTCTGTTTGATTGGAGGAACCATGTAACATGCAAGTGACAGACGAACACACCAACACACCTGCTGCGATGGACACGAGACTCATGGAAGACATGCTATGCCACAAAAGCGACATCTTGCCAGTTCAATCAATTATTCTGTATACTACACAAAACAACGTTTTAAATAAAACACATATTTTAACTTAATCTCACATTCTTAGAAATATAATTTCGACATAAAGTAATATATTTATATTGTGAAAAGTCATGTTTTTAATTTCTTACATTCAAATATTTATTATATAAGTGAGGTTGTGGTTTTAATAATAATACTGCTTTCTTCTAAATAGGGTGACGAGAAAGATTCAATTTATTTTATTTTATTTTAAAGACATAACTTGGTTATAATATAATGGAAATATTTACCGAGAAGTTGTAATTATTTTATTTCACGTCATGAAAGTCAGAAATTTAAAATTGTTAAAAATATTCTTTTGTTAAACATACTGAATTAAGAGAACTAAAATAAGACTAATGGGATTTTCAAAAATAATCATAATTAATATAAAATGTCATATACTGGTACAATGAATTTTCATTTTCGAAACTGATGTATTTCATCTCAATAATAATATTATTGCTACATATACATGCTTGCAAGTATTATCAATTTAGTCTATATAAAATCGTTAAGACTTAAATTAAAAGACCAATCAGCTAATTTAACATTAAAATTTCAGTAACATATGCCCATATTTGTTAATTTTTCTAATAAAATAAACAGTGTTAAGATAAAAGACCGCAAAATATATAACTACTGACACAATGAAAGAATATAGGATTTTCAATACTTCATAAATAAGTAAAGAAATAAATTACGAAAAAATAAAAAAAATTGTATCATTATTTATGTAGAGATTCTTATTGCTCTGAGTATTATTATTATCATTATTATTATTATTATTATTATTATTATTTTAATACAAAGTGGAATAAATTCCCAAAAAAGTTACTTTACCTTAGTCACCATTGCTATGTGGATTTATTTATTACGTTTATTATGTATCTTACCTGTTATTGTAATTGAAACTGCTTAAAATGCAATGATAGTTTAGATTATTGCACTATTATTTATTCAATAGACTATCATGTAAGTTAGTACAGTAAAAACCCTTGTATCCGGCACCCAATTAACCGGCAATACCAAAACAACGGCACTTTTGGCTAGGCCAAAAAAAGTTATTCATGCAAAAGGGAAGAGTCGAAAATGTGAGTGGTTTCCGTAGATCGCACATGCTGCATATTGTTTACTCTTTACATTGTTCACGCGTGAAAACATAGACAGAAAACTCTGTTATGTCCCTAGATATCAGTAAGCTGTTTGGGCCTTGCAAACAATTTGTAGAGACAATATCTTTAAATTTGCCACTTGAACTCGCCTGTTCAAAGGAGTGTTGGATGAATGTAAATAGGAAAGTGTGAAATTCTCTGTTCCTACAGCTTGTAAAAGTTTCATTCCGGTGATAGATAGTATATATAAACCGTTATTTTTTACGCTATTATGCATTACAATAAATTATGAAGTGATAAATGTACATTACCATATTCAGTACTAAAAATAAACATTGTACGTATTTCAAAACTTTATTTTTATATATCTACATATATGAAAATTACTAAATTTAAACAAGGAAAAAAAAATATTTGTGCAGTACAGTATGTCTTTACATAACCTATAAACGTACTTTCCAATTATCCGGCAAAATCAGTTACCCGGCATTGGCTTTGTCCCATAGTTGCCAGATACGAGGAATTCTACTGTACCGGTATATAGTATAATTGCTATTTTATAGATACAGGTAATTTAATGTAGTACGAAAATAGAAGTTACCAGAATAGATACAGAAATTGAGAAGAAAATATGGCTGGGCTGATGTGAATAGATGATATGATTGATATGCAAACATTCATGCCCAAGCTAAAGTGAAATAGCCCCAAGCTGAAAGCGTATGTATGAGCAATGAAAATAGATGAATGAAGATATCTGCAAGTAAATGAACTTTCAATATGTATGAATTCCTATAAACAATTTTAAACCTCTTTCATATAAATATAAATTATGTTTCTCAGGTTACCTTTCGTTAATTATGATTACTGAATTCAGTTTTATATCTTTATATTTGAGAGAATCCGGGGTTATGATATCAAGAATTATTATTAAATGGTATTATATTTAAAAATCTTTATAATGTAATAATATAGCATTCAACTATTGTTTACTAATATTAAGTAAAAACTGGAGTTGTTAAAACAATGAAACAGTAACATTATTATTAATAATACAACAAAATAATACAGTATTACATTTTTTATTATTAAACATTGCCAAGTAACATAGTAATTTATTACTAAACATAAAATTAAATAATTACCATATTATCTAAATAACTGATGCCTAAAAAACGTATTTTACAATTACTGTAGGCCCTACTGGTTTAAAATCAATATTCATTTATCCTACGAAATCAGATCGATAATTTCATTTCAGCATTTCCAATTATCAAATCAAGTTATTTAAATAATGTATAATAATTTATGAAGCAGAATTCTACATAGCGACTAAAATTACAAAATAACAATTACACGATGACAAAGGAAGGATTTTATATTGTACTCATATGAGATGTATCAATCCTGTAAATACATGCAATTTGAAAAAAATTGAAGTGGAAGTGAGCTCTTCTGTATAGCTTTCTTAGAATAAAATGAGCAATAAAAAATAAATAATAGTAAAAAACTACTCTTTTGTGCATTTCAACATTCTTTATTTTAGACAGAATTAATAAGATCTGCAGAGGAACAATAATGACTGTTACCGGTACTTTTTAAAAATTAATAAATAATTAATGATTATGTATAGTTACATTCTCGCATAGACATCAGACAAGAATATTTAGTCAATATTGATGTAGCCACACCATGTCCCACATTAGAGGTTATTATTTTACAATCACAGTTAGAAATGTACAGTATCGGTAGTTATGCAATAATGAAGTACTGCCATTTTAACTGTGATGACAGTGCAATGCAATGAAGTAACAAAATTTTATATCGATGTTCCTATCAATATTTAGTGACAAATATGCAGATAGGTAATATTAAAAGCATACAAAATCTGAACTCACAGTCTTTCAGTTCTTTATAAAAGAAATGCCGGTACAATTTTTTTTTCCTTTCAAAATACAATAAAATATTTGAAGCATTAATTTCTGTTGATTTCCAGTGACTTGACTTGATGACAAGGATCATGAATTCACAAGGATTACTTTTTACATAAGTCTCTGGACGTCTAAGAAGAAGCTTTGTCCTGAGATTAAGGAATAGGCTATTTCTCCTTACGTCCTCTTTTTGGTTTTGTCCCCTTCAAAATCATCGAAATTGCTTCAGTGGGACGACAAACTCCATAGTGGCGAACTAACTTGGAGTTCATATAGCTATTCTGTAAGTTCAGAGACCTCTTTCTTATAAGGATGCAAGATCATGCATGCCTTTGTAGATTATTCTTATAAATGTCGTACTTACATCATTGTCATTGTGAGAATTAACAAAGATTTTAATCTGATCATATATCATTGAGTTTAAGAAGCAATTCTGAAATAACGAGTGTAAGGTACCGGTAGTCATTATTTTTGCTGAACATGAAATAATAGCCTAAAAGAAAGTGTAGTGATAATGTCTCTTTAAAAATTTATGACAATTGTTAAATTAATAAATAATAATCAATTCCTAGTGTTAAGATGCGTCTGGAACTGAACTTTACAAAAGATCAGCGAAGTAATGTAATGTGATGTATAATGATATCCGTAAGAATTATTTGCTTGAATGTTATATATACATGTATATATTTTTTAACTTCTAAGACAAGAGGAAAACTATATTATCAAGCTATCATTGAGATTTTTTAGACCGGGAAGTAGTAACTATAATTTAATGCAAAATTTAATTCTGTTTCTATAATATGTCCAAAAATAAATGAATGGTTCAAATACTCAACAAAAACGTTATAAAACTTATGGAACAGATCTACTATAGGAACTATAATAATTGCAATTTATGCATTGTGGCAAAGTATCCTGTAAAAACCGAATATATACTGGATTGCGAAAATAATATACTGATTTTGGATTTTTAGAAGTAATCATAATGAATGAAATGAAGCGGTACATCATATTGTTATTCAATTCTTTATTAATGATAACATATGAAATGCAGGGTAAGACAGTACTTCACTACATAAAAAAACTGTGAATAATTATTGAACTGGCACAGTGCAAAATGTTTTGGCAAATTTATCATTTCCTTCAATTAAAATAAAAACAATAGATTTTTCACAAAAAAAAAAAATTAAAGAAACACCCAAAAGGCCTTAATTTTCTCGGTGGAAATGCATTGCCACAAGATGCATGATGACATGCTTCATGAACACTTATCACTGCTCGAATCCACCAATCAACCAATCAGTCAACCAACCGATCAACCAGCCAATCAATCCAACCAGTCATCAGTCAATTACAGAAAATGATGTACAGGACTAAATGCTCCAAACATCAAAACACCAATCATCATGTGATCACAACATTTATGCGAGCAATCTTAGCCCTGTCAATCATAGGATAACATGACAATTATAGTAGAAAACATCTTAACAAATTTTTCACTACCTGGAAAGGAAATTTCTTTAAAAACACTGCCCCATGAGAAACACATTTTAAATTAGTATCCATCTCTTCATGTGTTGAACATAATAGTGTGCACAGTTGTAGGGATTGTGTATAGTAATGTATGTACAATTGTTTAAATATTATGTTATTACAATTATAATTCTCAAATTTTGACACATTAAAGTGACTATTGTGTTGCTAAATCACAAGTAATGTAGAACAGATGTTAATGATGTAAAGTGGACTTACATAAGTTACATTTATTCCGTGTTAAAACAATTTTCATATACAAGTGAAATAAACCTGACATTTCTGGAAATGTGCAGAATGATTCACAACTTTTAAGTCATACATTAGTTGAGTAATTCAAGAAATAACGCCAACAAAAAATATAACACATAATTGGTCCTACCACAGAAGTCTTAAAAATACTGTATTTTATTATATCTACATTTTCACCTGCTGCTAATGATTTCGTTTCTTAAAGTAATATTTGGCATCGATTCTCAGTAAATAATAGTAGCAATAGGATATCATATGAGCACAGACTAACTTGAATTAAAAGAAAAAATCTCGATAGGAGAACTTCTCAAACTTTCTTTCAATATAGATAACATTTCTGGAGATAAAACGCAGTCTATGTGTGCATAAAAGCTTTACCAAGCGATCGACATAATGAAATGCAAACATTCCATATTTAGGGGAAGAAGCTTTCATTTTGGATAACAGATTACATTTAAAAACATTTCAACCTTTTGAACTAAAAATCTGGACGTTTCATAATACTGAACAATATACATGACATTTATTTATGTTTATTAGTTCTTATCTTGAAATAGGACCAATTATGTACTATTCAATACAATTTCTTAAATCAATTCTTAAAATATGACAAACACGTTATGAAACTATCTGTACATTACCAAACACGATTTTATTACAGTAGATCTAAACACAGTGTATGCTGGTTTACAAATGTCAAATGTCTGTTACACATTTTTCTGGTTCTTGAGTTTGTCTGTTTCCTGTTTTAGTGTCAGTGTAAAAACGGAAATGTGGGAAGCATGCAAAGTGGTGTGGAAGCTTATGTTTGCTAAGTTTCTCGTAGTCAATTAGCAATAAGCATTTTGCAAGTAACTGTTTGTGTGCAAAATGTGTTCAAACCAGCAGTTTAAGCATGTGCATAAAAATAAACCTATTCAAATTCCACTGAGGTAGTGTTAAACCCTGTTAAAAATCCAGTAACATCGCTTATTTTCAGGGCATCTCTCCAAAACTTTGCCCCGTAGAAAAATTAATAAAAAATCAAGATGCCACTATTAGTTTGTAAGCCCTAAATATGTACAGTTTAACTATGCTCAAAATGTCACCAAGCCCAAAATATTACTTATTCACTACAAACAAGACCAAATGCGAATCCAAGTTCAGAAGCGACAAGCTTTGTTTAATGAAAAGTAATTTTCTATAAAAAATTTCGTTTATTATGTACACAAAGCAAAAACTTAGTGAGCTTGGTAACTCTTGAATGCCCTCGAAAATATCTCACAATATTAAAAACAATAAAAATGACAATCAGATTTCTATAATATATTTTATGGAGTCATAGAGGATATATTTCCTTCACATACAGGAGAATTAGTCAATAAAAGAAAGTGTTTTTCTTATTTTTTTTTCTTTAAATAATGAAAGCAGTAATATTCTGTAACAAAAGTTTGTTATAACCTCTATGACATCTACTTCACAGCGCTATATCTACCATTTCTCCACTACATACTAGAACAGCAATCAATTGACGGACTACAACAATAAGAAAATTCACCACATACCTTCATCATAAGCAGAAGTGTGTTCAGCACAATCAGCATCATGATGAAGTACTCAAATGGAGTCGACACAACAATTCGCCACACCTTGTATTTGAAGCTGTTTCGTTTGCTGGGCATATACCTTTCGAGTGGTCTGGCCCCAATTGTGAAGTCGATACAAGATTTCTATAAGTAAAGCGAGATTTACGGAAAAATTAAACAGGACTATCATATTTCAGTATCATTTCGAAGAGAACATTCCTTATTTAAATTTATACCACAACTTGTCTTAAATATTTCTTGGTTCTTTCATATTACCTACTCGAAATATACAGAGTGAGTAAAAAGTATGGAACAATGCTTGTAACTTTGTTACTTCTAATTTTATGAAGAAACTCTTTATACAAAAGTTCTAGGGTATCAAAGAAGTAATATTTTGAACCATGTTTTCAAATACTTTGCTTCTCATTTATAAAGAGTGTGCCAATGAGTCTGTTTTTTTTTTTAAATAGCACTATGTACTTATTTCCTAATTGTTGGATCCTTCAGGTCTCAGTACGTACAAAATCATATATATTTGTTTGTCTTTTATAAACTATTGTTTCGTAAAAATGACCTCTTTTGATTACAATGTGTGTGTACTGAACAAAGGAAAATTTTAATGTTTCAGTACATCAATTTGAGGAGGCTTTGAATTAAACAATTGCAGATTAAAGCTAATAGAAACAAGTGAATAAAGCTAATAAAAACCATTGAATAATAATGGTTATTTCATTCCAATATCTTCCACATACGGTATTACTCACTTACTTACAAATGGCTTTTAAGGAACCTGAAGGTTCATTGCCCCTCACATAAGCCCGCCATCGGTCCCTATCCTGTGCAAGATTAATCCAGTCTCTATCATCACACCCCACCTCCCTCAAATCCATTTTAATATTATCCTCCCATCTACGTCTCGGCCTCCCTAAAGGTCTTTTTCCCTCCGGTCTCCCAACTAACACTCTATATGCATTTCTGGATTCGCCCATACGTGCTACATGCCCTGGCCATCTCAAACGTCTGGATTTTAAGTTCCTAATTATGTTAGGTGAAGAATACAATGCGTGCAGTTCTGTGTTGTGTAACTTTCTCCATTTTCCTGTAACTTCATCCCGCTTAGCACCAAATATTTTCCTAAGCACCTTATTCTCAAACACCCTTAACCTATGTTCCTCTCTCAGAGTGAGAGTCCAAGTTTCACAACCATACAGAAGAACCGGTAATATAACTGTTTTATAAATTCTAACTTTCAGATTTTTGGACAGCAGACTGGATGATAAGAGCTTCTCAACCGAATAATAACACGCATTTCCACATACGGTATATAAAACTAAATACAAATATTTGCATAAGGAATACTTAATAAATTTTACAGGAGAAAGAGTTCGTCCAAAGGGCTGGACTCGGGAAGAGTACCTAAAACACTCATTGCATTTCCACATTGAATAGCAATACTTAAGCACTGACGCAAATAAGTAGTGCAACAATGATCACCAGAGTAATGGAGATCAAAATTTGGCTGATTTGAGATACCAAAACTTTAGCGTCATGACTCCAAGGACCGAAGGTCTCCACAGCAAAGGGGATAAAGATATAATTGTCTAAAAGATGAACATATTTATTGACTTTTTTCTTCACGGCTAATTCAGCAGCAGATGCTGTGCATCTGGAGGTATTCGGCAAGTGAGATGGAGCTAGAGTGTCAACGCAAGTGGAGTCCCAAATTAAAGATTTTCCTCTAGACCATGGAATTAAGGTCAGACCATTGGGCCGTTTACCATCCGCGTGACTAATACCTGGTGGTTCCAAAAGAGACGGGATGGCACATGAAGTCAGAGATCTTTTAATGATATCATTGAGTGATGTATGTCTGGGAATGCGACCCTTGCTCCTTGCACAGCTGAGTGCATGATGGCCGTAAATATCAGCAATTATTCCTCTGCAAATACATTGGTGTGGCTGGCAGAGTTTACAACCGAGACGTAAAGCCATTGCGATTTTAAAGGATGTACTATCTATTAGAGTGCCGATGTGAGTAGATGGTAATGCATGTAACCAAGCTCCAGACTCACTCTCTTGAAGAGCTAGGAGACGTGCAATGTCTTGTTCGGATTTGAAAGAAGAAAGGAGTTTATCTAAAATTTTTTGGGAAAAGATAACGTCCCACTGCTTTTGAAATTCAAGATGGGCAGGAGGATGAGTGGTTTGTGAGGAAGTATACCAACTAGTCAGAGCATCACGCACATGACAGATTTCAGCTGCATTACTGTATAAAGGAAAGAGCGATTTGATGCAACGGAAAACCCCAAAGGCAGAAGAAAGAAAAGCAGGTATACAAATGTCAGAAAGTTTTCGAATGCCCGCACCACCAAATTTAATTGGGAGAGAGGCTTGAGTCCAACTAGTATCAGTAAAACATATATTTAGTATCATTTCCAAACTGGATCGAAAAAGAGCATCAGCTTTATGTAGGAAAGATGGAAGAAGCCATACAGGAGTAGTACGCATAAAGTAAGTTATCTTAGGGATTAGAAAACAATTTTTAAGAAGATAATAAGAAATATGAGGATGTATTAGTTTTAAACGATGGATGAAATATTGCACTGAGGGTAATGCTGCCTACAGTGACAATATTAACTACAGCTTTGGTGTGATGCTCACAGATGGGGACGCTTGGGTGGATGACATTAAGTAAAATACCTGCTACTGCCAGAGGGAGAGGGAAGCTTTTAACTTTCTAAGAACTCAGCCTGGATGATGATTTAGAAGAAAAAATCTTCAAATACAACAAATAAACTGTTCATATTATGCTTTACTTGGTATTATAAAAACCAAGATTACATCAAGGAAATCAAAAATACATGACATGAACTTTCACGGAATTGGATGAGAATAAATTAAGATTTTTTTATAGAATCAATTACATGAGAACAGAGTAAATTAAATACAGTACAGAAACGTGCAATTGGCACCAGCAAACTACATATAGGTGCCAAAATTAGAATGAAACAAGAGGTTCTTCAGGCCAACATCACATGAGATACAGCAACAATCTTGAGAGTGATTTTAAAATCCTCCAAATTAATGACCAGAAATTCCTTTCTGAAGGCAGACATGCCCAGGACAATATTATGATCGTCATACTATTCTTGTGGCTGGAGTCAAGATTCGTGAATTCATTCTGGCCAAGGGCTATGGATTTTTAAGGCTAATAGAAAATACTTAGTATGACTGCCTCTGGGAAGAACGTGGAGCAGGAAGGTCTATGTCATAGATTTAATGCACATGAGAGGACTTCATGCAAACTTTTCCACCCATGTAAAAATTCAACAGTGGAGGTACCACAACGTTAGACTACATATGGATGGCCAAAGAGCACATAATTTGTATCGCTGTTCCATCCTCTACAAGCACATGATTGATTGATTCATTCATTCATCAATTCATCGAAATGAATTGACAACTCCATAGCCAAGAGTTGTCATAGCTTACAATGCTTTCTTGTGTTGTAACATACTTCCATTTACAGAGACAGATACAAACCTATTTTTAGTACTTTAGTAAAGTTGCTTAAAATGAAGTATGTACTGGATATAAGAATGGTAGAAAAATCCCAATTGAAATTTATGTACCTACAGTTCTTCAAGAGTATTTAATAAACAAGCTCTTTCACAGTCCAGCAACCCCTCTAGACAATTAATATTTGAGGAAAAAAAATTCGCTCCAGTGCCGGGGAACGAACCCAGGTCCTTGTTTGTACGTACCAAGCGCTCTGACCACTGAGCTACGGCGAATTCAATCCACAGCACCGGATCAAACCCTCCTCCTTCATTGTTTCCCTTTGTGGCCTGACTTCAAGTTAGGCATATATTTTTATTTATTTTATTTGGTTATTTTACGACGCTGTATCAACATCTAGGTTATTTAGCGTCTGAATGATATGAAGGTGATAATGCCGGTGAAATGAGTCCGGGGTCCAGCACCGAAAGTTATCCAGCATTTGCTCGTATTGGGTTGAGGGAAAACCCCAGAAAAAACCTCAACCAGGTAACTTGCCCCGACCGGAATTCGAACCCGGGCCACCTGGTTTCGCAGCCAGACTCGCTGACCATTACTCCACAGGTGTGGACCGTTAGGCATATATGTTGACGTATAATGGCAGTTGACATTGGACATAATATATGTCAACATATATGTCTAACTTGGAATCAGGCCACAAAGGGAAACATTGAAGGAGGAGGGTTCGGTCCAGTGCTGTGAATTGAATTTGGCATAGCTCAGTGGTCAGAGCACTTGGTACATAGAAACAAGGACCCGGGTTCGATCCCTGGCGCCGGAGCAAATTTTTCTCCTCAAATATTAATTGTCAATATTACAGATATTATTCTGTAGGACAAATGAATAAATCTATAATAATCCCTCTAGATCTCTCTGTACATAACAATAAACACGGATATCTTTAGAGAGAGAGGAAGAAACAGGCAGGACATGTCCCACCCAGTAACTATTAATAATTTTCTTCACACTATAACGTAGAAAAACAATGGAGATAGGTGATAATATCGAATTTGTAGAATCTTGTCAGGAAATATGCCTCATGCCCAGGACTTATAATTCTTTTTTCCTTTTAATGAAACTTAGCAGAGAAAAGTAGTGGAAATTTTGAAGACTGTGATACCATGCATGATTATAACAATATCGTAGACTAATTTTTGAAACACTCATAGTTTCATATTCAATCTTATTGGTTCAATTTGAACAAATTTACATAACCAGCAATAAGCTGGTGAGATGTAATACTGGTTCGTCTAACCAATTAACTCATGACAATGATTCAAAAGTGAAAGAATGACAAGTTTTGCTGCTAGAGATCTTTAAAATGTGTAAACTACAAACCTATATGTCTATGTATTGTGGAGTTTAGTCTTTCCGCCATGTTAATTTGTCTTGTTTTCCTCTTTTTCCTTTTCCTATCTTAGCTTTATCCCTGTCCTCTCTTTTTATTTTGTTTTATTTTAATTTAATTTAATTTAATTTAATTTATGTTTTCTGCTTTTTCTCTTACTAGAGTACAGTACTTCGCTTCCTGTACTTCTGGGTGTTCGAGGCTAATTGCAAGAAGGTTTCTGATTGGCTCTTTTGAATGGGTAACTGTCTTTATGTTTTCAATTTTTCTCTCATGTTTTCCCAATCGGGATTTCTCCAGAGATGAACACTCAGTTGCGGGCGTTGATTGGATGTGCATCATGCATCGTAGTAAGAAGACCTGGTCCATATGCTAGCAGTAATTTTTTTTTTTTTTGCTGGACCATCTTGATTGCATGAGTACATTTTCTACACTGTTTTCTACCGTCATCATGAACGGATTTTGTGACAAGTGTACATCTTCTGGCAAACCTTTGAGAAAGTTCAGTAACTGTATTTTATATTCTAATTTGTGAATTAAGATTCTCCTGGAGAGAAGCATGTGTATGTTCCACAATTAGAAAATCAGGTGTTGTGTGAAGTAGTTAAGTCAGCTAGGGGTTATGGTCAATTATTGTGATATTTGTTATTAATTGAGGTGGGATAATTTAGGTGTTTAATTAATATTAACAGTTTCCTTTCTCTTCTTCTTCCCTTGCTAGAGATTGGAGTTATTTTGTGATACACTTTTATAATTTTTGGTTGGTTATCCGTCTCTTAACAGAGAAGGGAGAATGGAATTACTTGTGTGTGTGTCAGCACATCTGTTTTTTGTGTGTTTGTTATACCACTTTTCTTGAGTGCCAATTTGTTAATTATTAAAGTAGCTTTGAACTGAGTATTGTTTATGTTGTTTATCCTTTGTTACCACAAGATAATCAAACGGTTTTCCATCTTTTGTTCCTGGTTTTCCTCAACACATAGTTGATCCATGAATGGGTGTGGGTACCAGTACCGCGTCTCAGTATTTAGTGACACTAAGTGATTGTCTTTTGGCAAGTTAATTTCTTTTAAACAAAATGTCTGTGAGGTTTATGCTAATGTATATTGATTTGTTTTTTTTTTTTAATGAGCATAAACCTTGAAATTTATTAAAATGTTTTTTTGACACATACACATTATTAATTTTTAAAGCTTGTTAAAAAATATAAAATTACAATCAAGCTTCATGCAGATAAAAACAGCTCCACATCAACATGTACTCGTGTGAGATCTAATTTGGCACGTATCCTTCAGTTATAAAGTATTCTTTACATTCAATCTTTTACCATTGCCTTCTAATGGCTGAAGAGAATGATGAACAAACTTATGCAATTTTCGACTCTTTGCAAGATTTTACAACCAATTAAAATCATTCTCCTACTTTCATAAATCTTTATAGACTGAATATTGTTCAGTATTCGAAAGAGAAAAATTAATGTTAAATCCACTGCTAACAACACATTCTGTTTGCCAGTTGATATGGATACATGCATACTGTACACAGGATAAAGTGATATAAATAATACCATATATTCGTGAATACCCTGCGTGAGTATCATGAATTCACTTGATGGAACTGATTCTTTCACTAGTGACGACGAAAGTAATGATGAATAGCGGTAAGGGAGCATGTAATTATTGACTTTATTTATTGCACATATTAACATTAAATTTATAAAAATTGTAATTAGCATTTTTTTTTGCTATTGTACGCAGAGTGCCGGATGCATCTACGACAGTATGTAAAGATTATGACACGTTTTTTTGAAATAAACTGATATTTTATTTAGTTTTGGAGTATATCATTATGTAGGATTAAAATTACAGCAATCTTTTCTTTTCTCCTAAAATTAGGGTGTGCGGATTATTCAATGGCATGGAGTATTCACATATATCTACAGTCTTACAATAGATCTCTTTTAAAATGTAAAAATTAATTGAATATGTATCCTGAAAAAAAATGTAATCACACAATGACACCAATAAAATATACACATTTTAACACGCACAAATGCAATCTGCCCATAAAAAGTGTCCATATTAAACTATAATGGGTTAAACATTTTAGATTCATGTTTCTGAAACACGTAACATGATAAATGCCAAGTAACATATACAGTAGAATCCCTCTTAACCAGCACCAACGGGACCAGTCAAGTTCTGGATACGAGATTTTGCCAGATAACTGAATAAGTATTTAAAAAAATTAACTGTTCGTATTTTATGATGCAAACCTGTTGAAATTGCAGTCATATGAAGCTTATTTCTCAGTGACTTGATAATAACTAAATAACATAAAACTGTGTGAATTTTCTTTATTAAAATACATCACTTAACACAAAAATACACTAATTTTCGGTTCGAATATTCATTGAACATGAAATTCGTGTGAACTTCCTAATGTGACAACACTGATGGTCCAGGCTGTGGCAGTCCATCCGTGTTTCCTTTTGTGCCTGATAATTGACAGGGAGATTCTTTATAATTTTGAAGCACCTTGGATTTCGGTATTTTCCCACCACTGTCAATGTCACGTTGTGTGTACCTCACGATCATTGTTTCACGTGAAGCCCTTAGGCGAGATTTCGGTCACACACGTCAATGTTGTTGTAGGAAGACACCTCTATAATAAACCAGTCTCATCAGCATTATATATTTGTTCCACACTAACATTACTCTCTGACACTATTTTCTGGAACTAATTAATAAACTGATCTGCGAACCCTTCGTCAGCACTCCTTTGTTCACCGGACATGTCTAGTTTTCGGATTCAATGTCTCTCTTTGAATCTGTTAAGCCACTCAACGAAAAATCCACACTCACCTTGTATTTCATTTTCTGGTGCATCGGCCCAGAAATACACATTCCCTCAGATCTTTTAATTGCAAACCATTCATATAGAACACGATCCAATTTTTCACAGTGGGATTTATGTATAGTTTTTCGATTTTCCGCAACTTTCGTAGATTCATTGTTACTTACGAATCACCAAAGTTGACTGCCTTGTTTCTTTCTATCGTATAAAGTTGAACTTCCAACTTTATATTCGTCCATTAATTTGGATCTATGAGCTCCTGTCTCTATTAATTCCTCTAGTAATTCATGCTTTTGCGTCAGTATGAGGACATTCCTCTTGTGCTTAGCGGTAATAGCCATGATGCTATCTATCACAAGAATGAAACTTTCACACACTACAGGAACAGAGAATTTCACATTTTCTTATTTAAATTCATCCAACATCCGCTCAAAACAAACGAACTCAAGTGGTAAATTTAAATATCGTCTCTGTGCATTGTTTATAAGACCCAAGCGGCAAGTTACTGATGCTATCTGATCTATCCTGGATGACTATTTTCTTTTTTTTTGCCCTAGTCAAAAGTGCCGTTGTTTTGGTATTGCTGTTATTTGGGTGCCAGATATGAGGAATTTTACTGTTCGTTGTTTTATGTTTTATCAATAAAAGTATTCAAATAATGAAAAAGAAATTTTCTACATATATATATATATATATATATATATATATATATATATTAATGAATGTGTTTATATGTCAATATTGTTTTAATCTGTTTAGTTACTATGAAGGTAAAAGTATCCCCTATACATGCCATACAGGCATTTGTGGGAATGGAGGTAGAGCACCATGTGCACTTGACCTCGGCACTGGAATGAGGTATATGAACACCTTGCTCCGACTGCCTTTTTACCCTCAGGAAAGACTTGGTACTCAATTTGATACGAGGTTTAATGAACCTCGGAGCTGTTATGGAATGTGTAGCAATGAGAAAACCCTGTCACCACCCAGGAACTCTGGCCTTCCAGTCTTTAGCCATCTGCTGTACCAACTGATCTACCAGGCCACCATTTAGTTACAGTAGGAATATTTCAAGTTATTAGTAAATTTGTACCTGATTCTTGTCAATCTCTCCATCTTGCAACTCAGCTTCGCCTTGCTCTTGAAATGTAATGATAATCAAAGCCACGAAGATGTTAACAAAGAAGAATGGAAATACAACAAAGTAAACAATGTAAAAGATGGACATCTCAATGCGGTAGTTTTGGACGGGACCATGGTCATCTTGTGTGGCAGCCATCGAGTTATACAGGACCCTGGAATAATATGGTCAGCAGTCAGTAAACTTAACATTTTTACCACTTAGTTATTTCTGTCTACTATTAAATTATGCCCTAACACAATGCATTTTCAATGTCATATAGTAAACTATTTATTTAAAATATTTTTATAATTAAAGTACATGATTTTCCATTCAAACCTTCCATATTTTGGCATATCATGAATCTAAAAGTTGGAAAATCTAATTGACATTTATTAATAAATTTCTACGACTAACAATATCAAACCCGAAATCAATTTCTTGCCATATTTTTTCCAACATATCCATTGTTACCATAGCAATCACATCACAGATGAAGACTCGTTTGAAGTTGGTAGGTCAGGTACTCCAAATGCAAATACGTGATGTTTAGGATAGCCCCATAAAAAAATCAAATGGAATGATATATTACATGAATGTAGTGGCCATGAATGAGTATGTTGCATCCAGTCCAGGACTCTCGAACTTGCAAACTCCAATGTGAAGGAAACCAATTCTGTTAAAAAGAATACGGTACCGGTATGTTGGGCTGCAGATTGCTACTTAGGATAAATGAACTATCCCAGGACGTAAATGTACATGGTGTCAATTATTTGTTGCTTCATAGAAGAATGACCCAACAATCCTGTCCTTTATAAGACCACACCATATGTTCAGATTTGAGCTATCTCGGATGTGTTCATGTTAGATATGTGTGTATCTAATGCCTACCCACTTCACTTGCATGATTTGGGTTCCGCATACTGGGGATAGATGGAAGAACTGTGACCCATTTTCAAGTTGCACACCACTTTGGCGGGCTACGTTATGCATGTTGTGTATCTGTGAAGAGTTATGTCGTGTACTATAGTGAGTGTATGTGTGTGGATATTCTAATCTGGGCCCCGCAAAATCCACACATGTTATTAGTGCCACTATTAGGTCACATGCAGAAATTTATTAAATTAAACTTTTTAATTCCTCTTGCATTCGTGCAGTGTCATTCCTCCAACATTACTATTTTATTGTTTATAATACCGGTACTGCATATTTTGTTAAAATCTGGGAGATTTGAGTGGAACACACATTGTACATCTTTCTTTATTAAGATAACAACTTTAAATATGTGAATAATACTAACAGTCAAGTGAATTGTTCTGCCAGTAAATTCTGATAGTATATAATATTAATTTGTGTTACCTCTGATGGTCCAGCAGTTACCACACTTGGCTCTGGACCCAAATATCATGAATTATAACCTGGTTGAGGGTGATAGATTTTAATAAGACAAAAGTTCTATGTGACAGATTTATTACAAGATTTTTTGGTTTGTAACTATCTGCACTTTAGCGATGTGACTATTATTGGAAAATCAGAAATAAGATGAGATTCTTAAGTTTTGCTTATTGTTTTCTGTTTATGTATAAAGTTATAGGTAAATTGTCAGTGATTAATATCAATTTACCTGCCACTAGATACAAATAAATAATAACGAATATAGGCAAAATTTTCGACAAAAGACAAAATTCTATGTCAGAACATCCATTACTCCATTGGAAACAGATGTCCCCATGGTGACTATGGAGATTTCTGGTAGAAAAAGTCGAAATGTGTCCAAATATTACTGATCTTCAGTACAGCATGCACATATTGGAAATGAATATCGGAAAGATGAAATTAGTCCAGAAGAGCCAAGTCTTAGTTATCAAGTGTAGTACTGGAAGCCACCAACTGTAGTTACATAATATTTAAGTACATGGTTATTATCTAAAGTGACCATACATCTCGTTGTAATTAGTTTGTCCCATTTTATAATGTTTCAGTTGACCAGTAAGTTTGGCTCAAAATCCTACTTTGTCCCATTTTAATTTGAAACTAATTAGAAATTTAATTCAAAATGTCATACTTCTATGAAGGTAACAACATCACATTATTAAGAGAAACCGAAAACACTGCTTCAACACATGAGTGTATCATAAGCATTACTTCATTTGATGTCCAATATTCATAGAATTTGATTAGTCACCAGATGATTTTAAATGACAATTTAACTGAAATAGAGAAGGGGGATCTTTTAAATTATCACTAGTCAACAGCCATTCTACGATTAAAACAAAATAATGTAATCTAGCATGATTTTGAAGCGATGAATTTGAACATACTATCAAGAAGTCTCTATTGGGCTCATTGTTGAATTACGAACTATGAATGAAAACATGCATAAAAATAGACGTTTTCATGTCTGTAACTGAGCAATAACAACTACAATTGATTGCTGAAGAAATCATTTTGTCTGTCTTGTATTATTTTCTGTGAACAAGTGCCTAGGTAAAAAGCCCTTGCTGAATGAAATTTGAATTTATCAAGAGAAGATAATAACGGTACCTGAGATGGTCATTCCACCCAAAGTAGTAAGATGGCAATGAATCAACAGCAAATAAGTGTGGGCAAGTGTGTTTCAATAAAAAAGTGCGAGTGAAGGTTTATATTATGGCGATATACTGTGTGACACAGAAGTCAGTTGAAAAATGGGAAACATTACTAATTGTAAAATTGAAATAATTATTGTACAAAATAACACAATGATGTGTCCCCTCCAAGATGTCTGTAACCCGAGTGATCTTTTTAATTTGTATTGCTAGGTTGGCAGTATATATTCCCCTTTTGTACTGCTAGAATTCTCCATCTTTTGTCTTCTTATCAGTTTTCCTGAATTAGTTTCTATGGAATACATAAAATGAATACAGTATTTATTTATTTAATTTCTTCCTGTAACCACTACAGGTTGCCATCGACAAAGAGTACCATGATACAATAGAGTAAATGCCTTGAGGCTTAGTGATACATTGTTGTTAGAGTGAAAAATAACAATTTGAATTATATTGAAACACATGATATTAAACAAAGTAACGTCAAAGAGATGCGAATTAGTCATGGTCCATATGTATGATGCCTGAAAATAGCTATTGAGCCTCTGAGTGCTGCAATTGTTAGATCTCTTAAAATATTTTTATGCAGGCCAAAAGATTTACAGAAGTCGACTAGGAACCGGGGTATGGTCCCACGGGCTCCTATCATTAGTCCCGTAATGACGATGGATTCCAGATGGTATTTGTCCTTATAAAAACTGATGGAAGGTTCATATATATTCCTTTTTTCCCTCGTGTACTTCTTCTGGCTGGTGTTCGTGCGATTCGAATCTCACAGTAGGGTCTATGATGTAACCTTCAAGAGAGGGAGGTTTAAATGCAATTATGTTGATTCTTTGATTACTGCCCTCACTGGATATGCCGTGTCCTTCTTCATATACTGAATAACCTTTGTTCCTTAAGGCAGTTGCTATTATAGATCTTACTGTATGATTCCGCGTATTTCATAGAAGTTCACCGTGTGGACAGGCCCCCAGGACATGGGCAAGGGTTTCAACCTCCCTGTCGCAAGTAGGCCATGGTACGGTAAACAACAATGCTACAGTCAGTTTGTGTTTTGTTTCGTTTGTTGTTTATTTTGAGTTCAGCAAGAGTTGAAGAAGATATTGTTATTGTTGATTGTTTTTAGTTGTGATATTGATACCGTATTCATTAGAAGTTGAAGAGATCATGCTGACTCCTGAACAGCAAGTGGAGCTAGTACTGCTATGTGGGGACAATCACAGGACAACAAGAGAAGTTGCAGATGAGTTTCATCGTCGTCATCCTGACATTCCAAAACTATCACACCAAAATGCAGCCAAATTATTGCATAAATTTAAAACACCTTTCAGTGTATGCGGCATGAAACGAATTGGTCATCCCAAATCTGCTACTGACGGACAGCTTTCAATAGACGTGATTGCAAAGACGATGGCCAGCCCTAAAAGGTCAGTGCACTATGTGGCTCGAGAAAGTGGTATCAGTAGAGAATCTGTTCGCAGAATATTGAAATCTGCATGTTTTCATCCCTACAAATTACAAAATTTTACTCACAATGCAAGAAAAGGATCCAATTAAGAGACGAACATATTGCAACTGGATCACACAGCATTTGTGCACTGCATGTTTTGTTAAGTGACGAATGCTTATTCTTTCTGGATGGGTATGCTCATACACAAAATGCATGATACTTGTCCAAAGAAAACAAAAGATGGATGCGTGAAGTTAACAACCTTGTGTTCTGAAAGTTATGGTATGGTGTGGTGTGACAGTGACATGCGGTGGCCCAACAGATTACCCAAGCAGCCGCATAGTCAAGTTTTCTTTTCCTTCTTACAAGTTTTGATGGAGAAATCACTGCAATAAGTGAAAGTCTCAGGAATCTTCTCTGCCACATCAATAAATTTAAAAATGCAGTTATATTGTCGGACTCCAAAGCAGCTATTCTATCAATAGTCTCTAGACACACACCTTCATCTCAAATAGCACAAATAAATAAAATGCTCTCTCAACTAATAACACTCAATAAAAGAATTGTATTCCAATGGATACCATCCCATTATGGAATCCTGGGAAACGAGAATGGGGATGCTTTAGCAAAGAAGGGCAGCACTGCTACTTATAGACATGTTACTAAATCTACGTATTCCTCTGTGAAAAGATTTATTAAATCTGTACACTTAGACTTCAACAAACAAAATTTGATAACACAATCTCAAGGGAAAAAATGGAACTCTCTGCATCATAATCCACAGTTGATTCCCGATTTACCACGCAAATCGTCTGTAGCTGCATTTAGATTGGCAACAGGCTATGACTGTTTGGCCAAGCATCTGCATAGAATTGGAATATATCAGTCTCCTAACTGCCCATTGTGCAACTCAAATCAAGAAATGGATTCAGAACATCTCAAAATCTGTGCGTCAGTGGCTAACCATGACAATATCTTTGAAAAATATTGGAGTGCAAGAGGTCAAATGACTTTATTGTCAAATTCCTGGCATTAGAAAACAACAACATATTTGATTATTAATTATAAAAATACGTTGGTATTTGGTACTACTTTTTTTTTTACAAAATCTAAAAGATTAGGCCTACTGCAACTACTACCTAAAATTAAAAATACGATTATAAAAGACTACTCCTAAGTATTAGTAAGTCATGACGAGTTATTCCATCTTGCTGGGGAAACATGTGGTAATCGTCGACCCAAAAATTCATCAAGAAATTTTGTGCGCTTTGATGATTTGGAGAAAAATGCTACAAGCCCAGAAAGAGTAACAAAAAATATACAGCATTCAGGAATACTTGAAGCACTTTGGGACCGTGATAAATTTAAACAGTGTGCATAGCAGTGAACAAAGAGAGCTTGTGGAAAAGACGTCTTAATATTAGCTTGACACCATGTAATGAAGAGGCCATCACTGCACTTCCATTGTGCGACAAGTTTCTTACTGCAGTTTGAAGTCTTGTGCACTGGCAACAGATTCAATTGAATCATTCTGAATACGATTTTATACACCTTTGAACACTACAGATGCCTCCAAATGACTTTTTAGAAGAAGGTCATACTGGGTGGTGTAGTCCAAAAGTTCTAAATAATTACTGCAGTTGGACATTTTCTACTCACTGTTTCCTCTAAATGAAAGTTCCAGTTTTGCAAGTAAACAAATGGCGTTTATAAGCCTTTTCAGAATGTCTCTATTGCGTGTTATCTTCTCATTATGTAGAATAATACTTTGTTGTTCCAAAGTCGCGAGTGCGTTAGAAGCACGAATATGTGCAATAGCAACATCATGATCCCATATCGCTTTAGTTAAATTACTGTATTTAGCTTGTTGTATTCTGTAGTTCTCTTTTTATTTTTATTTTATTTGGTTATTTAACGACGCTGTATCAACTATTAGGTTATTTAGCGTCGATGAGATTGGTGATAGCGAGATGATATTTGGCGGCGAGATGAGACCGAGGATTCGCCATAGATTACCTTGCATTCACATTACGGTTGGGGAAAACCTTGGAAAAAACCCAATCAGGTAATCAGCCCAAGCGGGGATCGAACCCGCGCCCGAACGCAACTTCAGACCGGCAGGCAAGCACCTTAACCGACTGAGCCACGCCGGTGGCTCTGTAGTTCTCCAAGTGGAGCTTCTGCCACAGCTAAACAGCAAACAATTCCAACAAAAGAGTCTGTTACACTTAACATTTCCAGTAGGCCAATCGCATCTTTCGTAATTGGTATTCTGAAAATGGTAATAGCCTATTCTTTTGTTGCTGAATTAAATTATTATTATCACTAAACATAATCAAAACTTTTTATTGCACTGATATACACGTACATAATGTAGCAACAAAGTACTGGTACAAACAAACGCAAGAAAAACAGTACATTTTACACTCATTCGACTTCACGCACACAGCCAGCTCAGGCAGGCTGCAGGCTGCTTGGGGTAAATGCAAATACTGCAGTCTCGTGAGGCGTCCCTCATTGGTTAGAAGTTTTTTTTTATTGGGTTATTTTACGACGCTGTATCAACATCTAGGTTATTTAGCGTCTGAATGATATGAAGGTGATAATACCGGTGAAATGAGTCCAGGGTCCAGCACCGAAAGTTACCCAGCATTTGCTCGTATTGGGTTGAGGGAAAACCCCAGAAAAAACCTCAACCAGGTAACTTGCCCCGACCAGGATTCGAACCCGGGCCACCTGGTTTCGCAGCCAGAGGTTAGAAGTTATGATGACGTGGGTTGTCATGGCAACTTCCATGCTAACCTACATTCTGCACTGCTGGCACTCTGCTGCCAGCTCGGGACCGCAGTATGTGCATTGTAATGCACCATCACACAACTTACAATTAAAAAGTACTTAGAAACGTTTCGAGACTTGTGATTAAATAAATAGAAAGTTTAATCATTAATTTACGTAGATGTCGTGATTCTTATAATCAATCAGTGCTGCCCAAGCAGTGCTTGGGTTGCTTGGGTGGACTGCACGTCACTGTGGTGTGGAATACTAGGTGATATGGTTGAGAGACCATATTTATTTGATGGAAATGTAAATCAACACACATATGGGGAATTGCTGAACAGTACTGTAATGGAGTTCCTGTATGATTTGCCACTGAGCAAACAGATAAGAAAGTGGTTTCAACAACATGAGGCCATGGCACATTATGCTGTAACAGTTCGCCTGAAACTAAATGAGATGTTCGGTGTGCACTGGGTTGGACGAGATGGACCTCAGTCATAAACTCCACGGTCACCAGACTTCATACCCCTTGATTTCTTTCTATAGGGATTTGTGAAAGAGCACGTTTTTCAGACAGAGTCTACATCTATGGATGACTTGAAACAAAGGATCATCAATGTTATGCAGAACATTCCACCTGCAACAATTTTAAACATGACAGTAGTATGTCAGGATCGAGTGAGGCACTGTCTTCAAGTAAATGGAGCACATTTTGAAGATTTGCGATAGTAAACATACTGTATATAAATGTATTTCCAATTTGAGTAATGTTTCCCATTTGAAACTAACGTCTGTGTCACATGGTATCTTTCAAATTAACTATTAAGTAACTTAAATACAGCTAAAATTAAATAACAGTGTTATAACCAACAGAGTTGTTGACCAGGGTGCACCATAGTAGGCTGGTCTACACTACACCCGCAATGAGATCATTATGGAGATTTGTTGGGATGCTAAGGGAAACCGGAGTTTCCCAGAGAAAACCCTTGTGTTACGACGGACTTGCCCAACATAAGTTATAAATTGGGGGTACACCGGGGATCGAACCTGGGTCCACAGGATTATAAGTCCAACGCTCTAGCCGCGAGACCACTGGGGGGACCGGAGTTCGACGTGCAGTGGATTGCAGCTGGGGGGACCTGAGTTCGACGTGCAGTGGATTGCAGCTGGGGGAACCTGAGTTCGACGTGCAGTGGACCGCAGCTGGGAGACTTGGGTTCGATGTGCAGTGAACTTGAGTGAGTCCGTAACTGTGACTGTGTCCACCAGGCGAGTGTGATGCAGCTCAGGGAGACTCGAGTTCGACATGCAGTGCACTTGAATAGTGAGCTAGAAGAACTAGCTAAGGCAAGTGAACTGTGACCTGAGAACTGACAGTTTTGTTCTGCACATAGTGCATTGTGAACATTAATTGAAATTAGGAGTACATTGTTGTTCTTCTCAATAATACACGTCGTGCATTGTCATTGTTGTCGTGTGGAGTGCAATAACGATTGTTGTGTTGCTGTGTTGAGTGGAATACCCATTGTTGTCGGATGAATTATTAAAAATAAAGTCACATTGTTGTCGGGTGTGTAGTGGTTGAAGTGGAGTAAAAGTTACAATATCATAAGTAATCAAACTGATTTGTAATAACGGCAAAAATGATCGGATCACTGCAACACCAATCAGAAACATAGAATATGTGTCAAATTACCTGTTTTTTAAGAGAAAAAAAAAACTGTAATGAAAACGTTTTGCAACCAAATGGCAATCAATTTAAGCATAATAGTAGTTGCTTACTTTCTATGTTGACTTTATGTTATCTGTCACGTAAAGTGATAAGCAAAAAGTGATTTACATTATAAATTATGTGTCATATTGTACGTATATCTTAAAAAAGTTAAGAAGTATAGCCAAAGAAAGTGGCTTACGGCTTTGATAAAGAAGAATTTTAAAGGTTTTAGATTAATATTCATATTAACCATAGAATCCACTTTTTTTTTTATCAAACTACAGATGAAAGTGTTTTGAAGTATTTTTACTTACTGTGGCCAACCCTCTCCCGTTTGCACAGCAAACAGTGTCAACATGGCTGCAATTACGTTGTCATAATGGAAATCTTGTGTTTTCCACTCTCTTTTTTGTGCTTTGGGTTCATCACCCTCAAACACAAAATACCAACCCCTGAAACAGAAAATTATTTGCTCGTAAAATATAATAAACATGAAAACACTACTATACAACAGATAAGTATATTTTCTTTTTAACAACAGATATTTTTATTTGTATCATTGATCTCACGTATTCCTCTCTATTAACTTGATTCAGAAGTCATAAGATATAAAACTGCAATTTATTTAATGTTTGAAATCTTAAAGATTACAAATATTATATGTCAACAAATATTTTTGTTTGAATGTGCTCTTCTGTTGTCATTGTAGTATGTGCTTACATTACAGGGAGAGTCAATATTATGTTACCACTCTAACGGTATAAACATTTATTAGTAAATTTATTCACTAAACATGTATTACATCGAACTTTTGTCATCAATTAGCTATTGTTCATCTCTTCAACTTGACTCACCATGTTTTTATTGTTGTTATAGGTTACACAATGGCTGACTGATTAACATTCGAGTAAAGAATAGTTGTTGCAAGCTTGATTGAAGTGTATGGTTCGCTGACTGTAGTCCATCGAATGTTTCGGCAGCAATTTGGGCATGACTCACCAAGTCGTTTAACAGTTTACCGCATTTACCAAAAATTTGTGGATACTGGATCGGTAGCAAACAACTATCGAGGAAATGCAGGACTCCCAAAATCAGGAAGATGTGAATTGAACATTGCTATGGTGCAACAAGCCCTATATCAGTGTCCTTTGAAGTCAACCAGACAGTGCAGTTTTGAAACAGGGATTCCCCAGAAAACTGTGTGGCGTATTTTGAAACAGAACCTTGGGATGCAGCCATACCATATCCACATCGCCCAAGCTTTGACAATGGTGCAAAAACGTATTAGAGTGGAATGCTGTCAGATTTTATCTGAAATGAATATCCAGGAAGACATTTCGAATCTATTGGCATTCAGCGATGAAGCCACTTTCCACACACGTGGACTTGTCAACCGACATAACACAATTTTCTGGGGTACTGAGAGCCTCGAATCATTTGGGAGCATGAACGTGACTCCCCAAAGATGAATGTTTGGTGCGCTGTGACCTCTGCTGGAGTAAATGGGCCCTACTTTTTTGATTCCCCAACAGTGACTTCAAACGTATACTTAACAATGTTGCAGCAGTACGCCATTGATGAACTACTGTTCTTACTGTTCGTGCCTATCTCGACCACATTTTTCCTGGTCGATGGATTGGTCGTGCTGGACCACTGCGCTGGCCTCCACAATCCCCAGGCTTGACATCCTGTGATTTCTGGTTATGGGGTATGGTAAAGGAGCGTGTGTATGGCAGGAGAGTTAATGACATCAATGAACTAATGTGATATCATCCAATCCCTGCGAAATATGTGTACGAGCTTTAAATAGTACTGTTAATTGCTGGTTTTTATGTGTTGAACATGATGGCGAACAGATTGAGACTATCATGTAAATTATTTATCACATTTGATGGATGGTAAATTCCTAACATTTAAGTGGTAACATAATATTGACTCTCCCTGTATTAGAACTAAAAAGATATTTAAATGTTCTTCATTTCAGAATGTCTAACGAAAAAACTGTAATTCCCTTATTTTTGAGCTATCGCTACAGTATTATTGAAAAAAAAAAAATAACAAGTATAAAAGCAATTGGCAGATAAATCTGTAAAACTGAGAATAAGAAAATAGTGTATGATAATAAGCACATTAATTTCGTTGAAGACAACACTAGCCTGACAAATAAATCTTAGTTGGTGCAACAGTCTGTGTGACGTTCAATGACGAAGCTCTGTGAGCTGCATTGGAAGAAGAGCCACTACAGTGCCTGAGAACTGTCAATAATACTTAATCTTCCACAGTCTATTTTCTGTCACTTGTGAATGCTTCCATTTAAATTGGTTTCAGAAGTCACATGAACTGACAAATGTACATGCTGAATGACCGAGTGAGATCTGCCATCAGATACTCCAAAATCCTTTGGGTGACCAACTTTGAAAGAAAATCACAACATGTGATGAAAAGTGGATCTTTACACATGATACAGGCAAAAGGAAGTGGTGAATATCCTACCTAATCAATGCAAGCTGTGTTTCGACAAAACCATTTTGGTCGCAAGACAATGAATGTCAAGTGTTTGGTGGAATTTTGAAGGTATACTTCACTCGAAATTATTCCTGATGGTCGGGTTATTGTTGCCAAACCAACTGTATTCTCAACAAATGAATCGTGCATACTACATTTTGCGTAATTACAATCTGTCCTTAGTCAACAAAAAGTGAATTCTTTACCAACATGACAATATTTCAGCTCACTAACACAAGCCAAGACTGAAGACCTGAGCTTTTAGACCAGATATTGCACCTTTCGATTGCATTTTTTCTGATCGACGATTCTTTTTCTGCATGGATGGGACTTCAATAATTTTTATGAGATCCATACATTACAAGAGTTTTTTGTTCCCCAAATCAAAAGATTAGTACCACCGCAAAATTAAACAAATGGCAGAAGGATGGAATATTATCATCGAAAATAATAACTTTATTTCAGAGGAAGGGTCTATGTTTGTTACCATTTAATTCCCTGTTAAATATTATGTTGATATCTAAAAACATTTTAATTAACCTAATGTCCAAACGAAAGAAATACTAACAAGAATCCTAGAGGAGGTCAGAGATATCAAACACCAAAATACGGAATTCAGAGAGGACACAAAGAAAGAACTAGAGGCAATAAGAAGTGAACTGAAGCAGAGGGACGAAATATGAAACCAAGATAAGGAGAAAATAGAAGCAAAAATAATGGACATGGGAAACGACACAGATCAGAAACTAAGAGAAATGGAAAATTGCATGACGGAGTTGGAGAACAAAGAAGAGAGATGGCACAAATGGGAAAGAAGGAGCAATATCATAATTAAAAGTCAAGACATCGAGGACAATAAAGAGAAAACAACAGAGGCGAAAGAAAATATATTTAACAAAATGAAGATAACCACTGATTACAAAGAAATAAATTATATCGGGAAGGATTGGAAAGGAAGAGGGCTAGTAAGAATGAGGATGAAGAGCATAGAGGATAAAGCAAATGTCATGAGAAACAAAAGATAACTAATAGATGAAGAGCATTACATAGAAGACGACATGACAAGAAAGAAAGAGAAATACAAACGTCCTTACGCAAAAAAGCAAGGGAGGAACGCGACAAAGGAAATTAAGTAAGAATAGGCTTTCACAAAATTTGTATCAATGGACAATGGGAAACATGGCCAGAAAAACAGCCAAAAAATGGCCAGAGCTTAGAGGGGACGGAAGACGCAACGAGGAATTAGAATCGAGGAGTAACAGTTCAAACACAACACAGGGAAGACAAACCAAAAAACAGTCGCAAGAACAGCACATAAAAATTGCCACACTAAACATCCGTTCACTCATGGGAGAGGAAAGAATAGTTGAACTAGAAGAAACTGTAAAAAACAAAGAGTTCGACATAATAAGCCTGAGTGATGTGAGACAAGAAGGAAATGCCCTCATAGAGTTAGGAAGTGGACAACAGTTGAGTTACACAGGAACAGCGGGAGGTCAGAAAGGGGTTGACTTTCTGATATTGGACCACATAAAGCGCCACATCACAGAAGTGTCAGGACTTCCAGAAAAAATAGCAGTAGCAAAAATGAGCATCAAAGGAAGTGTAATCACAATAATACAACATCAAACTGCCCCAATGAAGAGGTGGAGAGCTTCTACGAGGAACTAGACGATGCATTAAACACACATAGATCAGCCTGCAACTTCATTATTGGAGACTTTAACGCAAAAATAGGAAAAAAGGGGGACAGAAGTGAAGCACAAATGGGCCCATACAGTTTGAGGGAAAGAAACCAGAGAGGAACGAGGCTAATCCAATTCGCCGCAGGACAAAATATGAAAATAACAAACAGCTTCTTCAAGAAAAAAACAACAAGACCGATGGACATGGAGGAGCCCGAGAATGAGATTGACTACATATTAAGTGACAAAATACACGTGATAAAGGATGTAGGAACTGAGAAGGGCATAAGCTTCGACACTGATCATAGAATGGTAAGAGCCTCAATACAGATAAGAAAAAAAGGAAATGAGGAGTAAAAAATTCTAGAACACGCAACTCAAGGACGAAGTACTAAATGAAAACACATTCCAGAAGAAGCTAAAAGAAAACCTAGCATCCACCGCTACTGCAACTGTCAGGGATGTACGAAAAGCATATTCGGCTATTGAGGAAAGCATAATAAAAGCCGCAGAGAAAGTAGTGGTACCAAACAGAGCCAGAATCAAGGCAGAAAGGCTCAGTGAAAGTACCCACCAACTAATAAAGAGGAGAAGTGAAGCTTACATCAAGAGTGAGGAGAGTGAGGACAACCTGAAGCTATATATATAATTAAACAAAGAAACGAAGCTGGCTATAAGAAAAAATCTAAAGAAATACAAGATGGAAGTGGTGATGGCCGAAATGAATAAGACGAAATTCATCAGAAAAATAAAGAAAGAAATAAAACAAGGATCACCACTAGTGAAGCAATTGCGCAATAATGCAGGACAACAAATCTCATTCAGAGAAGGCATAGTAGATATTGCCACAACCTTCTACGAAGAACTCTACTGGAGTACTCTGGAGAACGGCAATAGTAACCTACGACAGTTCGTGGACAAACCCTTAGAGGAAGTCGCACAGGTCCCCCCAATACTAAGGAGTGAAACAAGAAAAGCAATTGCAGAGACAATAAACGGGAAAGTCCCAGGAGGAGACAGGATAACAAATGAGTTTCTGAAAATGGGGGGTGAAGAGCTGAAAAAAAAACTAACGGATATCTTTCATGATATTCTAATGGCAGAAATAATACCCCAGCAATGGCTCAAGAGTACCATCATTCTCTTACACAAGAAAGGCTCCAGAAAGGACATCAGCAACTACCGTCCAACATCCCTGATGTCGAACATCTACACGATATTCTCAAAAATCATAACGAGAAGAATGAATCGCAACATAGAGAAGAATCAACCTGTAGAACAAGTGGGATTTCGAACGGGCTACTCTACAATCGACCATTTGCAGGTACTAATACGAATTTTGGAAAAATCGGAGGAGTACAACCAAAGGATCTACCTGGTATTCATCGACTTTCAGAAGGCATTCGACACAGTGGAGCATGTAGCATTGCTAACAACACTGCAAACCCAAGGAGCAGAGGAGAAATACGTTAGAATACTAGTAAAAATGTACAGAAACACCTCTGCAAACATACAATTGGACAGGCAGGGTAGGGAATTCCAGATACAAATAGGAGTAAGGCAGGGAGATATAATCTCACCAAAACTCTTTATATGCCTTCTAGAAGGGATATTTAGAAATATTACAGGAGACTATGGTATCAACATAGATGGGACAAAACTATCAAATCTACGATCTGCAGATGATATCGTGCTCCTCACCGGCATCAAAGAAGAGCTACAAGAGTACTTATGGGAAATAAGCAAACTTACTTAGTGTAAAAGCAGGCCTAAAAATGAATTTAAAGAAGACTAAGATCATGACAAATCATGTGGAAGAAATCGTAGAAATAGCGCCCAACAACCCTATAGAATATGTGCAGGAAATTGTCTGCCTGGGCCAGACCGTATTGTTCTCGAGAAGCACAAGTAAAGAAATAGTGAGATGCACAGTGGCAGCACGGGCAAAATTTTGGGCACTGAAGTTTATATTGTTATAAAATTCATAGAGACTAGAGATTAAGAGACACTTCATGAATACGTGCATATTACCACTAGCATACGGCTCAAAAACATGGAGCACCACGAAGAGAGACACAACAATGTTAGAAGTATGCCAAAGTGGAATGGAGAGAAAGATACTAGGCATCACATGGAGGGACAGAATGCGAAATGAGACTGTAGGAATAAAAACAAAAATAAATGATGCAGTAGCTACCAGCAGAAACCTGAAATGAAGTAGGACGGGCCACATCATGCAGCAGATGGATTCACAAGGCGACAGTCTGGGATCCCAGGTGCGGGCAAAGGAGCGTGGGGCGTCAAAGGACACGTTGGGTCGACGATCTCAGGAAGACTTTTGGGAATCGATGGACAATGGCCACCAGGGAGGGACAATGTGGAAGCAGTGTATCAGCACAGCATTGCAGAACATCCCTCAATGAGACAACACACAGAAGAGTGCATTGCAGAAGACCAGAGAGCAGCAAGGAAGAAACAAAAAGAACACATGCAAAAAGTATTACGACTCAAAGGAGAATCCTTCCTGGCATGGCTAACCAGGATCGTCTTAATCAGCCGCCTTCCTAGGAAGAGGCCCGTGCCCCAAGGGGACATTACGGGCTGAACTTTAACTAGTAGGAGTAATGTGCTCAAGATGTAAATTAACTCTGCCAACTTTAGTGTTTTCCAGCTGTGAACAATAGATACCCACCAGAAGAATGGTTACATATCTACACAGATGGGTCTACTATCGATAACAACTCAGGATCAGGAATTACGTATGCATTATTCTCATTTTATCAACCAGCAGGATATCATACAACAAATTTTGATGTGGAAATAATGGCTATTCATATCTCACTCCAACACCTACTATACAGAATAGATAAATTTCAAAATGCTGTCATTCTCTCTGATTCTAAAGCAGCATTATATGTAATAAATTCATATAAAATGATGTCAATCCAAATTAAAGAATGTCACAAAATGATCCAACAACTTCAAAAACTACAGAAAAGAATTCAATTGCAATGGATACCTGCACATTGCGGAATTGCTGGAAATGAAACTGCTGACTTTCTTGCCAAAAAAGGATCCAATTTAATTCAGAATACAAATACAAGCCTACCTTTTACATCCATCAAAAGACTAATTAAAAATAAATATAAAATCAAGCAAAACCAAGCACTATGTACCAAAGCCAAAGATAAAAAATGGAGCATTTTAATAAAAAAAACCAGAAATTATTCCAGAAATCCCACGTAAATCTGCAGTAGCAAAATTCAGACTGCTTACAGAACACGATTATTTGGCCAAACACTTGAATAAAATAGGAATTTACACAAATCCAAATTGCCCTCTATGCAACAAAGAAGAAGAAATGAATGAAGATCATCTCATAACCTGTGAAGTTCTACCTGATGGATCCACCACAGAAAAATATTGGAGAGCAAGAACGCTAATGGCTTCGTTGCCAAAGCCCAGCATTAGATAACAACAACAACAACAACAACTTTAGTGTTTTCCTTGCAGCACTGGGAATGTGTATTTATGTTTTATCAGTATGGTGATAATGATGATTCATGAAAAAGTTAGTGGAATGTCACCAGGTAAAATGACAATCTGCCCCAAATATTGTCTATGGCTATCATAAATTCCACTTAGGTTCACTGGAGTGGAACTCAGATCTCTGACATGAAAAGCTGGTGCTCTAGATATTTGGATAATGGTATGGCTATAGGTTTATAACTTTACTGAAAGCTTCAGAAAAGAGCCATGATAAGAGTAAAATTATAACACTACATTATACGAATTGCAATTGAAATTCTCTAATGTTTCAAATGTTAGCTATGAAAATGGCCTCCAAATTTAGTTTTTTTTTTTTTTTTTTTTTTTTTTTTTCACTATTTGTCCTTTTGGTGAGTTTCCAACAAAAGAATCACTGACACAATGTTTCCTCCAAATAATTGGTGACTGTTTATTGAAATTAACAGATTGAAGAGAGGGAGTTCATCAAGCAATTACAACTAACACGTATTTTCTTTATTAATAATATTAAACATAATAATTAAATATAATTATCTTAAAAACAAGACCATACACTGTTGCAGAGTGCACTAATCTTTCAGTGTACTGGCTACACTAATCTAACATTCCAGAGACTTACATTATTAAAATAAAAACGTTAATATTTTCCAACATTTTAAACTTACTGGCATTCTTCTTCTGTGAATTTGCTTTCGTCAGAACAGAAGAAGAATTTCCCATTAAACAACTGAACAGCAATGACAGCAAAGATGAATTGGAAAAGGATGTATACAATGAGGATATTGATGACATTCTTCAAAGAGTTGACCACACAATCAAACACTGCCTTGAGCTTCGGCACACGTTTGATAGTTTTGAGCGGACGCAGCACTCTCAAAACTCGGAGGGATTTAATGGTTGACAGGTTCTGTCCTGCTTTGCTTCCACTGTAATATAAACATTATTTAATAACATAGAATGAAATTTATTATTAATATTGTATATTCAAGTACAAAGAACCCTTTTCCATCTATAAGTATGTTAGGTATAAGATATAACATTTCAGATATAAAAATTACATTATTAATATCAAATGATTATATGATATTTACAAATGAACTTTCAAAAAAGAGGAAAACTGTTTATAATAGTGGTGTTAGTGGTGATGACAAGAGCTGGTCCATGAAATTGGCGGTGAAACTTGGAAAATTGGATTAAAAATAGATGTAGCATAATAAAAGATAATAGCAATATGTATTATTATTACTCAAATAATTTTGTTGCTGGTGATTAGAATTATCTTAAAATAAAAAATTCTGAACATGCCAATACCAATGTGAGATGAGAGAAATAAGTTAATAGTGTTTTTATATTATTATACTTTAATATTAATCTGTAACCTTATTATACATTTATAGTTTTTTGAATATAAAGAAAGAGATTTTGCCTGTACACAATCTCAGCAAATTTCAACTTGTCTCTTCAGGATTTGAACCCGAGTCTCCATTGCAAGAAGTCAATGCAATAATCATTTAGCTAATGGTGTATCATTTCCTCATGTACATAACACTAAAAGTAAATAAAATATCTTGAATGCAAATGTAAATGCCTGAAAAACTTCAATGCTTCAGATTATTCTAGTAGGCCACAGATAAAAAGAATTCAGTACTTTTTATTTTAGCATAATTATGAATAAGAAAATTAATGAGTTACTGACCTTAAATTGAAGCCAAACGAGACAGCTGCACATATTACAACTACAGCATCCATGATGTTCCAAAACTCACGCAAATATGAACCTGGGTGTAAAATGATGCCCAAGTCAAGGATCTGTGAATAAACATTGTAAATTAGGAATAATGGAAAACGAATTAAACACATTATAAACCTATTTAAAAATAGAAAAAGAAAGAGATACGTAATTTTCTTTTCACAGAAAAACCTCTTTAATTTATTGTACAAGAAAGTGGTATTATTTCATAGTGAAGGAAAAAATGTGTGCTCACATTGTCGGTACAGTATCACAGTAAATAATTTCCATCTTATGGTTAACTTCTCTGTCAATAAATTTTATAATGTATCGCTATTATTTGTAAGGAAACTTATGATTTTCTCATTCCACTAATATGGATGATCAAATATGGTACTTCTCCTAAACGTAGCTAGTACTAGTTTGTGAGGCAGATACTTCCTTAAAGAGCAGTGGTAAAGAATGTAAACAGAGAGTGGGTGAAATAATGACAGGGAAAACAGAATTACCATATTTCGAAAATTCTGTAGAAACATCTTTGTTAGATCCACTGTATTTAAACTCAGAACTCCAGTGTTGAAAATCAATATACTAACTAAATTAGTATTAAAATTCTATTTTTAAATATATAGACAAATTAAATGTTCTATTCTTTTTTATTTGTTTCTTTATTTATATTTTTGGCTATGTCTTTTACAAGGTTTTTGATGCAAAGGAGAATTTAGGTTTTGAGATTTAATACATCTAACATTTAGAAATGACTTACAGGTTCTATCATCAGCGTCACATAATCTAATACCTGAAGATTTTTATGCTTTATTTAGTCTGTTAAACTTGGCTAGCCCAAATAACTGGGCAAGAGACCCATGGAACGTCTACATAATAGGAGAAGCAGCTTCGATATTATATTAAATATGTTTATACAGACATTTCTGTGAACATGCAAGTTACTGTATTGGCCCGAACCTAGTATGACGTTTTTTTGCATGAAAACAGCAGTGTGAAAAATAGACTATTTGTATTGTAATCGCAACTTAGCTCTCTTCAGTCATAAAATAATTGTACTGTATAGGATGCACGAACTGTATACAATTTTAATTCTTGGTTCCTTTCGTGACAAGTAACAATATCAAGAAGCAGATAGCAGAAATTAACAAGAGAATGATATCTCAGCTTCTAGTGCTAGATGTTGTTAATAAACCCTTTAAGTATAACTAAATGCTTAAAGATGAACACACTCTGACCCCAACAGGCAAACTGAAAAATCCAAGTGTACGGTTGCTGTGTTTCAAAAAGTTCTGTGTTTCTAATAACAGGAATGGCAGTGAGGATGACATTTTCTGAATCCAGTTTCAGGTTAGAAGATGAGGTGATAGGAGAAAGAGAAAGAAGATAATGACGATGACAACTAGAAGTGGTAACTAGAAGATGATGTTGCTAAAGACTGGAACTGAAAATTTGAAAATAGCTTTAAATTTGTAAGATTTTGAAAGTATAGGTTATATTATACTGCGATAAATTTTTATTTTATCTGAAAATTTGGGGTTATATTTATTCGAAATTGTGCTAGTTTCGGACTAAAAGATCTCTGTAGGATATAGTATCAATGTTATAGATCCTAGAAGTAGCTCCGAAACATGGGACATATTAAATCTCAACATGCACTCTGAAAATCCAATTATTTCATTTTCACAGAATAATTACTGGTACCTACCACGAAGTTTAAAATCTCTTTATATAGGTTTTCATTATGGCTCACTGAATAGCGTTAATTTTTTGTATCAGTAATAGCGTCATTGTTTATCAGATGATGAACATAAAATAGTACATCTCCAACAGATGATACTTAATCACAAGAATATGAGTAGCTTAATATCAAAGACGGACATCTGACCTCAATCGAAATTTAGATAGCTGTGATATTTTTATAGAATTTTTCATGCTGTTTTCATTATAGTGAAACCATATGCAAACTCTAACACTACATTTATAAAATAAATTGTGGTAAATATTACAAAGAACACTATGAATTAAAAAATTGCCTCTAGATCAAAACTATAAAGAAGACAGATGTCCGTCTTTGATATTAAGCTACTCATATATTTTAAGTAAATTTATACATCAATCTATACATAGCTAGCATATACATATATGAAAAGTATGATATTTGAAATGGGAGATAATTTTAAAATGGATTTGAGGGAGGTGGGATATGATTGTAGAGACTGGATTAATCTTGCTCAGGATAGGGACCGATGGCGGGCTTATGTGAGGGCGACAATGAACCTCCGGGTTCCTTAAAAGCCATAAGTATCATATTTGAAACTTTTTATAACTTACTTTGAGGATCATTTCAACGGTGAAGACACAAGTGAAGGCATAGTCGAAGTACTCTAAAATGGTATTTCGAGTTGACTCTTCATCTACGGGATCCTCAGCAGCTAATGCGATACTACTTAAACTGATCACAACCATGATGAAGAAGTCAAAGTACTTCATATTAACCACATAATGAGCACCACGACGAACCCTGCAAATAAAAATATGTTGTGAGTAAAAACTGTCTAATTATTTTTCAGTAATACCACAGTATAGGTATTCATACAATAAGGAAACTGTGTGTTAATAGGGCTATGACAACATATTAGCTTAGCATCACTAGCGCAACTGGTGGTGAATAACTATAACTACATCTCACTTTATCTATTAACTTGGAAAAAATGAATAAATACATCACAAAATATGTAATATTAAATAAGAATATGCACATTATTGTGTCGACATTTAGCACCATCCCATTTGCCTGTCACCTCCAAAGTCGCTGGTTCTGCTGCAACATTCGCTGTGAGCATCAAAAGGAATAAGTATCGGGATCTCCAGGACAGATACTTGTTCTCTGTTTTTGCTGTTGAGACGTTGGGACCTTGGTGCTCAGAGGCTAAAAGGCTGGTTTCAGACATCAGGAAAAAATTACAAGTGCTCAATGGAGATTTTGCACACCTCTACTCCCTCTTACTTATCTGTCCGATTCCACAGTCTTTCTCGGTATCATAACTTAAATACTCGGTCACAATATGATAACACGCTAGAAATACCACTGCACACATCATCTCTTTATTCTTCATCTTTCACTGTTGCTACTTCTCGTCACTGGAATTCTCTGCCGCCTGAAGTCAAGGGCTGCCGAACTTTAATTTCCTTTAAATGTAAATTAGAAAAATATCTTATGATGAGTTGCCAGACCTAACACGTTGCAAATATTTAATGGAATGTGTTCCACTGTATTTATTTTTATTTTTTTTGTTTCTTATTTTTATTATCTAAATCGTGTTTATTTATCACTTAACGCCAATATGTATCCCACTGTGTTGTTTTTTTTATTATTAATCTATTTTTTGTGTGTAAATTTTATTCAATTGTCGGTTTCTGGTTTAATTATGTAAATCCTACTTAATTGTAATCTAATACTAATATGTATACTAATGTGTTTATTTTTATTTTTACTGTGTACATTTTTTATTGAATTATCGGCTTCTGTTTTTATGTGATTCGTATTTGATTCTAACAACATTAATATGTATTCCACTATGTTTATTTTTATTTTATGAGGTAAATTTTATGTAACTACCTCTTTTGATTTCATTATGCACCTAAATTGTATCAGTATGTAATTACTTAATTCCGATCCAGTTTTATGTTCAACTGTGTAAGCAAGTTTTATTCCTGGTTGAGTGTAAGAGAAGGCCTTACAGCCTTAACTCTGCCAGGTTAAATAAAGCCATTATTATTATTATTATTATTATTATTATTATTATTATTATTATTAAGACAAAGAATTGCTATTGCTATTCAGCGTGGGAATGCTGCCAGTGTTATGGGGACATTCCCTCAAACATTGGCTTTGGAGGAAATATTTTATTTTTGAAATTCAAAATATTGGCCAAATACCGGAACAACTGCATTTGTTGAAGCAGCATGACTTGAAGAGTCTTGAAGGAATTCTGTTGGAAGATGTTCAGGAAACTGTGCCTCATTGTGATAAAACCCAGCTTTGCAGAATGAGATCATATACATCTTGCGACTGAATGACAAGAAGATTGTGTTCTACAAAAACAAAACAGCAACTCTGCCTATGTATGATGAATTCCAGAAACTCTGGCGTTCTGTGGCAGTTGAGAGCATGGATGACCAGAAGATAGAGGAATATCTGGAGAAACAGGGAAACATGCAAGATCAGGGACCCAAGAAGCCGATACCCCACAAGTGTAGGAATCCGAACCAGTAGACAATGCGAAAATACACAGTTTGTGCATTGTGTGCGACTGAAATGATGACGAAAGGGTGTATGTTGTATCATGTATAATTGATGGAACCCCTATATATATTTCATATAGTAAACAAATTGTCTGACATCTTAAATTTAAATAAATTTAAACAAAATTGTTATTGTTGTTATCTAATGCTGGGCTTTGGCAACAAAGCCATTAGCGCTCTTGCTCTCCAATATTTCTCTGTGGTGGATCCATCAGGTAGAACTTCACAGGTTTGTACATGATCTTCAGTCATTTCTTCTTCTTTGTTGCATAGAGGACAATTTGGATTCGTGTAAATTCCTATTTTATTCAAGCATTTGGCCAAATAATCGTTTTCTGTAAGCAGTCTGAATTTTGCTACTGCAGTTTTACGTGGGATTTCTGGAATAATTTCTGTTTTTTTTTTTTTTTTTTATTAAAATGCTCCATTTATTATCTTTGGCTTTGTTACATAGTGTTTGGTTTTGCTTGATTTTATATCTGTTTTTAATTAGTCTTTTCATAGATGTAAAAGGTAGGCTTGTATTTGTATTCTGAATTAAATTGGATCCTTTTTTGGCAAGAAAGTCAGCAGTTTCATTTCCAGCAATTCTGCAATGTGCAGGTATCCATTGGAATTGAATTTTTTTCTGTAGTTTTTGAAGTTGTTGAATCATTTTGTGACATTCTTTAATTTGGATTGACATCATTTTATATGAATTTATTGCATATAATGCGGCTTTAGAAAATTTGAACAAAGTAACAACATAGAAAGCATAGAATTTTACTTGAGAACTGACACTAATTTCAAATGCCACTTAACCTGTAATTAAATGTACTGCAGGCTCTATTATTACAAGTTTAATGATTTCAAAATTATTTAGTGTAAGGTTAACATCACTTATTTTATTAAAAATTAAAACTGATATATCAATAGAATAGAAATATCATTATTATACAGGGCAATTACAAATGATACATCAGGTTTTAAATGGCTGCATAAAGAAAAATATATCACTTAAAATAATGTATGATACATCAAAATAAACAGCAACTGTCCAAGTTTCGGACATGCCTTAATAAGTATTTGTGGCTTCCTCCCGTTACACAACACACATCGATGTGATATTGAAGTTCGTCCCACACGCGCAGTAACATATCCCTGGTAATGGTGGTAAATGCATCTGTAATGCGATCCTTGAGCTCAACCAAAGTTGCTGGTAATGCCTTTTACACACGTACACTATGTCTTTTACACACCCCCAGAGAAAAAATCACAGACCGTTAGGTTGCTAGATGCTAAGTAATCTTCAGCACATTGTCCAATCCAACGGCGAGGGAGTTTTGTGTTTAGATAGCGACGCACTTCAGTGTGCCAATGGGGTGGCGCCCCATCAAGTTGGAATATGAAGTTATTGGAATCCTCAGTCACTTGAGGAAACAACCATTGCTGCAGCATATCGAGCAATGACATACCAGTCACATTGTCTCCGTGAAAAAAAAAGGAGCCATACACCTTTGATTTAGACACTGCAGCAAACACATTCACTTTTGGAGAATCTCGTTCATGTTGCACTGTCAAACGTGGTTTTTCAGTACTGCCCTAGATGCATACATTATGGTGTTTAACTTTGTCACTCAAATGAAATGTGACTTTGTCACTAAACACTAGAAGGTCCTTAAAACCATCATTCTCCTTCATAGCAGCCTGCATGCAATTACAAAATTCATATCATTTGACGAGACCTTCCGGTTTTAATTTTGCAGTAACTTATGCAGTACGGTTTCATTCGCAATCAGGTTCGTAAAATTTTCCATACAGTCGGTTGCGGAATATCAAGTTCCTGACTGATGCGTTATGTTGATTTCTGAGGGCTGTGAATAAAACTCGCCCTCACTCGCTCTACTGTTTCGTTAGAAATGCTTGGGCGTCCACTGCTTTTAATTTCACTCACAGTACCAGTTGCCTTCAATTGACAATGCCATCGCAGAATGCTTTGGTGACCTGGCGGTGAAGTTCCAGGATATTGTCTCCGGAATGCACACAGTACAGTAACAAAGGAAGATGACTTCTCATATTCCAAAACCGCGAATGCTTTTCTGTTGCATAGACACCACTTTGAAAATTATGCTTGTGCTGCCATCTGGCTACATGCACCAGAGTTACTATAATGGAAAAGTAAACTTTCAGAGTTTTGCTTTCGATTCACGGTTAGCACAAACATACTGCATCCATAGTTTTCGCAAATATTTAACTTAAAACCTGATGAATCATTTGTAATTGCCCTGTACAATAAATTCAATTCAACAATCATCAACAACAATTAGGTAAATATCCATATCGTGATATTACCGATAATTGAAAAAAACTGTAATTCACACTTTTTAACAATACCTGAGAGCTTTCGAGTTGACAAGCAAAAGTTTAGGATTTTTAAGAACTCATAAAAGCCTTGTTCAATGCCCTAATTGGGAAATGTAAATACAGTACACAGTGCAATGATAGGAAAGACCTTGTTTCCGATGTTAAGCAGAAAAAAAGTTAATTAATTTAGAAATCATCTCACTATTCGTGAGCTGCCACAAGGGACAAAGAGTACTTAACCATATAAATGTTTACAAGTTCAGTGAACCATTAATTTTGTTTTGACAATGAAACTCCTACAAGTAAATAGCTGCAAATACATTTTGTGATTGGTGGAAATATACCTAGTTTTAGAGAGGCAAGTGTTACAAAAAAGTAAAGAATGCTAATGAACTTGGTTTCATTTCGAATATAGGTGATGCATCAGGAGAGCAATTGATCCTTTCAATGCAGCTAAAGTTACAATCGGAATAATAGATGTAGGTATTCCAAGCCTCTTAAATACATCTTTCATGAAGAGGGTAGTGGTACCTCTTGCTCCAACCAGAAGTCCGATTACTTCAAGCTCTTCTCTTGTACCATCAGTACAGAAATTTAGTTCTTTTTATAAGCAATGATTTATACAAGCTTTAACATCAATGTAATATCGCGCATGTAGGATCTTTGGGTATATCAACAGCCCGTTGAGTATTGTTGAGGTTCTGTTTCTATTGCCATGTGTTACAGATCACTTGTGTTCATATGCCTAACTGATTTGGATTTTGTTTCAATATGTGTGATATTGATGATTAAGGCAATGATAAATCATGGCATGTAAATTTCCAATCCGATATTTGGCTTAGCAGAGGGAAACCATGAAAAACAAACCTAGTAAGATTGGTCTGCTACGGAGTTCGAACGTGGGACCTCTCGAATGCGAGTCTGAAACTTTACTACCGGAGTCATCTTGCTCAGTTAAAGCAGTTTTAATTAATGTCTTATTGAAATTCATGAACTAGCAGTTCTCGAAGCGTTTCGTGCATGAACTGCAATTTGCACTCAAATATTTTGTATTTTATTTTAGCAAGTTCTCTGACCGAATATTTATAACTCACTTTTTACATCTGAAATCATTACAGCAGAATTTAACTTGACAATTGAAGGAAATAAAAAATATATAAACCCGAAACTTAACCACGTTAAGAACACATGCCAAGCATGAGCTAGTAGGCCTACACTAAAATATATAAGGATTTTTTTTTTTTTTTGGATCTTTGGAGAAAGCGAGAAAATGCAATTCTGGGTTTCATCCTCTGTTGTTTCTGCAATTTAAAGCCTGAACAATACGGTCCCTTTGAATCCCTCATTCTTCTAATAAATTTTCAGTTCTGTATCATCACAGCACTGTTAGTTATTCATAACTTGGATCGCTAAGTGTATGCACGCGCATGTCTGTCTGGCAGAAAAAGTTGCGAAATTTTCTTACTGTATGAATACCTATAGGCCTACTGTGGTAATACTTCAAATAATAATCAATAAACAATTTTGTTCATCTTTAGGAATATGTAGCTCGCATCTAGCATTTGGTGAAGAATTGGAACAGATTAAAATATCTTGTTTAAAGCATACTTTTGCAAGTCTTTTTCTTTCATTGATCTTCCATTTGGGAATCTGTATTACATTTGAAATTTGGCACTCTGGTAGATATGTGAGATCTTTCTACTATGTTATTAGGTATGGTTTTTCACAGAATAGAAGACATTTGTTCATTATGTCCTGGCTAAGTCCACTGCTGTAAAGTAATGGTTAGCATTTCTGACTGTGAAAGAAGCAGGCCCGAATTGAAACCTTCGAGTTTTTTCCAGGTTTTCTCCTTCAACCAATTGAAGCAGAATTGCTGGTAACTTTTGGTACAGTAGTAGAAACGTGTAATTCCATCTACATTTGTGTCAGCATTTAACCATTCAGTCTTTAAACCAAGAAACTTGAAACCAAAGGGCACAAGCTTTAATTTTTTAAACTAGAAAATGATGCAGAAATTTATCAGTTGATTCGGAAACATAGGCCTATTCTTGTGTGTGTTATGAACAGCAATTGAAACATTTGTATCTGAATTATAAATAGGTCAACTGCTTCTAGCTACTACTTTCATAGATTCAGAGACACATATTCAGAATCATCTACTGGCACTTTTGGTTGTGAATCTGTAGCTTATTTATTTTCGCAATTATGCCTCTTCATTTTAACAATGAATTTATCAATATTCACTTCTAAACATAAATAAATTTAAGTGACTTTCAGATTTACCACTAAACATCTTTAACACAACTTAAAATTAAATTACAACTAACAAGATGGAAACATCTAAACAAACATGCGTGGCAAATCGTTTTTATAGTATTCAACCAGTCACCAGCTGACTGAAGATATGACTGATTTTGAAAATTCGAACCAACTGGTTTGAATAGTCATATTTATATCACCACATGGTGCCACCTACAAGCTATTATAGAGAGCTTTGAAAATGGTACTAAATGCAATTTCAAACTCTTCTTAACGTTTATTCCAATTTAACAGTTATTCTTACCTACAAAGAAATAGAAATAGGAATCGTAAATTATACAGTAAAACTTTATTTATACTTTTTTATGGGGTTCTGAAGAAAAAACGTGTAACTGAAATGCTATTTAATACCATCTGAAATAGCATTTGTAGACTATCTGGGGAGGACGAGTTAAGTCAATTTAGTAAAATTTTCAAAAAATAAATTTAGAACTTAACAGCTAGACATTTTTGGGTCTATAATTAATCCATTCATAGTTTTCTCCTCAAGGGCAGATCTTTTACCGCAAACCCAGCATTCTCCAATCTTTCCTCTTTTCCGTCTTCCTCTAAGCTTCCGCTTATGATCCATGTATGTTAAAGTTGTCTATCATCTGAAATCTTCTTCTGCTCCGAAATTTATTCCCGTTCACCATTCCTTTCAGTGCATCCTTCAGCAGATAGTTTCTTCTTAGCTAGTGACCCAGCCAATTCCTTTTTCTCTTCCTGATCTGTTTCAGCATTATTCTTTTTTTTTTATCCACTCTTTTTAGTACAGCTTCATTTTTTGAGTCTATAATATACAGTAGAATCCCTCTTAACCAGTATCAAAGGGACCAGGCCAGTTCCGGATACGAGATTTTGCCGGATAATTGAATAAATACCAGTACATACAAAAAAAAGTTTATATTTCATGGTGCCAAATGTTGAAACTGCAGCCATGTGAAGCTTATTTCTCTATCACTTCCTCATAACTGAAGAAACATAAAAACCGTGTGAATTTCCCTTATTAAAACACATCACAGAACACAAATAATACACTAATTCTAAGTTCGAATATACACTGAAAATTAAAGTTCGTGCGAACTTCCTATTTGGCAACATTGACTGCCCGAACATAATTAAATAAACATAAAAACTGTGTGAGTTTTCTTTATTAAAACACATCACACAATACAAATAATGCACTAATTTTAGGTTCGAATATTCACTGAAAATGAAAATTCGTGCGAACTTCCTAATGTGGCAAAACTGACGCCCCATACTTTGGCAATGTCGCAGATTTAAACTTTTCTTTTTTTGGCTTAGCCAAAAGTGCCGTTGTTTTGGTATTGCTGGTTATTTAGGTGCTGGTTATGAGGGATTTTACTGTAGTATCATATTCAAATTTATAGCGCACATTCTTGAGGAATAGAAGATTATGTGTAGGAGATTTTAGTTGTTTAGAGCCAAAGCTGGCTGATATGTTACAATTCAAACTCCAATCCAGAAAATTTTATGACAATGACTTACAGTACCTTGTTCTTCCAGTGTGATATTCATTTAATAACATGTAGTTATTTTACAAAAGGTCAGTTACTTTGGACTGCTTTTTCCTAGGGAATAAATCATGCCCTCAAATTGTGATATCTGTTCCATAAATTGTTCAGTTACATCATGGTGTGTTACAAAATGTTTCACCGTTTCTAAAGCAATAAAAGTGTGATTAAATGACACAAGATTGATCGAGAAAAGCATGAGCAGCTTCGAATTTCCACGAATTTCAAAGTGGGCCACATTTTAAGAATGAACACATACTGTATTTCTTCCATTCTTACATTTTCATGGCAAACCTAATTTTGAGCAAAATTGATTTAGAAGATACAAATGACGTTTCATATCTTATGAAGTTTAAAATACGATTGTGTAAGTGCAAAAAACGTACAACCGAAATCAATTAATATGGAAAGTATACGGGATGATAAGTAATTAAACCGATAAACTCTGGGAGGTTGTATGGGACACCAAAACAAATAGTTGTCTCCTATGTCATAATGTGCTGTGAGGCACTATTTCACGAGGACATCACATCTTAACATAATGCAAACCATTGCCATGCTTTATTGTTGAGTCTCTTATAAAATTTTTACACACCAGAATAACTGAAAAAGATGTTAAAAAACATCTACACACCAAAATCACTGCAAAAGAAGTTCAAAAATACCTCCATTGACCTGTATACAAAAGTTAGATTGGCAGGACGTGGATTGTCTAACGTCGTGAAAGACTTTAGGATTATCGTTTATTTCCCCTGCTGCAGCAAATATCTGAGCCACCAAATCATCTTGTGATTCAATTGGGGTTGCGTAAACAATATTATGCATCTGTCCCCACACAAAACAAAAACCAAACTGGTCAAATCAGAAAATCGAGAAGGCCAAAGTACAGGACCACCTCTGCCAATCCACTTCCCTGGAAATTGTTCAAGTAGTCACACACACAATGTGAATTTGTACAGTAGTCATGAACTGAAGACCCATACGCCCTCTGCTAGTTTAATGAAGCACTGCAAAATGTAAATTTGTAATGTAGTCACGAACTTAATAAAGCACTGCACTGGGTCAAGACGTAGAACAAAATGTGAATTTGTAGAGTAGTCATGAACTGAAGAACGCATATGTCCTCAGCCAATTTAATAAAGCCTCTGAAGAAAATATGATATTAGAGAAAATGTTTGTTTTGGTGTGGTGGTGGTGGTGGTGGTAGTGGCGACGGTGGTGTTGGTGGTGTATTACAAGAACAACAATAAGGCATGGCACATAGATACCATAAAAAACTTACAGAATCGGATTAAAAAGTAAAAAATTAAATAATAATAGTAATGACAATAATAGTAGTAGTAATAATAATAATAATAATAATAATAATAATAATAATAATAATAAGTACATTTTTAACATCAATTGGTTGGGTTTTGTATGAAGAGGCGCTATAAATCTATTTATTTAATTTGAACTGTGATGGAAAATTTTATGAAAACTATACATACTGTGAGGTTGTGTGATGTCTCAATCAAAAGCTAATAATGTTAATATTTAGGGAAAATCTAACTGGTTTGTAGTGAAGTTCATAAAAAGCTTTAAATTTAAAAAAATATGTGCGCATCTATCGCAGCAAAGCATATACAATAGAGGACATCTTGCAGTTCATTTCGTAGTGTTGTGCAGAGGGTCGTGGTTCACAAAGCCTACTGGCTTTAAATGTAGCCTACTTTATCTTCATTTGAGTTACTAATACAGCTGTGTTAGGTTTTTTGAAGGTCATGAATGGCGTTCAGTACTGTGGGGCTTTATGTAGGCCTATAGGAAAGGTTCAGATGATGAAATTTCAGACAATAAGAATCAAGTTTCCTTAAAACAATCACAAATGTAGTTATCGAAGCCTTCTGTACATGCAAGATGTTGACGTCACAATATAATACTTTTCGAGACCTCGATAATAATGGTTAGTTCATCTTTCAATTGTCACATATTTTTTTCGTGTTTCAATATAGGTGTGTTTTTATATGTGTTACTTAAAAATTGATAGGGTTGTTACACTGTGAGTTCAGTTTTTCTTCATTACTTCATTATTATGAGTGTAGCTGGTTGACCAAGAAAAAGTCGTAGAACTTTTAGAAATGTAACTGTATCAAGAACTCATAAACGACTATGTAGAAATAATGTTGTTTGTAACAATGTTTCAAGAAATGAAAGAAATTATGCATGAAGACAGTATTACATTTTACAATATTAGTCCAATGAACGAAATGTGTCATCATCATCATCATCATCATCATCATCATCATCATCAGCAGCAGCAGCAGCAGCAGCACCACCACCATCTTCATTTTCATTTTCATCTTCATCTTAAATAGCAGCATTTTATTGTGGTTTTCAATCTCTATCAAGCAGCAGTTGCTGCTACAAGCCGCTAATATGGCGTATTTAGGATAGTTAATGTAAATTTTTTAAAAAGTTTCTTTTTTTGTCCTATTTAGAACTTAACCTGTTACGAAAAATAAGTGACAATGTGTATGTATATATATATATATATATATATATATAACAATCATAAAATTATTCATTCATTAACATACTGGTGAAGTGTAAACAAATGACATGTCTTACAATAATTACATTGCAAAGATAGGTATTTATGTAAGCAAAGAAAATAAAAACAAGCTGTACTTTTTAATGAACATTAATTCGACGAAGATCATTTTAAGAACTCATTGGGCACATTCAAATTAGACGAATTTGGATTAAACAAGATTAACTTCTTCAGAAAAAAATACTTACGGATTAGTGGGTGAAAAAATGAACATGGATGAATATGGCAGCATAGGTTTGGGCCCAGTCATATCATCATCATCTTCTCCTTTCTTCTCTTCTTCTTTTTTATTATTCTTCCCTTTGCTGTTAAAAATACATAACATTGTTAAATTGTATATATTAGAAGCAGTTATTCTGTTTTGGTATCACACTATAACCAAGGTAACTTAGAGTAACTGGAGCAAGAATATACAATCTTTCTTTCATGTTACAATTAAAAATGCCAAATCATTTGTATTTTATTTAGCAACAAATCTCTTGCTTATGTTATTTATAACAGACTATAGTAACTTTAGTCTAGTTGTTATCATGCATAATAGGCTATGGTACATTCTGCTTATATTACGGTGTACTGTTTTCGTACATTCACAATTCTACCGACAAAATAATACCACATAAAAACACAACATTTTGCACTGTTTTCTAAGACAGCTAAAAATTATATTTGTGTACTAATAGATACATAAATAAACAAAATTGTTTTAGTATTATATTACTTAGCCCACATCACAGTATTTCTTATACAGTTTTCGTAAAATAAATTCCCTTTCCTCTATCTACAGGGTTTCATACAGATTACTACACAGATTTTGCCATTAACATTAATATTTCAAATATACATTTCATAAAAAAAATCAGTAACTAAAGTAACTACAATAATGATGTATGTACACTTTTATATCATAAATCGTTAAAATTTATTGTAGGCCTACAGTGAAATCTGTCTTAAGCAGCCATCTCGCATACCTCTAAAAAATGACAATTAACATAGATGATCTTTAGATTGAAGTGAAGAGATTTAGAATGTGGGAAATTATTTTATAAAATTATCATATGACGAACTTATTACAATGAATACATGAATTCACAGGTTTTCTTTCTAATTCAATTTTTAAGTAAAAAAATTAAGCATGTAGTAGTAGTAATAGTAGTATGTAGCTAAGTTGACAGAGCAACTGGCTATGGAATGGAATAGAATATCCTGGGTTCAGTTCCAAATGGTGAGATTTTTCTTGTTGCCGAAACTTTCAGAATGGCTTGAGGGTCCACTCAGCCTCCTATCAAATTGAGTACTTGTCTCTCCCATCAGTAAAAGGTGGTTGGAGTGTGTGCTGACCACCTCATTGTGGTGCAGAGGTTGTGAAAGCATGGAGCCCTATCTCCATGTCCCAAATGGACATCCATGGTTACAAAGCAGCACCAACATAATTTTGGTCACCGACATATCTCTGTCAGTTAAGGCACTTGTTTGCCAAACTGGAGTTGCGCTCGGGCGCTGGTTCGATTCTCACTTGGACTGATTACCTGGTTGGTTTTTTTCCGAGGTTTTCCCCAATTGTAATGCAAATGTCAGGTAATCTATAGCGAATCCTCGCCAAATATCAATCTCACTATCACCAATCCTATCGACGCTAAATAACCGCGTAGTTGATACAGCATATTTTATTTCTTGCTAAGACTCTTAACTCTCTCAAAATACTCTTTGACACATTTTAAATGAACCCGTTTGCCAGTATTTACGAATGAGGAGCAACATGCTTTTCGATTGTGCACATATACAGGGTGTATCAAAGAGGAGGGCGCAAACTTACATCGTTGAAAGTACACGATAACAGAAGTAAAAAAAGTCCCAATTACGAATGTATAGTTACAAGCCGCCACTGACGTCACTGTTTGTAATATCATATGGTTTACTCCTTGCGCACCAGAAGTGGTCCTATGCTCTTTGTTTAACAATACTGAACACTGCCGAGAGGTGGAGTTGTAATCAAACCATACACGCAAAACATACACAGGACAGATAAAGTACACAGTCTCAAAAGGTATCAGTCACATTCTGCGTGTATGGTTTGATTATAACTCCACCTCTCGGCAATGTTCAGTTTTGTACACAAAGAGCATAGGACTGCTTCTAGTGCGCAAGGAGTAAACCATATGTTGCTACATCAGTGATGGCTTGTAACCATACATTCGTAATTTTATCACAAACGGATCATTTGTGGAGCCATGTTTACTGGGACTTTTTTGCTTCTATTATCATGCACCATCCTTTTTGATACACCTTGTATATTACGCAACAATATACAGCTACCACTATTACTGTCACTTTTCTGCTTTGCTTGCCTTTTCCTTAGCACTCCACCGTCAATTCATTTTTGGACTACCTCATCTATGCTGACTTTGTAAGTTTCAAAAAGGGCATATTTTTTCGATAGCATCTTCCTTTCTGTAACATATATCCAATACATTTCCTGTGTTTAATTTGCATTGCAACTCGTTCTTTATTTGCTCTCTTTTACTATTGTTCATTGCATATTATATCTGACTAAAAAGTGCTATTTTATTCAGGCAACTATTAACAAAAACTAACAAGAGGTTACTGTCCAGGTTTCACATCCCTACGAAGGAACATTTTTGCATTTGATCTGTAGATTTTAAGTTCTGTATTTGTGATGTCACAATCTCCTATTTTTCCATATTCAGTACATCTGATTGAAAACTGATTTAACTTTCTGAATGCACTTTCTAACACCATCTGTAGCTCTACCATCACATATGACAACTACCAAGATATGTGAATTATGTACCGATAATTTTTTCAATATACTCACTGGACGTTTGTCTTAATTCCCATTGATTTCGTTACTAGAATGCTATACCCTCAAGATTATTACAGTTTTTCAATCATATTGCTATGTTTTTGTAACAGCAGACAGGCATCACTTGTAAATTCAAGGTCTTCGTGTATTTTAGTCAGTTAGACCCCACTGAATACGCCTTCTTTTTTCCTTCTTTACTATTTTCATCACTTCATTCATCCTGTAAGGAATATATCACTGGTGGAAGAAAGCATCCTTGTTGCACACTAGATCTCACTGCTATGGATGCAGCAGTTTTCTCATTATGTATAATTTGACATGTGCAATTGTTATATGCTATCTTGGCTATTTGCACTATTTTCTTACTTAGTCATATGTCTTCATGAATTTCCGTACGTGTTCCTTTTTAGTGAGTCAAAGGCTTTCTCGAAGTCCACAAACACAGTATAGAATTTAAACACCTCTTTTTAGTAATGAATTTTGAAGTGTTAACCCATCTGTTTATGATCAGTTATTTCTGAAACTTGCTTGTTCTTTCCAAAGACGTAAATCAATATGATATTTTATTTTTTCAGTACCGGTAATAATCACATGAACACTTTATTCGAGCTTGACAGTAATTAATACTTCATCAGTTATTGAAGTTTGTAATATCCCATTTCTTGTGAAATTTATGTGGCAGCCTTTTTGCTATCAAAGTGGCATACATTCACTTTCCCACAACTTCTTGAACATCGTAGGTAATAAATGAATGGTGGTGTTGGAATCTGTTGATATTAGTTCAGCCATGATATTACCTATTGTTAAGGTTTTCCTAATTTTTAATTGATTCAGAAGTTTAAAATTGTTTCTTTAATTGGAATTTCAAAACCTAACTTATCATCTTTACCTCCCATCACTACTTCGTCCAATAGAATACAGTATAGTATTTACAAAACAATTTTTTAGTTCCGTCTGTTTTATGTTTCTCTTTTAGCAGCACATTTTTAACTGATAGAAAGCTCATTGCATGTGTATACTTTATAATCGAAACTGTCCTTTGACTATGAAGGCACTTCGTTCGTTTCTACCTCATCCATTGTTGCGCAAAAATTTACAAATTTATTTGTTGGTACATAAATTATGTTTCTTCATATGCAGTTCTAACATGGCAAAGCTTCAAGTTGTATCTGCTTAGAAAGGATTTTGACAGTCTCTAATTAAAGCAGTGATGTTTCATAAAGATAAGAGATAGTAATTCAATGTTCAGAGCAGTTAATGGTTCACTGGCGAGTAGAGGTGAATTTGTAACAAGATGTCTGTCTGCTGACCATTTTCTGCTTAAACGAGACGATATTTACAAGTTAAACCAGTTCCAAAACGAAACAACTGCTTACCGAGGTGAATTGCTGGGTGAAGGTGGCTGCTTCAGCAGGTTTTACTCTAGGTAAATACCAGTAACACTGAAGTATCTTCAATACACAAAACTATATTGTGTGGTTTTTTAATTTGCTAGCAACACAATTTTCTTTGCATTGATAGAGAGAAGTCTTTCGTCCTTGATGGTACAGTATTCAAAAGAAAAAGAAAATGAGTAGGCTATTTAGCTTTGTTAAGAAGATTCTGAAAGTTCTGAGATGTCACTGAAGCTTGCAGAAAACACAAGAAATGTGTTAAAAATAGTACTTGTGCAATGTTATAGTGGTATGCACAAGTGCTCAGAGATAATCTAACCTTGTTCTAATTCTAATGTATCATTTTTCTAGAGAGAAACAAAACAATAGTTTTCTATAATTTTTGGTAATGACACACACAGTCTATTACTGAACTCTGAACTGTGTTTATCTGAAAGATGTATACTGTAAAAATTTCAGTAACAAATTTTTAATAATGAAAAAAGTGTACGTACATACTACTGCTTATCTTATGTTAATTTCACTAGAAAGAGAGACCTATGTTTGTATTGAATACATTAAGATTTTAATGTAAATGTCTAACTTCAAATGTCATAAAAATAAAATGGCCTACTCTTAAAAATAAAAATTCAGGTATACCAAACTACAATGGTTTCTTAATACAGGAATTGATACAATTCGAATGTACACATACTTTCTCATTAGACGATTCATCTCAGTTCTGATTTAAATTGTACATGAAATGCCAGTAAATACACGGACTGATTTTCTCTTGCATAGCCTATAATAAGACATTGTAATTATTTTTAAATACAAGTTGTTATTATGGTGTAAGCTGAAGAGATATTATTAATACTGTATCATTTTTACATAAGTTGATGCAACTATAATTGTCTGTTAAGTGGAAAAGTTGAATGCTGTAAATGTTGTAAAATATAATTGATAATTGACAATGAAGAAGAGGAGATATAATTTCAATTGAACTCTTGTCAGAATGAGATTATAATATGCTTTACTTCTCTGCAATGAATAATATATACATCTGTCTTCACTAGACCTATTTACTTACAATGCAAACAATCACGTGAGAGAAATGTGTATGATATCTACCAATGAGCTCTGTTATTCTTATTTAGTTAAGCAGAATTATCTCAAGCTGATATTTTGGCAACAAAAAGTACAAAGAGTGTTATTTAAGCCAATCTCTTACACAAAAAATGAAGAAAAACTAGTTATTCGAATAAAACAAATTGTATATCAATTTAATCCATGAACCTCATACATAGTTAATCAAAGTTATACTTCTGAACATTTATGTAAAAACTTTAGTTAAAATTAATTAATGTATATTAGTATTAGCAAGTTTGCAATAGTTCATCTGTATCTAAAAAAGCGAACAGACAGATTGATAAAAAATGTTAATGTTTCAAAGTGTGAATGATGCTGAAAACGTGTATACGTGTATTCAATTTGCTCTTTTGTTCTGTTATAGTTTGCAGAATTCCGATATTCGCTTGAAAATGCTACGTGTAATGAGAAAGTAAAATATTCTTCTAAAGTTTTCATCCAGAGCTAAAAGATTCTGTACACTAAACGACTGATATATGTCTTACACCTACCACTTCTCAAATGTGTAACCTCTGTGTAGCATAAAAGATATTCAACAGTTTGAAGAAAGTCTAAAGAGAGTAGTACAACAATTTTAAATTAGGCTACTCTAATGAAATGCGGTACAATGAATACTTTAATGAAGTCGACTCTGAACTACTCATAAGATAGAACTGAGTTTTTTCATATCCTAAATAATTATTTTGATATCTTCTCAATAAAAAATGTTGTGTAAAAAAATTGTAAATTATGTTTTATTTAACGATGTTTGCAATTATCAAGGTTATATCAGCACTGCTGGTGTGTCAGAATTTTGTTCCACAGGAGTTCTTTTACATCCCAGCAAATCTACTGACATGAGCCTGTCGCATTTAAGCACATTTAAATGCCATCAACCTGGGCCAGGATCGAACCCGCAACCTCGGGCACAGAAGGCCAGCATTCTAGCAACTGCGTCACCCAGGCTGACAAAAATGTTGTGCAAAAACTATATTATGGGAAATATGAGTAATTTGAATTGTAATTGTCCTGATATGCATATTTTTTAAACAGAAGCAGAATGAACTGGAATATCTTTTGATGCAATGATGATTGTCAGCAGGCCTGAATTGAATTAAGTTAAATTTAATTACATGTTGAAGAGATTTACCCGTATTAGAAAGAGCGAAAAATTGGACTACCAGAGAAAAGACAGGAACATATAAACGTTTTTGCAATGATAAACTTGAAATATTACAAGCAAATAGAGATACAGCTAGTGACAAAGCAGAAATTACTAAAATAACTTAGATATCCAGAACAGGAGAAAGAGGGCAGGAAAAATGGGAGGGAGGGAGTGTCTTCAATAACTTTGCAAAAATCTGGATTATAGAACTGATGGACCTAGAGTCTATGAATTTTTAAATAACATCTTTCATAACAGAACAATAAAAAACAAACTAATTTTTCATATGAAAATTTTGACTGATAACAAAGGAGACACTAAGTTCATTTATTGGATATCATACTAATTGCCATAAATTACCTAAAACAAACAAAATTTAGAAGAAATTAAAAAAAAAGTACTTAAAAATAATGTAAAGAGAGATAAAATGAAATGTCTGATACAATATTTTGTTCCACTAAAAAATTTAAATTGCGGTTTATTTAACGACGCTCATAACTGCCGAGGTTATATCAGGATCGCCGGTATGCTGGAATTTTGTCCCGCAGGAGTTCTTTTACATGCCAGTAAATCTACTGACATGAGCCTATCGCATTTAAGCACACTTAAATGCCATCAACCTGGGCCAGGATCGAACTCGCAATTTCGAGTACAGAAGGCCAGCGCTATATCGACTACACTACCCAGGCCGACTGTTCCACTGAATGAACTTAATGTAGCAATAAATGAATAGAAAAATATGCTAGCAGGCCTAGACAACATAGGCTTACATCTGAATTTATAATGCATCTTGATCCAAAGGCAAGGTTAAGACTACTAGCTCTTTATAATCAAGTATGATATGGATGACATCAGTGTCGACTGTTTGGAAGAAAGTTCCTACTATCCTTGTTTCAGTAAGGACAAACCTGCCCAAAATATTAACAGTTACAGATCAATATTGCTTACCAGTGTCACAGTGATGGTTTCTAACAAATTCAATTGCTACTTAGAATTTTGCAATCTTATAACCTCTTGCTAAACACATTTCAGATCAACAAATGAACAAGTTCATCACCTCAATCACGATATAAAAGATTCTTTCAACAAAAGAGAAGCATTACTAGCAATCTTTGTTGGCTTCAAAGTAGCTTATTACTTAATTTGGAGGTATAAACTATTAAATAAATTACATCACCTGAATTTCGGATTTTATAACACAATGATTCTGTGCTACCAAAAATTATAATGATACTTCTTATAATCACCAATGTACAGGCTTACCAGAAGGTACAGTACTCAATAATTCCTTATTTAAGATTTACTTCAAGATCTCCCCCTACAATTTAAAAATTGGTGGATAATTTAATGATTATTAATGTAAAAAAAACATCAATTGTTCTCACTTCATTAGAAAGAGACAATAACATTCTGCAATATGGTAATAGAATTTTTGTCACAAACAAAGCAAAATACCTTGGTATTATTTTTATGTTAAATTAACGTGGAAATATAATATAAAGTACATAACTGATAAAGGATAAAACTGGCTCTTCCTCCTTAAAAAGTTAGCGAGAAAGAAACGAAGGTAATTACTGGAAATCTTAACATCACCTACAAGACATTCATGCCAAATTAGTCATTACGTATTGTGGGGAAGTATGAAAAAATAATTTAGAAACAAATAATAAATTTCAAAATCAGGGTCTTAGGATTGATTACAGTAGGAGTAAAAGCAATTCAAATTAACATTATGCAAATTATAAGCAACAACTCTTGCAAATACACACATCAAAAAAAGTTTTGCATAACCTGTAGAAATGGTATTTACGCTCCACTTCAAGCAATGTCCATAAAAACATTTGAAAGCTATCCTTTTAACTGTCTGAAAAACGTAAATAATATTGAGAAACAGTAGACGTCTACTCAAGAAACCGACTGAAAAAGTAAACAGATGTAAACAGAAGTGCAAGAAATCTCATCTCTCAGCGAATAGCTCAGGGTAAAACAGTTTTATTTCATTCTAAGGAGATTGAACAATAGCAAGGCGGTCAATTACGAACTTCAACCGTGTGAGGATAGTTTCTCTATGTCAGGAAGGACTGTCTTCAACGCAAGTAGCGAGGCGAGAGTGATGTGGTATGAACCTGGAAGTGCTTCCGAAACACAGATAATGTCGACGCATGCCTCGTAGTGGTCGTCCATGGGCAACAACAGAATGTGATGACCGATATCTGCGAATTATTGCCAAGAGAAACACTGAGAATAATGCTGGCATGATTAACAATGACTTTCAAACTGCGACAGGGAGACCCGAATCCAATCAGACTGTACGAAACCGATGATAGCAGACTGTACTCCAGACGTCCATGGCGAGGCCCAACTCTTACACCTAGGCACCATGGACAACGTACACCTGGGCAAGAAATCATCACTAATAGACTGTACAAAACTGGCACAAAGTTCTATTCATGGACGAATGCCGAATATGTCTTGTGCCAGATAATCATCGACAATGTGTGTGTGGAGAGAATCAGGTAATGCTGCATGACTCAGACACCCCTACAATCAAATGCAGCAAGGTGGCGGGTCAGTGATATTTTGGGATGGCATTATGTGGGGTCGCAGGACACAATTGGTGTTGATCCAAGGAATGCTGAGGGCTCCACAGTATAGGGACAACATTCTTAAAGCCATAGTACCACCATTTAATCAGAACTTCGGAGAAGGATTCATGTTTATGGACGATAACTACAGAGTCCATTGTGTGGCTGTCATCAATGACTTCCATAATCGTGAAGGAATTGCCAGGCTTGAATGGCCTGCATGTTCTCCAGACAAGAATCCAATTGAGCATGTCTGGGTTCAACTAAAGAGAGCCATTCATGCTTGCCCTGATCCCCCACGCAATCTCGAAGACCTATGCAGAGTTGCTGTTGAAGAATGGGACAGAATGGATCAACAGTTTATAAATGTGCTGGTAGATAGTATGCCATGAAGAGTCCAAGCATTAATCAATGCAAGAGGAAGCACTACACTCTATTGAAGTTGCTAGGATAGAGATTTGGTACTCAGCCAATACTCAATTTTCATTTGGCCATCCACACCATTGTTATAATTTTGTCAACAACTGTTAAAAATAAATACATTTTCATTCTTTATCTTTCCTTGGTCTAGTCTTTTATTGATGATTATTGATGATGCAAAACTTTTTTTGATGTGTGTATGAGGAATTAAGAGAACAGGCAATGATACAATATGAAAAACTAATAGAAATGTCAAATGATCAATAGAAAATTGGAGACCAAGTACACTGCTTGGCTGAGAATGGGTCAACGAGATGAGCAGACATTATAGCCATCGATCACCAGAATCAAAGAAGCCTCATTCTTGACCCCATTGTCAGTTTTGAGAAGGATGATCAACAAGCCAATAATGTTAACGATGAAAAGAAGTCTATTTACAACCCATGTATTCCTCACTTCAGTGAGAGATACAAAATGAATATTAATACATGGGAAGTGAAAGGACTTCTTTTTGGCGCTAGGGGAACTTCATTTAAGTTAACCAAAACCATTCTCCTTTCTCTTAAATTTTATAATGAGGACATTAACAAAATTTGTCTAATGGTATTGAGAGATTCATTATCCATTTTACACAATCACTTGTATAATACTATGTAATTTTTTTTTCACTTCATTTCATTACTCTTCAATGTATTTTCATCTCATGTTTCTCCGAAATCAAATTGTACTTTATTTTAAAATGTATCATTGTTCCGTATTTTCTCCGCAATCATATTGTATTTTTCATTCAGCCTCTGCTTTGTATTCTGGATCCTAGTGGTCAGCCGTAGATTTCGGCCAGATGTCCCAAATTGTGGAATTTGTGTGTGTAGTCCGAAAAACAAAAAATAATTTTACATACATATCATGAAACACAAAACAACTTAATGTTTCCCACCTGGATGGAAGTCTAATATTTAAGGTTACAACTTAAATTTAACCCAAAAAAAAACTGACAAAATAATTGAAGGGTTCAGAGCCATAGTGGGCAAAGCGCCATTTATTAAAAATGGAGAAAGCAAGGATTAAAGTTAAGTGAATATAGTTTAATGAAGATTGACATAGGCCTATCATTTAGTTTGAATGTGTATACTTTATATTACTTGCTATATGTTTTTATTGAATTATAGTGATAACTTCATTTTAACCCTTGTTTTCTACGGTTTTAGTAAATGGAGCTTAGCCCACTATGGTTATGAGCCCTTCAATTATGAAAATTTTAACATAAGAAACTACTGAATTACAATATTCACATAAATGTATACATATAGATCTCGTTTATCAAATTACAGCGGAGCAGGATCTGGAAGAACATTAAGTCTTTTCTCCTTTTTATCAGTCAGTGGATCAGAACACAACAAATGTTGATGGAGAAATTGCTGCTGTATTCATATTCTTACAAAAATCTGTTGCACAGAATAGGAAATTTCCAAAATGTTCTAGTCTTGTCGGATTCACACACAGCCATACAGGTGATAGTTACACCACAATCCTAAAAAAATGTTATAGATTGCAGAAAAATGATATACCACTTAAACAGAGTGAATAGAAAGATTACCTTACAGATGAACCTCTTTCGTTGTGGTACAAGAGATAATGAAACAGGAGATTTCTTGGGGGGAAGAAAAGGGTACCAAAATTCTACCATATTTATAACCAAAGCCTTTGATTCTAATCAGTGAAACAGAAGTAAATTTCGACATATTTGAAAGTGACATAATAACAGTTTTGCTAAAGACAAGAAATGGAATAGATACAGTAATCCTGGAACAAGAACCATGAAAATCAAGAGTTACCAGATCAGTGTTTTGGTGATGATTTCTAACAGATTCAATTGGTTTCAGGAACTACGATCAACAAATGAACAAGTCCGTCACCTCAATCAAGGTCATCATAGGTAAGAATTTACAACATATGAAATTATATTATTCCTTATACTGCTTGTTTGAGGCTTGAAAGTAATGTAATTTTCCCTAAGATAGGTTACTAGCCTTATCGTTAGGTAGTCCAGTAGTGGGGCTGCCACTTTCAGCCTCTGGACAGGAATAATAAACAATGCATTAAAAGCTAAATTAGTACAAAAATCTACAAGAATAAAAATATATAATACACTAGCATTACCCACCCTTTTATACGGAAGCGAGATTTGGTCATTAAAGAAAAAAGACATGAACAGAATCAAAGCAACGGAAATGAAATTTTTGAGGAGGACAGCAGGATATACTCTTTTAGACCGAAAAAGGAATGACGAAATTTTAGAACAATTAGAAGTAGAGTCAGTAGAAGAAAAAATCAGCAGATACAAATTCAATTGGCTAGATCATGTAAGAAGAATGGAAAATTCAAGAATCCCAAAAATTATGATGCAATATAAACCTAGAGGACATCGTCGACCAGGAAGACCTTTAAGAAGACTGCTAGATGGGGCCGAAACAGGTCTACAGAGGCCTAATTCGTGAAGGATGATGATGATGAAATTATATTCTATGCAATTCAAAAGAAGTAATGAATGTGGACATACCAAGAAATGCACAGCCCTATTCATGCATGATACCATTCATAAAAAAATATTAGAACACAGAGAAACTAATGGCTTTATGCCAAACATTTAGACATTAGAACAACCATTTTTTGTAGTTTGAAAGTTGAATTATATAACTGATAAGTATTAATTGAAAGAGTGAGAGGTCAGGTGTATCGGGTCTCAATCCACAAGCATGACTCTAAACTCGAGATTCTCAACATTCGGAAAGACATTAACAAAAAGAATAAGGACAAATTCATCACAAAATTTAAAAACTGAGAGCGCTCATGTGGAGTTCTATTTTCTCGCTTTTCTTGTATGGAGAACAAACATAACCCCTATGAAAATGAAAATGAAATAGGCCAACATAAAAAGGAAAACACAATTTCTAATATACTATTAATAAATACGTAGGTTAAGAAATTAAATTTGAAAGAGACAAGATAAAAGACACTTCTGACTTGGCAGAAATATTAAATAGTCTGGGTTTGCTATGTGACTGTTAGAAATGATGGATTACAGAAAAACTGCATGGGATATGAAAATAGGCAAGATGCATTTGGGAAGACAAACATGAACTAAAAAAAAGCTTTGGCAGTCAATGCTAAAAAATGCGAAATATTGTGAATAACAGAAGATCACAAATGAGAGACTATAGAGACAGTGCCATAAATCACAACTTTGCTAGGATGGTTGTCCGAAAATACCACTGTAAGCCATCTTGCTTCAATGTAATAGACTTTCGCCTTGTATGGGAATTTATGTACCTAACATGAAAAAGAAACAGTTATTTTATTAATGAGATTCATTCGTGAAGTTCAAACCTGTTTTCAGGCAGTTGACTGAACGACAAAAAAATTTTATTAAAAGTTTAGCCATCCTCGGTAGTAATGCGATTACTGCTTCATCTTTAGACCAAAGTGGATATGAAACTCGACTATGCGTGATGGATTTTTAAGACATCATAAAATATCCTTTCAAAACTTCTCTCGAAAAGCAATCAAAACTATACATTCAGTGTTTAAAACTGCCATACGGAAAGGAACCCTAGTCCACAAAGTAGGGTAACCAGATTCACATCGATAAAAAAAGGACACAAAGCTTTAAAAAGGAGGGCATTGTTCGAAAAAAAGAAGACAGAAAATATGTACTTAGATTTAGGCTTAGGCCTATATTAGGCCTATACTTTAAATTAAGTCAATATCTATTTTATTACAAAATATTTACAGTACGGGTTTAGGATTATATCATACTTAAAAGTATGTTAATATCTATTTTATGGCAAAATAATTATGATAAAACTTAATAATGATTTTAGAGTTAGCCACATATGTTGTTGCTTTCTAATGCCAGGCATTTAACAATAAAGTCATTTGATCTCTTGCACTCCAATATTTTGCAAAGATATTGTCATGGTCAGCCACTGAAGCACAGATTTTGAGGTCTCCCAAATCCATTTCTTGGTTTGAGTTGCACAATGAGAAATTAGGGGACTGATATATTCCAATTCTATGCAGGTGCTTGGCCAAACAGTCATGGTCTGTTGCCAATCTAAATGCAGCTGCAGATGATTTGCGTGGTAAATCGGGAATTATGATGCAGAGAGTTCCATTTTTTCCCTTGGGATTGTGTTATCAAATTTTGTTTGTTGAAATCTAAGTATGTAGATTTAACAAACCTTTTCACAGAGTAATACATAGATTTAGTAACAGGTCTGTAAGTAGCAGTGCTGCCCTTCTTTGCCAAAGCATCGACATTCTTGTTTCCCAGGTTCACAATGGGATGGTATCCATTGGAATACAATTCTTTTATTGAGTGTTATTAATTGAGAGAGCATTTTAGTTATTTTGGTTGTTTGAGATGAAGGTGTGTGTGTCTAGAGACTATTGATAGAATAGCTGCTTTGAAGTCTGACAATATAACTGCATTTTTAAATTTATTAATGTGGCATAGAAGATTCCTGAGACTTTCACTTATTGCAATGATTTCTCCATCAAAACTTATTGTTCCTTAGCCAAGAGATCTATAAAGTGAGAAGAGACAGCACTTAACACCTGCACAGGCACCTTGTTCCCTGGAGATCAAGGATCCATTGGTGTATAAATGAAGACAGTTTTGTGGAAGGTGCCTAATATTGTCTCTAAAGACAATTGTTTCATTATTTCAGTGGTTACTTCTGATTTCAGTATTTCTTCTGTTAAATTTAGATTATACTCTATATTTAATAGGGTTAAAGAATTTGGTTTAATTTGTAAGTTTTCTTTTAAATTCGGGATGTTGATTTTCTGTTTTAATTCTTGAACCATGAATATAAAACTTTTTTGAGTTTTTAATCTACAGAGAGGACTGTATGAATGCCAATTGTTTCCTGGGAATCTAATAAGTTTTTCATATTGAATGAGTGCTTTTTTCTCTATTGTCATTTTGATGCTGTTAATATTAGTGAGGAATCTCATGGAATCTATTGGAGTTGTTTTGATTCCACCAGTAATGAGCCTGAGAGCTTGGTTCTGAACATATTCTATTTCGTTTATGAAAGGTGAAGTAATTAAAATTTCTCCACAGTATGTCAACACTGGCTGTATAAACATTTTGTATGTAGTGTTCAAAGTATTTCTAGAGCATCCCCATTTCTTTCCTGTTAATCTTTTACGAGCTTTTACAGAAATATATTTAAAATGGTTGCTCCATGTTAACTTGTTATCGAAAATAACTCCAAGATATTTGGATTCATAAGTCCTAGGAAAGTGTTGGTCATTATATTGGATATTGAATTCTCTTTCTTTTTTACCAAGTGAAAATATTGGTAGTTACTTTTGTTTAAATTGAGTGTCACCAAATTTGACGTGTTCCATTCATGTAGTTGATTTAGAGCTTTAAGGGCAGAATTCTGAATTTTGTCTCTATGTCTACGAGATCCAGAAGTCCACAAAATTATATCATCTGCAACTAGTCCTGTTTTCCTGTTAGATTCCTCTAATAGGGGTAAGTCATTTATATAAATATTGAATAAAGTTGTGCTGAGGACAGTGCCGTGAGGTAGACCTCGATATGTTTGTCTGTAACTAGAGAGTGAGTTATTGAATTTAGTAGCAATGAATCTTTGACTATGGAATTCTGATATCCATCTGATACCTAATTTCTGGAGTTTTAGTAATAATTTATTTCTTCAGAGTCATATGCTAATTGAAAGTCAGTAAATATTGCCAAGGTATCTTCTTTCTTGTTAAAATTATCTTTTATTTCTTGGCCGAGGCGTATGACTTGTTGATTAGTAGAGTGTAGTTGTCGAAAGCCGGCTTGTCTTGGTGATAAAAGATTTTGGGATCCTAAATACCAAGTTAATCTGTTGGAGATCATTGACTCCATAGTTTTTGCTATCATGCTTAATAGTGGTATTGGTCGATAATTATTAACATCATGAGCAGGTTTCCCTTTTTTGTGAATTGGTACAACAATTGCTTTTTTCCAACCTGCAGGAATTGAGGTGTTCCATGACAAATTTAAAATGGATAAAAGTACAGACTTAGCTTTTTCTCCCAGATGTTTAAAAAATTCTGAATGAATTTTGTCGGGATCAGGGGGCTTCTTGGTTTTTAAATTTTGTATAGCTATAGTTAATTCTTTGGAAGTAAAATTTTGATGAAATATTTCAGGTTTTGTGATATTACAAGTGATATTGTTTTTATTAATTTTATGTAATTTTCTTTTGATAAATTTGTCAGTTTTCTTGATATTGGGATGTAATCTGTGAGAGTTTGAGTAGTGTTTATTGAATGAATTTGCTATATCTCTACTATCTGTTAGTGTTTTGTTATTATGAATAATAGGTTGGCTAGTATTTTCCTGTGTATTGGAAATATTCTTCAGAAATTTATATGTTTTAGTGGTATCGGTTCTGTAATTAACATTTTCAATAAACTTATTAAAACTGTTCTTTTTTGGTGTTATGATTGCTTTTTTAAAGAATGGCAGTCTTCTTCCTCCAATCGTATCTTCTGGTGTTTTGCTATGTTCTGTTTTGATACTTGCTTTATCTCTTATCTTCTTTCAATAAATTCAGGTTTTCTGTCCAGAATGGGGGTATATTTTTTTTTGTTTGCCTCATGGAATGTGCTTTTTTGCAATTTTAAGAATAGATTCACAGAAATATTTGTTCAATCTATCTGAGTTTGTATTTTCCATTAGTGGTGTGTTGAGCTTGAGGTGTTCGTCTAGTTCTGTTGTAAATAGTTTCCAATCTGCTTTCTTAAAATTTCATGTTGTGTTGTTATTGTAGGGTTCTTTTCTTCGGTTTTAGTGGAGGTGAATAGAAGCAATGATGAGTCTATGGCCAGATCCAGGGTCTTCAATTTTTTTTTCTTGGTTTCGTGATGGATATCTGATGTTACCAGTTATAAGTCTGGATTTGTACCAGAACCAGAATGATGTATGAAAGTAGGGGAATCTTCTTTTCTGTAGTTTTGTAGTTCTGCAGTTGTAGTATTTAGGAGATCCAGGTTGATTTGCATTATTGTAGCCCCAGAGTTGGGAGTGGGCATTAAAATCACCAATTATGATAGTTTTAGGTTCTATATCAAACAAAGTTAAATCGAGAGGATTATTAGATGGGTTATAGGCACTGTAGATTTTGAAATGTTGTTGATTTTTCCATACTTCAATTCTTATTAGTTCTAATTTGTCTTGATTATCCATTTCTTTTATGATTTGGAAATTTGTAATTAATTTCTTTGATATACCTGCGAGAATTCCACGGCTGGTCTGTCTACTTATGGTTAAGAGTTTCATACTAAAACCTTTAAAATCAAAATATTTTAATTGGTCAGCATTAAGGTTTTTTTCTTAAATAATTAAGATATCTACATTATTATCTGAAAGTATATTGGCTAGTTCAGTCTTCTTAGCTAATAGTATGCCACCAGCATTCCATTGTAAGATGTTTAACTGATTCTGTACCATTAGATACAGTCATCAAAATCGTAAGTTTTAGTAAATTTCAAAAATAAATGTATGAAAGGAACTAGGATATAACTAAGTTAGTGTTTAATAAGTATCAGTATAACATAAAATGAAGGCATTCTCCAGGAGCTGAAGTTGAACCAATTTTGCAATACATGCATAGTCACACAACTCAATGGAAATATGATATGGATAGAATGAACAACCTTAGATTTCTCAAATCAATCTTATCAAGTTATCATATACACCAAGAGGATGCCGACTTCCTGAAAGACTGAATAGGAGATGACTAGACACCATAACTGACTACTGAGGCCCAATACTTGCACGTTGATAATAGTGATGATGAAATTATTTAATCAAAATTTGTTACATACGACTTATCTAATCAAATTAACTACAAGAGCTATAAAACAAAGGACATAATGATGCTAGAAAGATAGTATCACTACAAAATAAAGGTCAATTTATGAAATTTCACGTAATCTAGTGTGCTATGAAGCAAAAAGTGGGTAGAGCCAGAGCATATTCATATTTGGATATTCTGTGTTGATCTATGTTATGTTAAGCAGAAAGATTAAAAGACCTCCTAAGGACATCATTAAATTCGAGACCTTGAAAAGATTCGACATGAGGAGTGTAACGTGTTTAATGATGTGCAATTGTATCCTTAGAAAACACAGGCTGTGACATTATGATGAAATCCCTAAGTGTATATTTTATGGAGAACAAGAGGACACTGAATAACTCTCCTCGGGTTCTCAGCCAGGTGAGTTGGAGATTAGCTTCCAACCTTTCGACGGCTAGCTCTGCCATCTTCTTCACCGAGAAGAGTTATTCTATATCAAACACTGGGAAAGCCTCAAGTCATACAAGAGGACACTGTTCGGAATTTAATCTTTGAATGAAATTTATTATGACTCAGAAATTATATGCAAGTTATTTGATACAACAGTTCAGTTGGTAGAGCAACTGACTATAAATGGAAGGTCCTGAGTGGTGACAAGATTTTTCTCATTGCAAAACTTCTATAACGGTCCTAGACTTCACTCAGCCTACTATCCAATTGAGTACAAAGTCTTTACTAAGAGGTAAGAGGCAGTCAAAGTGTGGGCCAACCACATCACCTCATTCTAGTGCCTGTCATGAAAGCAAGGAGCTCTACTTCCAAGTCCCCTAAATCCCTTCGTGGAGTGCAAAGGGGATATACTTTTACCTACCTTACCTATTCAGTAACATAAATCCAAAGGAGAGAATGCCACTGAAGAAAAATTTTTAGAAATATTATGAAGATGATTAAGGTTTTACAGCTATTCAGTTGACTTAGTTATTCATTGTTAAAAATTTAAACACGACTAAAGTTCTCAGTATCAACAAAATCCATTTCAAGATTCATTCTGTTGTATTCCAATTAGCTTTATTCTTAAAGATTTAAATGCAATGGGCCAACTGTGACCAAAGTGTTCAGTACTAACATAATACATTTTAAGATCCATTCTATTTTATTCTTCCATCAATATAGAATCATCCTCCTGCATAAATTTAGACCTGTGTGACTCATTTCAATCTCCACATGAATTATAGTTGTAAAGCTTGTCGTTTAATTTACAGTTCTGGGAACAGCAACCAGCAAGAGAAAAAAATTGCCACAGTTCAATATATCAGATTCTTTGGCGGAATGATTTGCCATTTATTTTAATACAACTTCATCATCAGGCCCCGGATTTTAACGACATCTTTTAATTGATGCCAAAATACCCCTCATTTTTCGTGAAAAACAACAACTGAATAGACTACAGTGGATTATAGTGGACTTTATGTTGTCAGCAAACAGCTGGATGCATTAAGAAGATTGATTTTTTAATTGATGCACCACAGACATTGCTAACTTGTACATAAATCCTGACAATGACCTCGAGATTATAGTAATGTCTATTTATTAGGTCATGTTAGGTAATTTTTTATTTTTAGGTTTTTTTTTTTTAAATTTCTACGTAATTAGTTTGCCATTCTTATGCATTTACATTGAGTAATAATATTCAGATGTGTTAATATAACACATCTGAATATTATGGAACTATAAATCAGCGTAAGTACTCAATCAGAAATTCACTGTTATTGAATTTAGAAATAAAAATACATTTTATAGGCCTACACCTTTTATCTGTATTCTTGGAAAATTCACATTTCCATAAGAGCTAATTTGGAAAATATTACTTGGTGTAGAAGGGATAGCTAGCATTACTGGGTAAGTTTTTTGTAGGAGAAAGAGGCAGCTGCTACAGCAGGTACAATGGTACAGTTAAAATTCATATTTCAGTCTGGTTGTACTTGTTTCTGTGCGAATATAAGTACTTGTGTGTATTTAGAATGCTAAAGGATAGTCATCTAAAAATAATCACTTGAGCCAAATTGTTTCTGAATTCGGTGAGGATATATTTTTTCACAGGTAATCAAATTCTTTTCTGCAAAATAGCCTATGTGAAGTGAACGTGGCGGCAAAGAAAAAAATCTACCTTTCAATAATATGTCGGCCGTGAAAAACATTTACATAGTATCCAGAATATTAGTAAAAAGAAAACTTCTCAACTATTCCTCTTATAAAACGCATCCAGAAGTTACCAATATGGTTTCTGTGAACATACCTCTCGGAAATTAGGTTTAAATTAAGAGATATTCTGAAATGGCACACCAGCCATTTTATTCCGGGTGAGTCTACACTGATTGTGAGAAAGAACTACACGGTTAAATTCTTCTTTTTCTTATCAAACTTTTCGACTTAAGGATTGTACAACTTTCTAATAATGACGGCACACAGATAATCAATTATTTTGTTTGCATGAATTGCAATTTAAATTGTTTCCATATCATTGTAGATTAGAGATTTCATGGACAACGCACATTTTTACTATTAAAATGAGTAAATATATTTCAGGTTTTTTAGTCATTTTTGTAAGTTTTAAATCATTTTATTGGGGTTTTCTAGTCATTTTAAAAACATTTTCATACCCTCAAAACCTGTGTCCTATTCATCACAATAATGCAGAAAGTCTCAAAACAATAAGAAACATATTTATGTTAATTACTATTTTTCAAGTTTCAGTAGAACAACTTATCAAGTATGTATTGATTACAAAATTCCATTACCACAATGTTACTATTCTTTCATTTCCTTACAAATTGTTTGAATAAAAAATACTTGTACTATTAATATCTGCTGTAATATAAAATTCAGATTATATGTAAGACTGCAATGGGCTTAGGGGTTACAATTTCATTTCAAAAGATTTCAAATAATGTGTTTTGGTCATGTTTGGAAATTGCTTTGGATAAGAGAATGAGTAACTTCTGCATCTAATTTTATTGCTGTGAAAAGAAAATTAAGACTATAGAATAATATACATAATTGTTTGTGTACTTACAAGTTGCTAGTGGGAGAGGGAGGACAAATTTCTACTTTCGGTGGTGAACCGTCGCCTCCTCCCATCAGCTGTAAAGCTTCCATTTCTTTCACTAACTCCTGTTGTTGTTTCTGTAATAATACAACAAAAAATTATGGTGTATTTAACGCTCGCAACTGCCAAGGTTATATCAGCATCCCCAGTGTGCAAGAATTTTGTCCCTCAGGAGTTTTTTTACATGCCAGTAAATCTACTGACATGAGCCTGTCGCATTCAAGCACACTTAAATGCCATCGATCTGGACTGGGATCAAACCAGCAATCCTGAGCACAGAAGACCAGCGCTATACTGACTACGCTACCCAGGCCGACAATAATAATAATAATAATAATAATAATAATAATAATAATAATAATAATAATAATAATACCAAGAACAGAACAATAATAATATAATAAATAATAACAGCAACTGAACAATACCAATGTCAGACTCTGGATGTTAGTCATTAAGTTTATAAACAGTGAAATGGTCTTTTTCAACCATCATGCAAGTAAATCTATCTCAAAGGCTCAGTTTTAACGAAATACGTATTCATATACAGTGAAACCTCTCATTTACGGACATCGAAGGGATGTAACAATCTGTCCGCATATGGGAGGTGTCCTTTATTGGGAGGGAGGCTCCCCAATCTAACAGTAAATTTATAATATGCATTATGTATCCTTTCACGCTTTAAAGGAAATGTATTACTATAGTTAAATTCTAAATACAGTATACTACAGTAAATTCTTTGCAACTTTGAACTACAATAGATAGGGCCGAAAAAAGGAAAATACAGTACTGTGCCATGCAATTTTCTTCTAGGTCAACAGTTATGCAGTACTGTAATTTACAGTTTTCAACTTAACCTTTACGTTCAGGTGCCATGTCTCTCGAAACAGAACAACTGATTGAAGTGAAGAGAATAATCCTACTAACCCTATCATGTGTCGAATACAATTTCATGATCGAGGAAATCTTGGACTCATCAGAGAGGTTAAATTTTATGACTTTGTTTATCCACCCGCTTCCAGCTAACAAGGGGTAGCCGGATGGGCCAGTGGTAGTCTACGAGACCCTTATTGTCTTTTTTCATGTTAAGGAATTTCTGTACAGTTCTCAAAACTAAATTTTCCATTTTTGTAATACATTAGGTCTTGAAATCCAAGTTCTGTCCGCAGTCAGGAGGTAAAGCAAGCTTTAGGATTGTGAAACAGCTGTCTGTGTCCGTGTCTGAGAGTATCCATAAACGAGAGTTATATATTTCTATATTATTGGGACATAAAAATTTGTCCATATATGAGGTGTGTCCGTATCTTGGGGGTGTCCGTAAGGAGAGGTTTCACTGTACTTCACTAGTATACAACATGTTTGCTGAATGGAAACTGTTCGTATTTTCTGATTCCTTACCACATGGAAGCTCTAAAATCAGCCTTAGTTTTGTTTCATTAGGCTACAGTTTCTCACAAATTAGTACCGGTATTATAGAAAATATCAGTTTTATTATTCTTTGTTTGAAAAAAAATAAAATAGATTTTCTGAGAGATTTAAACATATTAAAAATCATTCACAGTTTTCTCTTAATTACCTTCCCACTGCTGGGTTCCCTGTTTTTTACTTGTTTTCGCGGGTAGTTGAGGGATGACTGACCTGAGTCCAGTCTCTTGCTTTAATTACTGGTAGGTCGCTTCACTTTCTCAGTAAAAAAAGAGAAGGTTGGAATATTCTTCCTGTAAAATGGTCATTCCTAAGTAATATCTCAGTTTTATCAATGGTCTGGCTGCAGTCAGTTGAGTTTTGAATTCCAATAAGTTTGAATGTGCATGTGAAAAATGCCCTATCACCATCAGTCCTGATTCGTTGTGGGATTTATACTTCATAAAAGCGGAGAAGAAATATAACGGACTTTTACAAATATGTATATAATGCTTACTTTGACATGTCACTTGGTGATTTGGATAAACAGTGGGCTCCCCATTACATATGTTCTTCGTGTACCAAAATATAAGGCACTGAGTTTGTTTATGGCAAAAGGAAATCATTAGCGTTTGGTATGCCAATAGTGTGGCATGAAACTAAAGACACTAGACATTGCTATTTTCGTTTGTGCAACACTGCAGGTATAACGAGAAAGAATAAAAGTGCTTTGAATATCTTACTAATTTGGACTTTGGAATTCGTCCACTTCCACTGTTCCTTTCCGACCTGAAAATCTTGATGGTGAAAGCAATTCGAGATCCAGAATGAAAAATTATGTAACATGGTCATCAGACATGGACTTTCAACCTACTGGTGAACTTGAAGACTCAAAGCAATCTCAACAGTTAACAGTGTGTTCAATGATCTGGTAAGAGATTTGTACCTTCCTAAGAGCAGCTCGAAACTTCTAGCTTCGAGATTAAAGGAAAAAAGCGTATCAGCAACTGAAAATTGTTACATTTCACAGACAAAGGGAAAAAGATTACTTAACCTTCATTATTTTATCATTTTCGGGAGGTTTTGAATAGTACATATTTTCTGGGTTGTTAATTAATATCATTTATTCATTTAGTATTCTGCTCAAGGGCAGGTATTTCACTGCAAACCCAGCTTTCTTCAATCTTTCCTATTTTCTGCTTTCCTCTTTGTCTCCTCATATGAACAATATATCTTAATTTCATCTATCATCTGGTATCTTCTTCTGCCTCGAACTCTTCTCCCGTTCACCATTCCTTCCAGTGCATCCTTCAGTAGGCAGTTTCTTTTCAGCCAGTGACCCAACCAATTCATTTTCCTCCTCCTGATCAGTTACAGCATCATTCTTTCTTTATCCTCTCTTTTCAGCACAGCTTCATTTCTTATTCTGTCTGTCCACTTCACACATTCCATTCTTCTCCATATCCACATTTCAAATGCTTCAATTCACTTCTCTTCACTTCGTCGTAATGTCCATGTTTCTGCCCCATACAGTGCACTTCACTAGTCTTTTCCTTAGTTCTTTTTCCAGATGTACCGGTACGCAGATATGTTCCTTTTTATATTAAAAGCTTCCTTTGTCATTGCTATCCTCCTCCTGACTTCCTGGCAGCAGCTAACGTTAATGCTTATAGTACACCCCAAGTATCTGAAGCTGTTCACTTGTTCTACTGCCTCATTTAGTATTCGCAAGTTTACCTTCTTTATTTTTCTTTTGACAACCATGGTCCTCGTCTTGTTTGCATTTATCTTCATCCCATACTATTCACAGCTGCCATTTAGCTCCAGTAGCATATCCCTTAGTATCGTCTCCTCTTCTGCTAACAACACCATATTATCAGCAAATCTTATGCCATTTATTCCTCTTCTCCTACTATCACTTATAAGTTTAAATAAACATCTCTTTTTTTGAAGGCTGAAGTTTGAAATATATGAGTATACTCGTTAGATTCAATTAAATTAGCTTTTGTTCATCTATGCTATGATAAACACATATTGACTACATGCAGTTAACAGGTTCAGCATTTGTAACAATTTTCTCTCTTTGTATTCATGGCCCTACTTATTTGGCTAATTACAGACATCAAACAACTTGACCTACACAATATGTTGTTGTTGTTTTCTAATGCCAGGCGTTTGACAATAAAGTCATTTGACCTCTTGCACTCCAATATTTTTCAAAGTATTATCGTGACCAGCCACTGAAGCACAGATTTTGAGGTGTTCTGAATCCATTTCTTGGTTTGAGTTGGACAATGGGCAGTTAGGGGACTAATATATTCCAATTCTATGCAGGTGTTTGGCCAAACAATCATGGCCTGTTGCCAATCTAAATGCAACTACAGACGATTTTCGTGGTAAATCGGGAATTAACTGTGGATTTTGATGCAGAGAGTTCCATTTTTTCCCTTGGGATTGAGTTATCAAATTTTGTTTGTTGAAATCTAAGTATGTAGATTTAATAAATCTCTTCACAGAGTAATACTTAGATTTAGTAACAGGTCTGTAAGCAGCAGTGCTGCCCTTCTTTGCTAAAGCATCTGCATTCTCGTTTCCCAGGATTCCACAATGGGATGGTATCCATTGGAATACAATTCTTTTATTGAGTGATATTAATTGAGAGAGCATTTTAGTTATTTCTGCTGTTTGGGATGAAGGTGTGTGTTTAGAGACGATTGATAGAACAGCTGCTTTGGAGTCTGACAATATAACTGCATTCGTAAATTTATTGATGTGGCATAGAAGATTCCTGAGACATTCACTTATTGCAATGATTTCACCATCAAAACTTGTTGTTCCATACCCAAGAGATCTATAAAGTGAGAAGAGACAGCATGTAACACCTGCACCGGCACCTTGTTCTCTGGAGATCAAGGATCCGTCGGTGTATAAATGAAGCCAGTTTTGTGGAGGGTACCTAATATTAATTGTCTCTAAAGACAATTGTTTCATTATTTCAGTGTTTACTTCTGATTTCAGTATTTCTTCTGTTAAATTTAGATTATATTCTATATTTAATATTTAATATCTGATTATTTTATTTGATTGGAACCTTTATTAAATATCAGGAATATCAGAATGGAAAATTTAGATTTATAAATTGTTTGTGCCATTGTTTCTTTAACTGGAAGCACATAAGAAGAAGATATATTCTTCATTCTTCATTCATGCTTGAATTGTAGTAAACAGCACAGTTTGTATGCAAAGGATATATTCTGTCAAGTTGCGTCCGCCCTCATTTGGGAGAGTAATATTTGTTTATATGCCTGCATATTTCCAGAGTTTTTATCAATTCTCTTGACGGTATAATGCAGTTTGTCTACACCTCTTAGGTACAATCTACATTATTACCTTCTCACTTACCTGAAAATCCAGCGAATAAAATAAAAATAAAACAAACTTTGTGCAGCTTATTATCTGACTCCAACTTGAAGGTCCAATCCACGAGTTCAGTTCTCCTTTGTGGTATATCTGCTCTTACCTCTTTATCTTCCTCCTCCTGCTCCTCTTCGGCAGCTGTGAGCTCTTGTGCATTGGCCAGGTTATCGACAGCAATGGCCAAGAACACATTGAGCAAGGTGTAGTTACCAAAGAGCACCAGGATGATGAAGTAGAGAGAATAAATCATACCACCTCCACCTTGCGACCGGATTCCGTAGTACATGACTTCGTTCCAGTCCTCCCCAGTCAAAATCTAAATAAATAAACAAAAATTTTATATGGTACTGTACTTCATGAAAGTTAACATCTTTAAGAGAGGATTAATTAGAAGTAAACATACATTAGATAACAAGATTCTTGGACAACTTTATGGGTTTAACTATTTAGGTTGTGTTGCATCACATCAAAATGATAAGACTAAGAAATTAAAACACTTTTATAAATTGTGTTAACTTATAAATAATGCACTGAGACCAAATTTAGTCTGGTGATACCAGTATTCAGAATTGAAACTATATATGACCAATTGAAGAGTGTGATCCCAAAATGCGTTCAGTCCATTATTATTATGAAACCACTGGGCTAGCTTTTTATCCATTGGTCTACGGACTGAGCGAGTTTTCAATTGACATGCACAATAACAAGGATTGGAGTTGTTTTGGAAGAAAAGAAGCTTAAAATATAATGATAGAGGTCTACAAAATCATATATATATATATATATATATATATAAAAACCATACGGACTGAGCAAGTTTTGGAATCACACAATTGATCTTACCAGTAGAGGTTTGGAATAATTTCAACTCGCGTGGACTGACGAAATGCCAGAGACCCACATTGAGTGCACACAAACTCTGTGTGACTTGGAATTGTGGTTTTCTGTTAATGTACACAGTGACGTATATATTATGCCTGAATGACTAGATTTGCATAATATATGTAGATCGATATCCGGCCCCGGAACAATTTTTCCCTTGAAATTATTCAAATCTGCTTTACAGGGAGCTTCACCTGAAAGACTAGATTTGCAGTAGAGGTTTTGTTGTACCACTTCCAAATTTCTGTACAAGTGATTTAGTTTTTTATCTGTCTGCAATAATTTTGCACAATATTGCAATGTTCTATTTCTTTTACTAAAAATAAGTGATGACATAGTAAGCTACAAAGTCAATCCACAGAATACAAACTGTCAAAGTACAGAAACAATTTGTTACAGCATGTGACTAGGGTGGACAACAAAACAATTTCAAAGTAGATGCCAAAATATAAACCAAAATGGACATGAAGTAAATCCCTCAAAAGATTTTTGGGTAGCCGCGTTAAAGTCGAAGTGGACCAAGTTCTGGTCTAGATTATGATGATAATGCTGGTGATGATGACTGTGTCTTAAATATACATAAATGACTTAAAATTTGCTGTTATAAATCTAAAAATTTTAAGTTTACAATAAAGAATATTAATGAAACATATTGAAAGTAATTATAACATTATAACAACGGGCAAGTAACAAAAACAGTTTAAACTAATTTATGCAGTTCTTTGTTAGGTTTTGTCAAAAGAAATAAGTATTTCTACAGTAGTGGATAATCAAACGTTTTATATGTTTTGACTTGCTATGTTTTCACATATACCTGACTAAATAATCTTCCTTTAATCTATAAGTTTGCCAGACACAATGTAACAACTTACTTGGAAGACTGTGAGGAGTGCTATGGGGAATGTGTTGAAGTTCGTGGGCGGCGTCCCCTCCTCGAAATTGAACTGACCGCCAAAGAGCTGCATACCGAGCAGGGCGAAGATGAGAATGAACAGGAAGAGCAGGAACAGGAGGGAGATGATTGAACGCATTGAGTTCAGCAGTGATATCACCAGGTTGCGCAATGATGCCCAGTACCTGCAATGTATCACATATGCATGCAGTCCTGTACATATGAAACAGAGTGGTACACATTTTTGTGCGTTAATTTTTAAGTACTCGAGCTCGAGGAAAAATTAAGAGTTTCATATCTATCTTCGATTTATCTGAATCTTTGTCATGAGATAACACTGTCAGAAAACAAGGGGATGTCCACTTGTGATCGAATTCGGGTTTTACATCTAAACTTAACTTCATTTAAAATACTTCCATGATAGAACTCATACAGGCCTATGTATGTCGTAACAGGCTTTAATTATTTAGCACTTTGGATAAGGAGAGCAAGTCCAATTTCTCTTCAGGATTGTTTATAAAATAACATTTTCTGATGAAATATTAAGAGTGAGCATGTCCATGTGTGTATCAGTATATTTATTTTATTTTTTTATATTTACTCTTTAAATATATAACCAATTCTCAAGGCATTTATTATAAGTTTATTTAAGAATGGAAATAAAGTTAATTCATTAATATTCATTAAGTGTTAACACGAGTGAAAAATTCACTGAGACAAGGTTCCTTTTAAATATAAGGCATTGAAAACTGGAACATTTGAGTAAGTTAATAATGCGGGCAATTGAATTATGAACTTCTTCTTTCTTATGTGACAGAATGCAAAAAAAATTGATTAAACGATCATTAAGATCATATCAGGCAAGAAAATAGAATAAAAAAGAATACTAATGGTATTTTCAAATAATTTTATACATGATAACAGACGTCATAGCAAGAACTCCAAACATGTGGCAAGCAATTAAACTAATTAGAAGAAAGGCTTTAAGAAAGAAACGCCATTAGAGTTACAATCTTTGTGATATTTAAGTAAATAAATTTATGCTACCACTTAAGATAGGAAAGGTAAATAAAAATGTTTATTACATGCACATTGTGTGTATGGAAATCTCAGTAACGTAAATAAAGTAGTGGAGTTTTTATACTTTAGTTAGATCTATTATAGTAATTTATAGTATAAGAGAATTAAATTACATTTTATCCGCGAATTGAAAGTTCAGAGCCTGAGATAAAGCCAAGGGTGATAATTTCCACAAGTGCATAAAATCTGTTTAATATGCTATACAATACTTCATATATACTGGTATAAACCAGAATATATATGAGAATTTTAATTTTAAATTGTAGGTCTATTCTTGGAAATGTGCTGGTTATGAAGAAGTGATAAATGAGTGAATGTGTGAATTTTATTGTCGGTTATACAGTATGTTGGTTGTCAAGGAGTGAATGATATAAAAAGTGTTAATTCACTGCTGTGGATAAATATTTCCCTAAAATGGTACTAGTTCGCAAAATAGTGAATGGAAATGTGAATGAGCAGAATTTTCTCCCTAATCATTTATGAATTTTCTCCTAACATATTCACGTCATCCGCATAGACAAGAAGTTGATATAATCCATTCAATTCCAAACTCTCTATGTTATTCTGAACTTTCCTAAAGGCATACTCTAGAGCGAAGTTAAAAAGCAAAGGTGATAGTACATCTCCTTTCTTTAGCCTGCAGTGAATTGGAAAAGCATCACATAATAATTGGCCTAAACGGACTCTGCTGTAAGTTTCACTGAGACACATTTTAATTAATCCAACTAGTTTCTTGGGAATAGCAAATTTAATAAGAATATTATATAAAACTTCTTTCTTAACCAAGTCACATGTTTTTTTTTTTTTTTTTAATTTATGAAAACTGATGTACTGTACTCTTATACTTCCATTTTTTCTCCAATATATGTTGAATACAAAAAATCTGATCAATAGTCGATCTATTAGCCTAAAACTCCCCAATAATTTCATCTACATATGGAGTTTATCTTCTCAAAAAAAATATTGGACAAAATTTTGTACAACGTCAACAAAAGTGATATTCCTCAAAAGTTACTACAGTTAGTCTTGTTCCCCTTCTTAAAAATAGGTACAATTATGGACTCCTTCCATTGTTCTGTATAATTTCCTTTTCCCAAATACCAATACTTATAGATTTTGCTAGATAATGCGCTTCCACCCTTTTGTATTAATTCTGCTGGAATTTGGTTGATACCTGGAGACTTGTAATTTTTCAGATTTTCTGTCACAATTTCGACTTCAGAAAGTGTGGGTTCAGGTATAAATAGCTCAGCAGTTTGTATTTGAATTTCGTCCCAATCATTTATATTTGGTCCATGTACATTTAGTAGTTCAAAATAGTTTTTCCATCTGTTCAGGATTGATTGAGAGTCTGCAAACAAGTCACCATCCTCCTCCTTGACTACATTTATCCTTGCCTGATATCCGTTCTTAAATTCCTTTATACCCTTATATAAATCTCGAATGTTTTTATTCTTACTATTTGTTTCTACCTCATTCAGTTTTTCCTTCAAGTATTCTCTCTTTTCATTCCTAAGTGTACGACTTGCTTCCCATCTTTCATTGAAATAATTATCTCTATTCGCCTCAACTGGATCCTGTAAGGATTTCAATTTTGCCTGTTTCCTTCTACTACCATGGAACAATCTTCATTAAACCACGGTTTCTTTTTCTTAATTTCATAATAACCTATGCTCTGCTCAGCTGCTATTTTGATATTATCTCGTATATTTTCCTTCATGCTATTAACATCTAACTCTTCCTCAACTTCGAAGTTGCTAAAGCAGCAAACCTATTTGAAATTAAGACCTGATAATGTTGCTTAGTTTCCTCGTCCTTTAAATTCAGAATATTGAATCTACTAATTTTAACTTGTTGCTCTACTCACTTAGCTATGGATAGTCTTTCTCTTAATTCTCCAATTACCAAATAATCGTCAGAATTACAATCTGCACCCCTGAAAGTTCGAATGTCTTCTATACTAGTATGTCTCCGTTTATCTATCAAATGTGATCTATTTGGTTGTGTGTGAATCCATCTGGAGAAGTCCACGTATATTTATGTATACCCTTATGGGGGAATGTTGTACTTTTGACAATTAATTTTTTGATGTGGCAAAGTTGACCAACCTAACTCCACTGTCATTGCTAGTTATGTGTAGGCTCTTTTTTTTTTTTTTTTTTTTTCAATAATCAGTTTAAAAATATCCTTCCATCCTACTTTAGCATTGAAATCCCCCAATAAAATTTTCATGTGATATCTAGGTAACTGATCAAAAGTGTGTTCCAATTTCTGATAGAAGCTATCCTTTATATGGTCGTCTTCCTCTTCTGTAGGTGTGAGAGCATTTAAAACTATGATATTGTACTCTTAAGTATTAAATACGATAACCTGTCATTGATAAATTCAACCTTTTTTATTGCTGATTTTATTCTTTTATGAACAAAGAATCCTGTCCTCAATTGATGATTATTGTTTCCTTCCCCATAATACAACAACTAATCTCCTATTTGTGATATGCCATTCCCATCTAATCTAACCTCTTGTACTCCCACGAAGTCTATTCTATATCTAGCTAGTTCTTTTGCTACTAATGTTACCCCTCGTGTTCTATAATGATGTTACGTTCCAAGTATCAAATCTCATAACCTTACTCCTTTGCTGCGGTCGTGCCAGAGAATCAGTCCCATTCCGAGGCTTATTGTATGGTTTCGTAACAAGTTGCTTTTTACAGTGATGGATTGATAGCCCTCCGCAACCTGAGAATGCGCCATGCCATGGTGATAGGGACCCACAATACATAGCTTACACAAATATGCATGTATAAATAATCAAATAAATAAATGATAAGAAATAAAATACACTTGTTTACACACAGGATCTCAACTACGTATGGTGATTGCAAGGAAGCACACCAAGCAGAAAGAGAAAGGCGGTATAATGTAATTTCTTAATAAACCAATTGTACAATCACAGTGCCATCCCATGGATCATGATGTCACATATACTCCGTGCATTCCAAACTTCAGTCTCGCGAATCGAAGACCCTAGACTGCAGTCTGGATATCGGTAATGTATAAAATATTGTATAGCACACGAGAGTAAACAGATTCTACGTGCTCATATAAATTATCACCTTCGACTTTGCCTCAGATTCACTCACGGATAAAATCTAACTTTACTCACTTATAAAACAGGATCAGCCAGCTAATTTGCTTGTTGAGTATATTGTTGTAAATGTACAGATCTATCTCTGCTCGTGCTTTTGAGTTTTCATAGCAACCCTATCCATCAAATATTCATTATATGAGGTCTCGCCATCCTCAACAATGAGAGGAGTTCGACCAGCACCGTGGATCGTGTCCCGGCATAGCTCAGTTGGAAAGAGCCCTCAGCGAGCAGAGCTGAGAGGTCCCGGGTTCGATTCCTGGTGCCGGAACGAATTTTTCTCGATTTAATGGTTACAACGCTATCCAGGCATAAAATTTAATGTAATCTTTTTGTTTCATTTACATTTCCATGTAATTTTATTTTTATAGTTTCAGGTGTAAATTAATTTTTTTGTTTAACATAACATTATTCCTTTGCAATCTCTTAAGTTACGGTACTGTTAGCGAAATTCATTCCTCCTTAAATAAGGATATACCACAATTATAATATTGCAGTATATTATTATTATTATTATTACTATTATTCAAACATTTCCTTAAAGAGTTTCTTCATTCAGAATTCAGGGGTTAAATGATTACCTGCCACATTCATTCTAGGCCAGGTCTGGGGGTTATTAACTCGATTGAATTACTGCAGACTACCCCTTAACTCTCTACTCCACCTTTCCCAGCTGAGAGAGTTAGATTCCAGACCGATACGAGTACACAGGTAGGCAAGCATTGTTGAGTAATGGATTGTAAAATGTAGTCATCATAGCTTTCAGCTTTTGCTGGTCGCCTAAAGTCCACCACAGATGCACACTGTCTGATTGTGTGTTTGTTTCTAAAGCAGAGTGAGCAAAAAGGACATGGGCAGGATCATCTCCTTTCCTGTTATGCTCAGGGCTGTTCTAGGCTTTCTGTGACTTTGTTATAAACTTTTATAAATGATAGAGAAGATCATTATGAACAACTTTCATAATATAGGAACCAGTGTTCGGTAATTACAGAACGTATGTGTGTGCTGTCAGACAGTACTTTTTTCCCGTATTCTTACGTATTTTTACTTTAAAATAAGTTTTCCGTACTTTCAGGATTATCTATTTTTTTCTCCGCAATATAATTATTTTCAATAGGGGTTCTGTTAGGCCTATATGCAGAGATTTACTTTTATAATGTTATGTGTGTTCGCACTATTTAAAGAAATTGTTTAAAAAACTGAAGAAAGTAATACAAAATTACTTCAGGCTGCCAAATATCTGTTAAATATGGGTAATGTCAGCAATGCTTCATGCTTTCCTATGTCTGAACAGTTTTAATTACACTGCAAATATTGCAAATACTGAAAATATTTATGTAGGCCTAACATACAGCTTATAGAAATGCATTTTATAATGTTAAATGTCTAAAATAGAGTTAAGAATGGTAATGACCTTAGAATCGGTAATTACAGTAAAATCCCTTGTATCCAGCACCCCGTATACTAAAACAACGGCACTTTTGGGAGACCAAAAAAAAAAGTCATTCATGCAAAAGGGAAGAGTAAGACGAAGATTTGAGTGGTTTTCGTGGATCACACATGCCGCATATTGTGTTTACTTTTTACATTGTTCACACGTGAAAATATAGACAGAAAACCCCATTATGTGCCTGGAGTAGATCGGGCAGCATCGGTAAGTTGCTGCTTAGACCATGCAAACAATGCACAGAGACGCTATCTTTAAATTTACTACTTGAACTCGCCTGTTTCGAGGGGTGTTGGATGAGCCTAAATAGGAACGTATGAAATTCTCTGTTCCTACAGCATGTAAAGCTTTTATTCATGTGATAGATAGCATCATGGCTACTATCACTAAGCGCAAGAGGAAGATCCTCACACTAAAGAAAAAGCTTGAATTACTCGAGAAAATGGAGAGACGAGTTAGTAGATCCAAATTAATGAACGAATATAAAATTGGAAGTTCAACTTTATATGATATAAAGAAACAAGGCAGTCAACTCCGACAATTCATAAGTAACACTGAATCTACGAAAGTTGAGGAAAATCGAAAAACTGTACATCAGTCCCACTGTGAAGAATTTGATTGTGTCCTATACGAATGGTTTGCAATTAAAAGATCTGAGGGAATGTGTATTTCTGGGCCGATGCTACAAGAAAACACCAAGAAATTGCACCAGAAAATGGAACTGCAAGATGAGTGTGGATTTTTCATTGAGTGACTTGACAGATTCAAAGAGAGACATAGAATCTGAAAACTAGACATGTCTGATGGACAAAGGAGTGTGAACGAAGTGTTCACGGATCAGTCTATTAATCAGTTTCAGAAAATTGTGTCTGAAAGTAATGTTAGTGCGAAACAAATATATAACGCAGACGAGACTGGTTTATTATGGAGGTGTCTTTCTACAACAACACTGGCATGTGTGACGGAAATCCTGCCTAAGGGCTTCAAACAAAACAAAGATCGTTCAGTGAATATTCGAACCGAAAATTAGTATATTTTTGGGTTAAGTGATGTGTTTTAATAAAGAAAATCCACACAGTTTTATGTTATTTAGTTATGATCAAGTGACTGAGAAATAAACTTCATATGGCTGCAGTTTCAACAGGTTGGTACTGGTATCATAAAATATGAACAAGTAATATACTTACTTACTGGCTTTTAAGGAACTCGGACGTTCATTGCCGCCCTCACATAAGCCCACCATTGGTCCCTATCCTGTGCAAGATTAATCCAGTATCTACCATCATATCCCACCTCCCTCAAATCCATTTTAATATTATCCTCCCATCTACGTCTCGGCCTCCCCAAAGGTCTTTTTCCCTCCAGCCTTCCACTCTATATGCATTTCTGGATTCGCCCATACGTGCTACATGACCTGCCCATCTCAAACGTCTGGATTTAATGTTCCTAATTATGTCAGGTGAAGAATACAATGCGTGCAGCTCTGCATTGTGTAATTTTCTCCATTCTCCTGTAACTTCATCCCTTTTAGCCCAAATATTTTCCTAAGAACCTTTTTCTCAAACACCCTTAATCTCTGTTCCTCTCTCAAAGTGAGAGTCCAAGTTTCACAGCCATACAGAACAACCAGTAATATAACTGTTTTATAAATTCTAACTTTCAGGTTTTTTGACAGCAGACTAGAGGACAAAAGCTTCTCAACCAAATAATAACAGGCATTTCCCATATTTATTCTGCATTTAATTTCCTCCCGAGTGTCATTTATATTTGTTACTGTTGCTCCAAGATACTTGAATTTTTCCACCTCTTCGAAGGATAAATCTCCAATTTTTATAGTTCCATTTCGTACAATATTCTGGTCAGGAGACATAATCATATACTTAGTCTTTTCGGGATTTACTTCCAACCCTATCACTTTACTTGCTTCAAGTACAATTTCCGCGTTTTCCCTAATCGTTTGTGGATTTTCTCCTAACATATTCACGTCATCCGCCGTTCAATTCCAAACCCTCTGTGTTATCCTGAACTTTCCTAATGGCATATTCTAGAGCGAAGTAAAAACGTAAAGGTGTTAGTGCATCTCCCTGCTTTAGCCCACAGTGAATTGGAAAAGCATCAGATAGAAACTGGCCTATACGGACTCTGCTGTAAGTTTCACTAAGACACATTTTAATTAATCGAACTAGTTTCTTGGGAATACCAAATTCAATAAGAATATTATATAAAACTTCTCTCTTAACCGAGTCATACGCCTTTTTGAAATCTATGAATAACTGATGTACTGTATCCTTATACTCCCATTTTTTCTGAACAAGTAATATATACATATATAAAATTGTGGAGGTGTAACAGGCCATTGGCGTAAACCTTGAAGTTATTGATGATGATGATGATATAGTCATATATGAAGTCTCACCATCCTCATTGAATACAATGACTGTAAGTAGCCATACTGTATATATATACTGCTCTGCAAGCTGAGCGCTCTTTCCAACTGAGCTATGCCAGGACATGAGCCACGGTGGCAGCCGAACTCTTCTCATTCATATCATCAATAGCTTACTACCTGCATTTTTAAGACATACAAGTCACATATGCAGGAGCACATATTTAAATGACTTTCTGGCCATTTTCGACAACAGTTTATGAATACTGTTATGGACACAATAACGTAGCAGTCTTCTTTTTTTTGTGCATGATGTTATAAACAAACACGCAACACGCTGCAAAATAGGAACAAAGAGTGCATTCAGTCCAACTGTGTTTTTTTTTTTTGGAAGAGGAGGACCCATAGGCAAGCACCGCAGTCTCAGGCTTATGATTTTGAAGTTCTTAGGACTACTCAACATGCATGTGAGTCACTGCTTTGTGCCATCTTATCGATTCAGCTACAGCATCCAGGTCTGACAGAGTATGCGTGAGCAGGAACACCCTTCTGCCTCCCTGTGATGTTCCTCTGCAGCCTCTTTAGATCGAAGGCATCTGTTCAAAATCCACGTGCATGAATCTGCTGTATCCTTAAGCAGAGGGACATACCACAATCAATTATGCGACACATAAAGGTACATCTATCCGAGGGAGCTACACTCCCCCTGTCTAATGCAGTCCGGTAATTGAAGCCCCTACAGCTTCTGTGGAATATGTGCAGCTCCCTCAGACAGATGCCACCTGTAGGTGAATCCCGGAATCATAACCGCCATGTCTCCTGATCAACCTGTAACTATTGAAGATGATAAATTAAATGATACTAATGAAGACGAAATGAGTTCAAGGTTCAACGTCGAAAGTTACTCAGCAATTCTGCTTCAAGTGGTTGAGGGAAAACCTTGGAAGAAATCCCAACCACGATTTTAACTGAGGCCTGCTCTTTTCACGGTCAGACAGACTATCCATTAGTTCATAGCTTTGGACTAACAGTGCTTACAATACGACTCTTGCTACATACGCACAAACTAAAGTCGGATATGACGTCAGGAATGTGTCAATACCAGATACTTGAATAAAAACGGATTCAATACTATCAAATGTGCAAACCAATGAGCGCAGTGTCAGGAGAGGTTTAGCAGTTCCTTTGTAAGAGCAGAAGTTCGTGTTTCTTTTTACAGATCGCAGTGCACAGGAGTATAATCACCACATAGTTTCTTTTTTATTTTAGTAGGTTATTTTACGACACTGTATCAACATCTCAGGTTATTTAGCATCCGAATGAGATGGAGGTGATAATCCCGGTGAAATGAGTACGGGATCCAGCACTGAAAGTTACCCAGCATTCGCTCATATTGGGTTGAGGGAAAACCCTGGAAAAAACCTCAACCAGGTAACTTGCCCCAACCGGGAATTGAACCCGGCCACCTGGTTTCGCAGCCAAATGCGCTAACTGTTATTCCACAGGTATGGACACCACATGGTATTAGTGAAGTAGTAGTAGTAGTAGTAGTAGTAGTAGTAGTAGTAGCAGCAGCTCATTGGTGCAGACCATAGATATTGACCTTATCTATCAAGAATCGGAAGACAATGAGGTTTTATTGCATCCAGTTTATAAGCTCAGATATTGCACCTTCCAATTACAAACAATTTATTTTTGATGATGACTCATTTTTTGCGTGGACGGATTTTCAGTTATTTTTATGAGTAATACCGCATTACGAAAACAAGTGTTTCTAGCCTCCAAGTTAAAAAATAATATTACTGTCGTCAAACTGAAATAGTGGCAGAAATATGGCAGACTATTATTTTCAATAATAAACTTAATTTGGGGTAATGATATATATTTATTATTTAATTCGCTGCTAAATAAATGTTCTGTTATGTCTAAGAACGTTTGAATGACCCTGGTCGAACATATATTTCATGTTCAACTGAGGAATGCATTTCGATATCTTTTCAGTTCCTGTTTTGTTAATGCTATCAAGTGGGCAATATCTATGGAAAAAAAGGCATTTTTTTAGGTAGTGTTTAGCAATGCCTGGTTTATTGCTGGGAGTTTTGTTCTCATATACCGGTATCATAAAACAAACTGTAGTACGGACTGTGTATTGTTCATCTGACTTTACACTCATAATATAGCCTATTTTCATTTTCACTCAGAAGTACAATTTCGATTTACAGTGTATGTTGTTTTATTATGACTGTGATTATGATTATTATTATTATTATTATTATTATTATTATTATTATTATTATTAGGCTTATTAATATAATTTTTATATATATATTTGGCATATAAATTTACTATTATATACAAAGAAGCCATTTAATGTTAAAACAAACTTTCAAATCGCTTGATTTATTTTGTCAGGGATACAATCTGGCTGATCCTCTTACAGTAATATGAGAGAATAAGAATTTTTTAATGCCTATCATAATGTGTACATTTCTAGATTAATAACTTCACCTATCTCAGAGATATGCCCTGTGTCATAAAACATCTCATACAAGCAGTGTGTGTATATGGGTTGTTCTGTGACACAGGGAATATATATGAGACAGGTAAAGTTTTATATCATCAAAAAACATTTGGAACCAACAGAGTTTTATATATTTTCTTCCCTTAAAAGAAATCTATGTTATCCCACTGATTGTATAAATATCTTTCCACTCCACTTTAGTTAATCATGTTGCTATGGTTACGGAGTTTAGTAAACAAACTATTTACGTAAAGATTAAATATTTGGTCCTACAGAATTTATCTGTTACGGTAACAATTGTTATTAGAGGAGAAAAATTCGCTCCGCCGCCAGGGATTGAACCCAGGTCCTTGGTTCTACGTACCAAGTGCTCTAACCACTGAGCTACACTGATGTACCAAGCGCTCTAATCACTGAGCTACACCGAAGTTCAATCCTTCAAAGGACCCGGGTTCGATGCCCGGCGTTGGAGCGAATTTTTCTCCTCTAATAACAAACAGGATTATGTATAATATTGAATAATCTAGTTCTATCTGTACACGATATTAAACAGTTTTCCCTTAAAATAAAGGATATTGAAGGGAATCTGACAACAAGGTCAGTATGCCTGAACACATAGTAGTAAATGATGGTGTGAGCATTATCACCTTATGTGAAGAAGGGCTAACACAGGCAGAGTGCTCTGCGTGTTGGCGTTAGCCATAATGCTGTTGGAAAGACCTGGAAGCGTTATCTGGACACAAATGGAGTAGCAGATATGCCCTGAGAAGGTCGTCCGAAGGAAACCACTCAAGTTGAAGACAGGTATTGAGGGGTCTAGTTCGTAGGTAGCCAAAAACCAATGCATCAGAGCTACGAAGTGCTTTCCTTCGGACCACTGGGAAGCACTAGAAATCGTCTTCATGGGATTAACATGTGTGCAAAGCGTCCATGGTGTATACCTCCACTCAACCGACATCGTCGCAGGCTCGTTTTCGATGGGCAAGAGAGCATCAGAGATGGGAGCAAGAAAAGTGGGGTTCTATGCAATTCAAAGGTGACACAAGGATTTGTCTAAGACTTTATTCAGGAAGAGTTCGAATCTGGAGAGTACCTGATTTTGTAGCCTGCGCCCACCATCACACAGAATACTATAGGCAGGGAGGTGGAAGTATCATGTTTTGGGCATAATGCATGGCTTAGGAACACACCTAGTACTCATGATAGGCAATATGACTGCAGTGAAACATTGGAGAGCAATTGTCCAAAGTCTTGTCATCCCTTGTAGGGAACATTATGGTGAAGATTTTATCTTTCAAGATGACAATGCCTGGCCACAACGAGGAACAGTGGCGGTGCGTCAATAAGAGCAGAAGAGCACGTGAACATATCTTGTTCCCATTAATGCAAGACTAGTTTTATCATTTAATACCGTATTGACTTAGTGGGAATGTATAATATCAGATTCGAGTATTTTAAACTTCCCGCATCTTGCATAAACTTCTTATGTAAACTTGGCAACATCCGTCTTTCTTTGGCCACTTATGACTCGTCAAGAGCACAAAGCGTTAAGTGAACAGTGAATCTATCCTACAGATGTCAGGTGCATCGATGCTATCGTTCACGTGCTATATCTCGAGGAAGAAATTTAAAAGTCTGTATCCTAGCCTGTAGGTGTCAGCATGTCACTGTCGTAACGTTTACTTTATGTGGATGTGTGTACAGTGCTGCTACGAGAGTGAAGTTTATGAATTACTATACATCAGCGTTAGCATAATAGCATAGTTTGGCTTTCAAACACAAGCTGGCTGAATGTAGTGGTGATATGAATTTAAGTATCTGTATGGTAGTGTATAATATTTAAGAATGATATTTACTGGCATGTATTTATAGTAATCAATCTATGCGAATGAGATTACAGTACTGGTATAGGCTATAGTATATCAGTGTGTTGTGAACCAAAATATATTACTGAACACACACTTTTGTAAATAACGGCATTGTGGTATGTATTCATTTTTAACAAACGTAAACAATGAACTCTGTTCAAGTAATTTGGAACAGTAAAGAACTGGGTAAACTGGCTTACCAGGAAAAATTGGAAATAAAAAGACTGGGTTTCATTATTATTATTATTATTATTATTTTATATGTTCTTTTGAATTTATATACGGTTTTTTCGATAGTGAAACATTGGAATCATGACATTTTATATTAGGCTAAACATACGATTTCAAATTCTCTTCGATTTTGGAACACAAAATTGTGAACACATATAATATTTTATTACGAGCCGCCACTGACGAGGAAGATACGTAAATGAACGAATTTGGGCTGCTGGAGTAACCCATATGCTTACTCACTGGATATGAATCCCATAGAGCATGCTTGGACCCAGCTAAGGAATGCCATTCACCATCATCAACCATCTATTCAAACCCTCCACAAGCTCAGAGAGGCTGCATTTTAGGAATGGAATTGTCCAATGCCTTGACAACCTGATTGAGAGCATGCCAAGATGCAACCAGGCACTTGTCAGAACCAGAGAAAGCATGACGCATTACTAAAACAGTTCCTTTTAAATGTCCATATTGCCAATTGCATGTAACTGAACTGACAGTTTATTCTCCTTACAGTACTATGTTTGTCTTTTGTCTATTTATGCCTCAATAAAAAAGTTAAATGTAATATTTGTTTAGTATTTTATTACATTTATGGTTAAAGTAGTCACGGGGTTTCCTTATTCAAACTCAATTAATATTGGAATATGAAAAGGCTCTTCCAGTATGTTTGGTTCCAAATTTTTTTTGACGTGTTTGTTTTTTATATATATAATCTGTGAGTGTGTGTTTGATTTTAATTGAGACTTTCATTATATTATCCCAATATTATAAACATAAATGGAAGAAGATGAAAGAAATAAAAGCTTGAAAATTAATATCCTTTTTAATTTATGTTACTAGAAATGAAAATCTGTGTTTTACGAATAAGGTGCACAGTAAAAAGTATATGAATAAAAAATAAGTAATGACTTCTTTATGGTTAATGTGGTGCAATTAAAAATGAAAAGTTAAAATTTTATGCATTTTTTTTTAAAGTACCTATTCTCTAGAGCAATGTGGACATGACGAAATGTGATTGAACACTTTATAATTTTTTCTGAAGCATGTATCACTCTAACAAATGTAAATACTGACAAATTAAATAAATACATTTTCTTGCAGATCACAACATACATATTAACAATGACAAGTTAGTATCCCCAACAGTAAAGAAGCAGCAATTAACTTGCAGAAAACCTACTTTTGTTCTCTAATATTTATGAAAGTGCAATTAATTTTGAACAAAATGTCAAATAATAACTACTTGTAATAAGACCATAGAACCCTAATTCAAATAAAGAAGAGTGAGAAATACTTCAACATGTAACAACGTAACTGTATTGTTTTCATACTTACCACAAGTTGCCTGTGAGCAATGAAATACAAGACACCACGCACCACATCATACAGTAATATGAATTTCTATATATGATCGCAAAGAAAGCGACTCTGACAGATCTCTGTTTTGTTGATAACTTTATTCGACTGAGAAATATTTTCCTTGCATAATTATCGTAAATATATCAGGCTTCCTTTTGGAAACCTCCAGATTCGTTTGTTTGGACTTCAGCATTAAATTACCTAAAATTATAAGCGTCATTATGAATTCATTAATATTTTGAGGACTCTTCCCATCTTTTAAAAACATAAATCTAATTTTGAGATCTGTTGCAATCCTCTCCACTACTCACTACTTTTGAAATTGGAATAAATGGTTGACAATTTCTTCTTCCTCTTCTTCTTCTTTTTCTTCGTCTTCAAAATTTATATGTAAATATGTATACCTGTTTTTTTCGGAAGATGGGACATGACAGTTAAACAGCCATACTTGGAACCACACCTTACGTTGCCAATTTGGACGACCACATGATCAACTCATGGGAGCTACCAGCTGATGTTAATGATAATTGGCGTGAAGTTTTAAAAGAATGCAAAAATTGACTGCAAATGAAACATGAAACATATTAATGGTTGACATCGTGTACATAACAAATGACGCCATGAGAGCTATTGAGCAATTACCACGTGGGAATTGTAAATTTGGCAACTCAACCATTGTTACCATAGCAATGGACTTATCACGCTATGTGGTATTCAGTTGTTATTCCGACCGCAGCTTTAATGTCGTGTCCCATCTTTAGAAAAAACAAGTATAGTACAGCCTCTTTTGACAAGTTTCTTCTCTAAACTAAATGCAACCTTTTTCTCACTTCCACAATAGACACCAATTACATTATTAACAATACAAAACTAAAAACGCAGTCCTGGTGTATCACATTAATTAAATAAACTGCTATACAATACTGTTATTAATTCTAAGACACACTTATATGAACTAGATTACACTATACATGGATATTATACTTAAAATTGAGGGGTTCAGGAGAAAAACCAGGCAGTTCCAATTCAGTACTTTGCGAGATAATGAAGAAAAACTTACCGCCAAACAATAAGCATGTACAGAAGAGGCAGGTCCAAAATGCATTATAACTGTGAATGTAATTCTTGGAACTATCTGGTTCTTCGACCAAACGATAGAGCGTATTTTTTTGCCCTCTGTGCATAAATAACTCAAAAATGAAAAAAAATTGGAGCTGCCTGGTTTTACCCCAAACCCCTCAATTGGTCCTATGAAAAATCTTCAAATTACTAAGACAACAGCTTGCTTTGTGTACTCTCACCGGGATGACAGAAAAATGTGTTTCAATTCTGTTGGAATGCAGCAGAACTACATGTCAGGAAACTTTATCAGAACACTCTAAGGGGACAGACAGATCAAGTTCTAATAATTTTTTGTCCCTACCCTCTTAGAATCTGTCAAAGTCACTTTTTCAGCAGTCTAAGAATAATACCTGGTACAGACGAAAATTCCTGAACATATTACACGCTTTAAGTAACTTTACAATAATTATGCACAAATCTTCACGTGTTTTACAGGAAGAACATAGAGCATTTCTCAAGTTTATCAAACTATCCCATTCCTCGCCTGAATGTGATGAAGAACAATAGACCCATCCATGTCTTAGTATCCTCATTCAAAATGCCAATTCTGCAGGACTCATTTTTTCCTTTTCATCTATTTCATTGTTTTTTTCTATTATCACAGGTTTCCCTGTATTTTCAGTGTATTATTTGTTATGATAAATTAAATTATAAATTTGCATAATAAAAAATAACTTCCTTTAGTCATTGGGTTTAACTTCGAAAAACTTACATCTATTCTCTTTTTCTTTTCAGTTATTTTTTTTTCCGTTCCTTTTTCCATCAGAATATTAGCATTACACATATTTCACATTCATATTAAGAAAAAGAAAGAAAGAAAGAAAGAAAGAAAGAAAGAAGGGAAGAGAAGAAAAGAAATGAAAGAGAGAATAGGAGGAAGAAACAGAAGAGAGAAAATTAAATAAGGAAAGAAAAAAGAAAAAGGAAAAAAAGTTTTTAATATACCGTACTAAAAAGTGAGAGATGTCCAAGAAGTGAGGATGAATCGCTTTAACATGGATGCTTAAATAATGAACAAATTAATTTTCACTCCTGTAAGAGGTGAGAATAAATAAGAAATTGAACCCATTTCACATGTTCTTCCTGTAAATTATTTGAAGTTAAGGGGACACTAAACTTAAAAATTGGAGAAAAAGTGTCATAGAAGTGAAAAATTAAATTTCTACACTAATTTACGTGACAGAACTAAATCAATACGCAGAATTCTTCCCCTATTCATTGAGAAGTCACAATCAAATGCACAAAGCCAAAAAATTATAATTAAAAGTGATATTTCAATTAATGATTGATTAAAAATTGAAATATTTTTTATTTTGAAAAGTATTGGATCTAATGAGCTGAGATTTTGCATGTTACTTTCCATGTGTATATTAAACTTTTTCTCCAAATTTGAAAAAGATTGGTTAAATAGGAAAAAAGTTCCAAAATATAGTTGAGTGTCCCCTTAAATGTAAGTCTAAGGTATATAATACAAATGTATAGATGTGTTTATAATTAATACGAGGGTTGTATCGAAAATCATGATCTCTTTTTGAATTAAACATATTATTGTACTGAATAAGACATCTATTTGTGAACCATTTAAACTAACGGTCCCACAATAATAGCTGAAAGGTGGCAGACTATTGTGGTTCATTTCGACAACATGCTGTCATAGAATTTATAGCGAAAGAGAACATTTCGCCTTGGGAAATTCACAGATAATTAAAGAAAGTTTATGAAGCATTTTGTTTGAGTTTCGTTAATGTTTGAAGATGAGTACGGAATTTTAAAGCTGATCAACCCTACTCTGGCTGTCTATCAACAACCTTGATGGAAGACGACAAAAACTGACTTGATACCCTTATCAAGGTGAATCGTCATGCACAGGTTCGAGAAATGGCTACAAAGCTTAGCGTACATCATAATGTCATCCAAATTCTGTTGGAGGAACTGTGCTACAGACAAATTGGTGTATAATGGGTACCTTGTTTTCTTTCAGAGGAACAAAAATAGCAGCGTCAAAACATATGCCATCAATTAATTTATACAGCACTACAGTGAACAGGGTGATAACTTTCTCTTAAGCATAGTGACAGGCGAATAAAGTCGGTTTCATCATTTTGATCTCGAAAGCAAATGCCAAAGCATGGTGTCATCCATAACTGCCAATGAAGAAGAAACTTCCAAATAGCTTCCAAAGCTATGGACACTGTGTTTTGGAATGCTGAAAATGTTGTAATGATTGACATTTTGGCTCGCAAACAAACTACTAATGCAGATCAGTATCAGGAAAAGTCTCTTTTATTGAGTGCTGTGTGACAAATGACATGGCAGAAAAGCCTTTTTCTAATATGACACTGCATAACAACATACAGCATGTTCCATCATGCAATGCATTGAAAGAAACAGCTGGAAGATTCTTAAATCCCACTACAGCCCAGATTTGGCACTATCAGGCTTTCACCTTATTGGTTTCGTCAAGGAAAGTCTGAGAGGGCAACAATTCAAGATGAGAAAGATGTGGAAGAACCATACGTCATAGGCTGCATATCACTGAAGGGACTTCTATCGCACAGGCATGTTAAAATTGATAGAGCACTGACAAAATGTGTTGATCGAGCTAGAGATTATAAAAAAAAAAATAAGGAATTTTTTTTAGAAATAATTTGATATACACATTTTCCTTTTACACGATTTTAAATCTCCACAAAAAAGCGAGGAATTATGACTCTTGATACAACTTTCGTACATCAGAGGTACAATACAAAGTCTATTTTTGTGTATTTCACTCATCTATTTCTAGATTTAATGTAAATAAAAACACTTAATTTGTAGTAAGACATATATAGTTTCCACCAGTGACATATTCAGGAATCATCTTATGAAAGGACAGCAAGACTAAGTTTTTAAGGTTTCCTTTCTTTTTATTTTAAGAGAGACTTGTTCTTAGAAAGGAAAGCATTATTATTATGTAAAATCATGCACTTCAATTGTCCGGTGTGCAGATTGGAGCTTATTAGGAGAAAAGAAAAAAAGCAAAATTCTTCTCGTGCTTGTTTTAAATTTCGAATTTTTTTTAAGAGGTGCATATATTCCCTTTGTTTCCACGAATACACCCCTGGTTTCCACCTTTGTATGAGTACCAGAATGCAATGTGTACACAAGTTAAAATGTAATTGTTTATATTTAGAAATACATATATTTTATGACGAAGTTAGTGTGATGTGCAGTGAAGCACTTCATACAGTATTTTCTATTTTCTAACTCTTTACCTCGCCTTCCCATGGTACGACCTATTTCAACTAAAAAGACAATAAAGACCGAGTAACAGCTGAATAATTGTCATATTTAAAATGGAGAAAATATCATTGCAAAGTCTGTCCAAAAGGTTTTAAGGTAGACTATTAGGCCAAAACACTTCTATCGCACTACAAATAGAACATTCATTGGTTCTCTTAAACGAACCAACTGACCTAATGTGACTGAATTTATCATCATCATCATCATCATCATCATCATCATCATCATCATTATTATTATTATTATTATTATTATTATTATTATTATTATTATTATTATTATTATTATTATAGAGTATGAAATACAATGTCAATATCAGCATTCTCATAAAGGGAATTATTCTTTCAGTGAAAATAAACTTTCAGTTTCATAAAACTTTATTAAGATTCTTATTATGGTACTAGTGTTATCTTAAGTTAAATAGGAAACATTCTCGTATTATTTTGTGTGGTTAAATTTAGTTCTGCAGTAAATTTACCACAGAGTGATTCCACATTAGACTTGACGATTTTAGTAAGATTTGAGTCTGGTGAAACTTACATATATCACATATCTTCACTATTTTTAGTCTTTGTTATTTATATATATACTAGAGAACTTCATTTCAGCTAGATATATAATGTAATGAAAAATACTTTGAAATTACTTGTCTTAATCCAGTATTAAATGGTTTGCATTGGCTGTAAGTGCACATCGGAAGGTTTATTAAGAAGAGCTGTTAAAATTTAATTACTGAGATGGTACAATATTTACAAAAAGGGCAAGAATATTTATGACTCATATTTCTTATTTCACTCTTACCATCATCCCACGATAAACTGTAAACACTATCAAAACATTTGGAATCCATGACATCATTCCAAAAATAATTACTTCAACCATTAAAGGGTCTGTGGCAATTCTGAAAAATCATTTATACGGAATATCATAATACCCCCCCCCCCCCTTTTCTATTCGTTAGTGTGTGATTGTTACAAATATATGTACAAATTTATTATTTCTTAAACTTAAGCTCCTAGTTCACATTTAAATTTGGCTCATCTATCTTACTGTAATCATTACTATTCTTATATGTGTGTTATTCTGTGTTTTTGGCAACCCAGGATGCCTGGGCAGACTATTTCTTGAAATAAATTATATATAATTAGAACAAGGTTGAGTTTATTCTAATTAAAATTATATGATCTAATTGTACATATATTTGCATATTTTAGCCTTTTTTACTATTTACTCATATTTCGAACATTTAAATGCATATGTTGTCATATTTTATTCCCCCTTTTTTTTTTTAATATACATAAGTTGAGAAAATTTTTATGCCGAGTAGAGCAAATATTGGTTTTTTTAATCTCGCAAAAAAAAAAAAAAAACACCTTTCAGCTTACGTTATGGGGATGACTAAGCAACTATCATCTCGATTTCAAAGTCATCTGCAGTAAGACTGTTGCAAAAAGAACTTCAGGTAGCTGTTTTGACAGGGTGGCGTAATTAAGGGAGAATACAGTAACATACTGAGTTGGATTTTTCCTTCCAGAGCAAGTGACATGATTTCATTGTATTTACACTTCACCTCAGTTCACAGTAAGAGCTTAAGATGTCACGACAGTTCTATTTAGTACGATTTATTTTTTGGAAACACTTATATAGTCAATAAATGAAGTTCATTTTATTTTAAATTTTATGTAATGAATATTTATTTAAGTTGAATCGTACCAACTATCAAAACTAAAATAAAATGCTATAAACGAAGCAAAGGACATTTTTAGGTTATATCTTTATATCTGAAAAGCAATCAGTCATTTTTTTACAAACAGCACTAGATTATTTTCATTTTTTCAAATGTTTTGTTGAAGACTAAAGGATATATTTTGAAAATATTATGTAATATTTGGTAATATTTAGCATAAACATTCTTGTCCTATTCATAAATAAAACTCTGAACCAATAAGACTATTCACGGACTAGTTTCTAGCAAAGAATATTCACTATTCAAGCTATTTTCTGCAGTTATCTTTCAAATAAAGAGTGTATATGAGTTACAGTGTCACACTGGAGCCTAATTAAATTTGTTCTCAAAATAGCAATATTTTAGAAGTGATTAATTGTAATTAAGACTTTCATGATGTTGAACATGCTAATGTTGAACATGGCCATTTTGGGTATTTATAAAATTCTATAAACGTTGAACTAAGTGATTAATTAAATGTAAGATTAATCTCAATATACAGAATTGTCTTTTCTCTGAAGCTTTATTAACATTAACCAAATGGTTTGCCGTTTTTGAAAGAAAGGCGTGTTATTCATTGCAACTACATATACACTCATTTTCACCTAACTGTTTACTTTTACATCTATCATATTTTCTCTGAAGGAAATTTCTCCAGTTAAACGTTATCTCTGCATATGCTGATTTCACAGTTGAAGACACAAAGCTTCAGCCACTTTTCACATCACATTTACTCCCATGTTTTCATCGTTGTTTATCCTGCTGTGACTTTTCAAACCTTCTATCTTCATTCTTCAGATGACATGTTGTTTCACAGATGCTCTTCATTGACAGCACTTTCATAGTTTGTTAAAAAGTATGTTACCTATACAAGAATGACTATGTACCATTACAGAATGCAATAAAATATATCGTGAGAATAAAGTTAGTTGGTTCCCAGAGTAAAATGTTTGACAATCAAGTCATTGCACATATGTAGAAGGTGTGGAAAAATGAAATTTTGAATTGACATGTTCACGAGATAAGAACAGAGTAATGGTGATCCTGGTTATGAAATTTTGTCTACATGCACCTTTATAATAATGAACAAAGAGATATTTCCGTGAAGTAAATGAGTCAAAGAAGTATACTTCCTTATCTGGTGGAAACAACATTAGATAACAATATTTATTCTCATATGTGTATTATCTTTCCAAATAAATTCATCATTGCATTATTATTCTTGAGTTAATATATAAATTATAAATTAATATATAAATTATATCACCATTGTGGAATCCTGGGAAACGAGAATGTGGATGCTTTAGCAAAGAAGGGGAGGACTGCTACTTACAGACCTGTTACTAAATCTACGTATTACTCTGTGAAGAGATTTATTAAATCTACATACTTAGACTTCAACAAACAAAATTTGATAACTCGATCCCAAGGGAAAAAATGGAACTCTCTGCATCAAAATCCACAGTTAATTCCCGATTTACCACGAAAATCGTCTGTAGCTGCATTTAGATTGGCAACAGGCCATGATTGTTTGGCCAAACACCTGCATAGAATTGGAATATATCAGTCCCCTAACTACCCATTGTGCAACTCAAACCAAGAAATGGATTCGGAGCACCTCAAAATCTGTGCTTCAGTGGCTGGTCATGATAATATCTTTGAAAAATATTGGAGTGCAAGATGTCAAATGACTTTATTGTCAAACGCCTGGCATTAGAAAACAACAACAACATATCACCAACAAGACTTCAGATATTGAAATATTTTTGTAATGATGTACAATTATTCTGTCACTCTTGTATAAGCCATTGTACCAAAAATAGTAAAATAATCAACTCCATACAATAACAGTTGACTATTTTAGCATTTCTTAAGGTAATTTTGTGTGTACATGATATATGTACACAACATCACTGCTGATGATGCTACATATCACAGAAATAGCCAACACTTATCTGTAGATACAACTCACGATATCACCCACAAAATAATAAAATAAACGGGAAGGAATAGGAGTGGGATAGTCACAACTTACTTTGTGACTTTGAATATCCTGAGCAAGCGCAAAGCGCGGAGCACCGACAGGCCGAACGAGGCCTGCTTTACTTCGGTCCAAATCACTTCAAATATGGAGCCACAGATCACAACGCAGTCAAAACGGTTGAACGACGACTCGAAATAGATACGTGGCCCCAATGCATACATCTTGATGAACATTTCCAACATGAAAAGGCCGAGGAATACAAACTCCGCTATATCTGCAAAGTGAAGGAAAAATAATAATTAATAAATCATTCATATATTAATGATAAGTTATAATAATATTTAAATCAAATATTCATATTAGAATATTTTGTGTATAAAAATTAAAAGGTTTATTATAGAATAACGACACACTGGTGTCTATGAAGGAGGAAAGAGACCAAAGCAAGTGTAGGAAATAAGTGTTGTTTTAAGCACAGAGAGAACTAGCTGCTTGGCAAACGACGTGGTTGAAAATATTCCAGTTGATTAAAACCATTCAATTAGATTTTAGATAGTCTCTTCTGCTCCACAGTAAAGAAGTACGAGGTGTGTTCTTAAAGTAAGTTCCAAAAGGGTAGAGTAAGTAAATGGGAAGACATTTACAAACCATTTTTGTTGCATTGTATTCCCCACACTTCAATTACTTCTCACCATAATCTCCACCATTATTGAGGCATTTATCGAGTGGTGGCACAAGTCTTTCTATCCCCTCATTGTAGAATTCGCCCGCCTGCAATGCAAACCACTCCCGCACTGCTGTTTTCACTTCATCGTCGTCATCAAAACACTGACCACCAAGGAACTTCTTGAGGTACAGGAAGAGATGAAAGTCACTCGGAGCCAAATCCGGACTGTAGTGGGGATGGTCAATTTGTTCCCAGCCAAATTTCAAGATGAGATTTTGGGTGTCACGAGCTGTGTGTGCCCGAGTGTTGTCATGAAGCAATACAACTCCATCGGTCAGCATCCCATGTCTCTTGTTCTGAATTGCACGATGGAGCTTCTTCAAGGTCTGACAATAGGTTTCTCTGTTAATGGTTTCACCCCAAGGCAAGAATTCGATGAGTAGGACTCCTTTTCTGTCCCAAAAAACAGTGCACATGATCTTGCGTGTTGACATGGTTTGTTTGAATTTCTTTTTCCTTGGCGATGCAGTGTGCCTCCATTCCATGGACTGCTGCTTCGATTCAGGTGTCATGTGAGGCACCCAAGTCTCGTCACCTGTCATGATATGGTCAAGAAACTCATTGCCTTGCTCATTGTAACGTGTGAGAAAGCTCAATGCACTGGAAGCTCGTTTGGTTTTGTGTTCCTTGGTGAGCATCTTGGGTACCCATCGTGAGCACAATTTTCGATATCGTAATCGATCTGTCACAATTTTGTAGAGAACACTCCGCGACATTTGTGGAAAATTCAAGGAAAGTGAAGAAATTGTGAACCTCCTGTCCTCATGAATTTTTTCATCGACAGCACGCAACAAATCGTCATTGATCAAAGATGGCCGACTGGTACGCTGCTTGTCATGCACAGAGATGCGGCCCTCCTTGAACTTCCTAACCCATCTCCTGACCATTGCATCACTAATGGCATCATCACCATACACCTCACAAAGTTGATGATGAATGTCAGCTGGTTTGAAGTTTCTCGCATTCAAGAAACAGATAACAGACCGCATCTCACAGTTGGCGGGGTGCTCGATCACTTTAAACATTTCAACTGATCACAACTAACCACACACACGGACTGAAGCTCTGAAACTGCGTGCACAGCTTGCCTGAGGACTGAAGAAGAAAACACGCATGCACAAAATAACGATTGCAGCAATGCGACGGCTATAATTGAAAACGGAACTTACTTTAAGAACACACCTCGTAAGTGGAACAGAGCATGTTTATGCATGAATATCGTATGTAGGTCTTTAGGTGTGCTAAAAGAATGATTGTAAAATTGTAAAACCTTATAAGTCATCACTAAGCAGAAATTGACTCTGTAAAGAAAAGATTTAAAGATTGTGGTTGGCTAACTAATGAGGCATTGTGAGAAAACATGCTCAGAATGGAACTATATGAAGGAAATGATGAAAACCTCAAGTGTAAGCTTTATATTCTAGAAGAAGAGACAGTATGGCATGTAACAGTAAATCCGATTCATTATGTATCAGAAGATATATAAAATGTTTGGTAATATAAATACTACACAGAAAACAGTACTAAAAGAAATGAGAGAGTTAGTTTCCAGAAATGATTAAGATTTCAGGACTGTTTAATCAGTTTCGTCCTTCTTATGTTAAAGAGATAGGTACTATGATTTCATTAGTATAAAGTGTTAAGGACTAAACTAGCATGGCTCTAAATATACTCTTTTACACAGTAAAACTTGTGCAAGGCAGAACTTGTCTAATGTGAACATTTTATTTAGTCCAGGCAGACAGAATATGCATTACAGTGTTACTGTTTTTGTATACTGTAGCTTTAATTACTCAGTCTGATTAATGATTATTAATGCTAGTCAGTCAGTTATTTATTCGGACAGGTAATTTCTTACCACCTAAAGCTTGAACAAGGTAATGTATTATTGTACCAAAAGAAGAGCAATTATTTACTATAGATTTTCTAAAAAAAATTGTAAAAGAGAATTAGGAAACAGACAGATGCAGGAAAAAAACAGAAAATTGCTATGAAAGAGTAATGGAACGGAGAAAAATTCTCTCCGGCACCGGGATTTGAACCCGGGTTTTCAGCTCTGCATGCTGATGCTTTATCGACTAAGCCACGCTGGATACCACCCCGGCATTGGATAGAATTGCCTCAGATTAAGCTCCAACTCTTGGGTTCCCTCTAGTGGCCTCCCTCTGCACTACGTCATAGATGTCTATGAACGTAGGACCGAAATCCACACATGTGCTGAGGTGCACTCGTTATGAGTGACTAGTTGGCTGGGATCCGACGGAATAAGCACCGTCTTAAATCACGAAGTGATTTACGCATATCATATATATTATTTTAATGTATCGAAGTACATATGATATTTCCATGCAGATAATCTGCGTCATCATACGATAAAAGAGTAATGGAACGGAGAAAAATTCTCTCCGGAATAAGCGCTGTCTTAAATCACGAAGTGATTTACGCATATCATATATATTATTTTAATGTATCGAAGTACATATGATATTTCCATGCAGATAATCTGCGTCATCATACGATAAAAGAGTAATGGAACGGAGAAAAATTCTCTCTGGAATAAGCGCCGTCTTAAATCACGAAGTGATTTACGCATATCATATATATTATTTTAATGTATCGAAGTACATATGATATTTCCATGCAGATAATCTGCGTCATCATACGATAAAAGAGTAATGGAACGGAGAAAAATTCTCTCTGGAATAAGCGCCGTCTTAAATCACGAAGTGATTTACGCATATCATATATATTATTTTAATGTACCGAAGTACATATGATATTTCCATGGAGATATTCTGCGTCATCATACGATGAAAGAGTAATGGAACGGAGAAAAATTCCGTCGGATTCCGGCCAACTAGTCACTCATAACGAGTGCACCTCAGCACATGTGTGGACTTCGGTCCTACATTCATAGACATCTATGACGTAGTGCAGAGGGCGGCCACTAGAGGGAACCCAAGAGTTGGAGCTTAATCTGAGACAATTCTGTCCGACGCCGGGGTGGTATCCGGTGTGGCTTAGTCGATAAAGCATCAGCACGTAGAGATGAAAACCCGGGTTCAAATTCCGGTGCCGGAGAGAATTTTTCTCCGTTCCATTACTCTTTCATCGTATGATCTGCATGGAAATATCATATGTACTTCGGTACATTAAAATAATATATAGAAAATTGCTAGTTTTCTAATTTGTGGACTCACAAATAATGTCTTCTTTCAAGGTGGCATCACTTAGTTACCGGTAATCATTTTTATGTACTGAAAACAATCACCAGTTTTTCCTAGTGTTTTTACAACTTTACCACGTTCTTCCATTAAATAAATTCACATATCACGTTATAAAATAGTATACTATCAGGTGCCAAACTTCTAACTTGATTGTCTACTTGACGACTAATATATATATATATATATATATATATATATATATACACACTGTAATTTTTACCTTGTAACTAAACAATGTTGCAATTTTATGCTAGACTATCCACAAATATAATAAACTAATTGGCATGTTTTTACATGTAATGACATTTGCACTCCAGAGTTGCTTTATGTCACTAAATCAAAACTAATTTAATCTTAGGCTTCAGTCCTCCAGAGTTTCACAGCCAGAATTGATCTTCAAAATGAATATTTCTAGTTTTAATAGGTGATTGTTTAGCCAAATGTCTGAAGACAGGTCTGAACCTCGCATGTGATACAAAAAAGGCACCACTTATGAGGCAACTAGGCCAGGAGGTAATGGGATAGGATGGCCAGATCCTTTCCCCCTCCATTGCATACATCACCAACTAGCTACATATTACACTAGTCAGACTTCAGATAATAGGTCACATGAAACGAATTGTTTTTCTCATGGTTGGTAACCGTCAGAAAAATGCTGCCCTCTGTGCAGCCACATAATGAGGGTAATAAAGCAATATTCTTCCACTCAGCTAGTAGAACTCAACTGATCCAAAAAGTACAAAATGTGTTTGCCATAATAACCAAAATGAACGAAAATGTTAGCTATTGGTGTGAAAGAAGCACATTGTTAAATATTGGTATTTTCTTGATCTAAAAGAGGGAGAAAGCAATGTTGCGTTGTTAGGAAGAAGTATAGACCGGACTTTTTGCACTGTTTTTAAGGAATAAGGAATTCATAACATTTCGAAGAGTAGTCCTATCTTTGTCTTCAGATAAAAATAATAGAGGTGAGAGTATCCTACTGGTTGGGATCCTTACAAACACCTATTCTGCTTATCTGACCCATGTTTCCCAGTAGAGTACACTTTGATCAATCAAGCAGAATAATTATTTATAATGACCTCAACATGTAGCACACTCTTCTCAACTTTCTTAGAAATAGAAAAAGTTCAATCTATACTTCTTGAATTGTTTCTTACGAAATACAGTAGCGTGCAAATTAATCCGAACGTAATTACTTATGCAAAAACACTCAAACTGGATAAAAAAAGGATCTAAGACATACCTCAGTAATCTATGTGGCCTCCCTTGTTCCTAATAACAGCTCTGAGACGATTTGGCATGGATTCCACTAATTTCCCACAAATATTCTTCATTTCTTCATCGCGAAACCATACACCAATGAGGGCAGAAATCATCTGCTCCTTTGTAGAACAATCCATTTTTTGCATTCTTCTTTTGCAAATTGACCACAAGTTCTCAATGGGGTTGATGTCGGGTGAGTTGCCTGGCCAGGGGAGTACCTAAATATTCTTCTTGTTGAAGAATTCTGCAGTTTTTCGAGACGTATGGCATGGTGCCAGGTCTTGTTGGAACACACCTCTGCCATCCGGAAATGATTTTTGCAGCTGGGGTACGATTCTGGTTTCCAATAAGTGAATATATTTGTCAGAATTTATCATTCCCTTGATAGGTATTAATGCTCCAGGCCCTTCATGTGTAAAACAACCCCAAAACATTACTTTAGGGGGGTATTTGGGTGCTTGTTGGAGATGAGCTGCTGTTACTTTTTTGGATCCTTTCCGTACGTAAGAAACACGGTGGCCTTGGACCTCGAAATGAGACTCATCGGAAAAAAGTACATTCTTCCAGTCATTCACTGTCCAGTGTTGATGTAATTTTGCCCACATTAAGCGTTTTTTGCACATAACAGGGGTTAGCAGTTGCTTCTTAATAGGCTTACGAGCCCTTCGTCCAGCTTCCAAAAGCCTACACCGCACTGTTGTGACGTGAATATTCGCCCCAGTGGTAGCCATTAACCCGCGGGTTAAGTCGAAAGCAGTTAGTCTAGGATTTAATTTACTTTTCCTGACAATTAAATAATCATCTGCAGGTGAAGTCTTTCTTTTCCGGCCACAGTTTCCTTTTTTCTGGGGTGTGATGGATCCAGTCTCCCTGTATCGTTTTATGATCGAATTAACAGTAGCCAAACCGATGTGACATTCTGCAGCAATTTGCCTCTGTGTCATAGAAGAATGCTCTGCTAATGTTATAATTTTAGACCATTTTCATGGAGTTGTATCCGTTTGTGAAGACGACAGAATGTACACAGGATTGCAGTATTAAGTCTTCAACACAACTGAAATGCTTGTAAGTACAAAACGACAGGCAAAATGTCACATATTATAAAAAAAATAATAACGACAGACCTTCAACAATGGAATTACACGTACTACAGATGTCAATTAAAGTGGTATGAGCAGCTGTGAGGCCAACAATGACAGAAAATGTAAAAATATGTCGTGTTCGGATTAATTTGCACGCTACTGTACACATAAAATATTTGTCTATAATATCGACCAGTGTTATTAATATAAAAACACGCAGCAAGTATGATAAAATGTAGCGTATTGTATTTCCACTTTTCTTCACAGGAACTAATATTAAAACATCCGAGGAAGCTATGGAAAATTATTAATCATGAAAGGATGGAGGAGATCAAGAATAGACAAGGACAGGTGGACTGAAGAGCAAGTCCCATAGATACATTAAAGAAGAACAATACTTACATAAGAATTTGGTAAGCCATAATGGCTGACCATAATGCTCCACTGCAGTGCACATCGTGTTGAAGAAAACAAGCACGATAACAAACCAGTAGAAGCCTTGTGTTTTTACTGTGTGACGGATCCAAAACCTGTAAATCATACAATACAAGATTCTTGAATAAATTATTTCAATCCTAGTGAGATCCAGCTTTTAGACATTTACATTATGGTATTCAAACTATACACACCTTAACTGCATGTAGCCCCAACAGTATTTTCCAAATTACAATATTACTTATAAACGTTTCAAATTAGAAAAGATTAAAATGATTGCACTACTGCAACTATAATGATTGATGTAAGAATATATTTTTAAATAAAATTTCAATACATGCAAATTTATTTTAAATAAACGTAGCAAGCATTAGATGCTATCATTACAGTACAAAAAAAATTATAAATACAGTTATTTAAATTAATATTTAACTACATTTTTGTTAAAAGAAAGAAAGAAAAATATTAACATAAATGAAAAGGTAATGTGAGGGAGGAAAGAGCACCTATTAGAGCAAAGGTCTTTTAGGCCTGCGATTCTTTTTTCCTCCAGTCGGTACCCTTTCGTATCTCACTTATTTTGTAAAAATAGAAATTCATTCAAAACTTACATATGTCCAGTCAATATGAACATGGTTTATTAAAAAAAAACTAATGTAATTGTTGTATCCCACGCCAGGCTGTCCTCTGGAATCAGATATACTCGCTGTGTGGCTCTGGCAGATAAAGTTTGAATACCACAGGGCTCAAGGAAATAACTAAGTGGATGCAAATCACATACATGTAAAACACACAGATACACAACACACATAAATCTAATACTACGAAAGATAAATAGTGCTACTTGACACTGAAATACTATTACACAGTACACTTAGAACACAGTATTAAAAAATCTGTGAATTTTTATCTAACAAAGAAATCTGTGATGTTTTCTGTTCTCCTTTCATGAAATTTCACAAGGATTTGACTAATTAATTATCTGTATATTTAGTTGTAATGTGACATATTTACTGCTGCAGTTCATTTATTATAGGACACAGTATTAATTATAATTAATTATGTGAACTACAGTTGATATTTCTGACAACTTAAAAAGTAGTACTTTTCTCTTCATACAGTATTTATTTCCTCTTCTGGATTTGCCTTTTCTAGAGAATGGAAGTTTCTAACTAACCACTACTTTTCAATGTTAAATAACCATACAAGAATCAAAACTCTTACTGCACAAATACCGGTACTATGTTCACTGTCACTTCAGACATTCTGTACTTACTGTCGTCTGATATTGTGATAATGGAGGAAGAGAGGAGATATAAACGAGGAGGATGGAGAGGAGCGACAGTGAGGAACAGGGCCGCCGACAGAATTTACGGGCCCCTAAGCAATAGTGTACTTGGACCCCCGTTGAAAAAAGTAAATATTACAAGTTACCAGTTATTCTAACCATAATAATTATTTGCAAAATAAATAAACGATAACCCCATACACAGATACGAACTTAAAAATATACACTTTTATTATGTTGAAAACTTTTAGAAAAACTTCACATTAGCACAATAAATTACATTCATAAAACATTATTCTTAAACATCTGTATTTTCTAACTTGCAGTCCAACATCAACAAACAACTCTACTTGACTTCATTGATGCAAAATCATCAATTATGTCATCAAAATTTAAAGATCTAGCAAGATCGCTCTCCAGACTAAGGAGCGAAGGTTACTCAGTCGTTCTTGACACATTGTTTATCTGAATACATTTTTTATTTCCTTCATTTTGCTAAAGGATCTTTCAGCATTAGAAACTGTCACAGGAATTGTATAGAATATTCTAATGGTTATGCAAATATTTGGAAATAAATTATCAAGTTTTAATTCCCTCAGACTATTTAGAAGATTCATAGGTTTCAGTGGGGTTGGCCCTAAATTAGAGGCATGAATTGATTTTAAATATTTCGGCTCATCAGTGATCTCTTTATTAATATTTTCGTAATATTTTTCACGCAGTCTAGCACCCATATTAATATCTTCCAATTTTTTCTGTCTCTCCTTGTGCTTCTCAGCTCCCGACTTATGCCTGTACTTGTCCATTGTGCAAGTTAAACTATAACCAGTAACACTAATGAACAGAATTTACTAGACAAACGACAATGAAAAGATGAAAGTTTCGACACGAAACATACAATGTACTGAAAAAGAAACGTATCCTGCGACTTCGGTTTGAGAGAGTACACTAGCATATTGTGGTGGGAGTTATAAAGGACAAGCCAATAAATAATTGAACGTTACAAGCGACAGGAACATAGTTCAGGCAAATGCCGGGGCCCTCAATTGTCGTGTCGGTGAATGTTAATGCGGGAAACCAATATTCTATTATATAAAAGTCAAATGTTTATATATGAAGTGGTAATTTGTATTAATTCTACTGTTGTTGAGTTAATATGTCAAATTTATGTAACAAATATTCTTACAAAATTTTATACTACCCGTATGTATCTACGAATAATTATTCGTGATAATAAAAGGTAATCAGACTCACTTAATCTGATGGGCCCTTATTGCTCACAGGCCCATATGCACTTGGCCCTGGTGAGGAATAAGAGAAAGAAGATGAACAGAAAAGAGTGGTAGTAGGGAAATGAAAGAATAAGGAAGGAAGGGTAAAGAAGATACAGGCAAAAAAATAAGAGAGGTGATAAAGAGAAGGGGGAGAAAGAAGACATAGACAAATAAAAAGAGGAGAGGATGATGAGAAAGGAAAGAAAATAGAGAAATGAAAGATGAGAAACATAGCAAGAAGAGAAAGAGGTGGAAGTACATTTCATAAATCCAATCCCACATCAGAGTAGTGGAGGACACGTAAAAATTGATAACAGATGTGGGAAAACTTGATTTGCTGGCAAATGAGGTTTTGGTTCACTAATTTCCAGGGTGCAAGATATCGTGCCAAGGGCTGAAAAGAACTGTGGTAAAAAGTATAGTAGTTAATGATGCTTTTGTAACACCATCAATTCAGTATACCAATTCACTTAAGCCTTCCCTCCACATGGAGGGGTACTGGTAGGTGACCTCTCTTCCCCCCCCCCCCCTTACTCACTGCACCAAATATGGAAACCCGAACTAACAAATATTCTATGTAGGATCTTTGAAAGGAGTCCCCTTCCCTTTCTCCGAGTATTGGCTCCTCAATGGTGTCATCTGATCCTTTAAACCAAAGGGCCCTTGCCAAAATTTCCTGGTGTTTTTTCATAGAGCTGCTCCTCTATGATGCCCATTCTTCCTCTACCTTTGGAGGTTCTTTTAGGAGAAACCAGGAATTTCTGTCACATACAGGGGACTTTTTTTTTAGTTGGTTATTTAACGACGCTGTATCAACTACTAGGTTATTTAGCATTGATGAGATTGGTGATAGCGAGATGATATTTGGCGAGATGAGGCCGAGGATTCACCATAGATTACCTTGCATTCACACACACAGGGGATTTAAACCCCTACTGATCGACTTATGTAAGGGTAAAAAAAAAATCTGTGGATCAGAGAAGTGGAGACAGTGGAAGAAAGAGGCCAAAGCCTCAGCATATACTAAAGCAACTGCTTCTGAATATCTTACTAAAATTATTAGTTTATTTGGCGCACAGACAACAGAGTTAAAAGGGAAAAGTTTCAGATGATGGGACTTGCTGGTGTGGCAGGCAATGGCTCCGAGCATCAGCAGTAACTCCATTTAAGGAAGGTCAATAAAAGAAAAGGCCACGTATTGGAATGGTAAGCTCTCCTGTAACTTGCTATATCCAGACAATGACAGAATTTATTTGCTAATAATCTGTCATCTTTAGAGAAAGTAAACATGAGGAGGGCTTTAGTGATGGACTCCATGATTTTATCAATGCTGTGACAAAGTAATCAATGCTGTAGTAGAAAATGCAGATCCCCAAAGTTTGAGTCAATAAGGCTGCGGAAAAGATAGCAGCAGCAGCAGCAGCAGTAGTAGTATAAGTAGTGGCTATGCGAACACATCTTAAATGAAGTTCGGCCTGGAGTGGCCTTAACTCTGGCAGAAACCACACAGAAGTCTAAGAGGAAGAAGCCTATGCTATTGATAACAAGCCGGAAGTATCTGAACAATATAAAGTTCTGAGTTTACACTAATTTATAAGGTTCACAGTAACCTTATTAGTCTCTTGTAGCCAAAAGAATAAGTCTAACCCACGCTTCTAGAAGAGGAGGCTTCTACTACAGCAGGTCAAGAAGAGGCAATGGTCGTTAGTCCTTAAAACAAAAAAGTAAGTCACAATATCTAAAAGTCATCTTAACTTTCTACAGGTTAATTTATTGCATGGCAGTACCTAAACAGGACTGATTGCTTTGAAAATGTTTACAGATACTACAACCACTACTCCTACAAAAGACTATTAATTCGTAACCTGGTTATAATAAATACAGTCAAGGTTGTGGTATACAGAAGAAGTCTCGTTCAATGGTTTAATGCTGTGGTGACCAACTTCTGCACTGATTTAATGACAGCCATATGGTCATCCTCCTATCTCCTGTAATGGGATAAAGCTGCTAAATATGGTGATATTCTAATGATGAGGCAATACATAATAAATTCTGTATTTGCCTTATATATACCAGATGTAACTTACATTACTCTGATGCTCTTTTGCAATGGCTATCTGTTCAACTTGGGTTACATGCAACAACTTTCCAGAGCAGGACATATGCTATTCTACTTGTGTCTAAGAAAACTTGAGATAATACATAAATACAGACATCTACATTTGCTCAGATAGCAAGTCTGTTTTGGCTACACTAAAATCATTTTGAACCATCTCTAGACTGGTTTACTAATTGTGAAGGTACTTGGACCCACTGATTTCAGTGTAGATAACGAGATGGCTAATGCTTTGGTCAAAAAAGAGAATTTAACTGCCTCTACGTCTTCAGTGGTTTTGTGGTTACCATTTGATCTGAGGTTCATGGATTGAAGCCTGCCAGAGGCAACTGATTTTACAGGACGATAAAATTCTAAACATAGCTTTCTCTGGAAGCAAGTAGTGTTGAAAAGCCTGTGACGTAGATTTACGATATGTAAAAGAACCCTGTGCCTAATAGCTCTAGGCAAAATTCGTTGACCATTCATTGCCCAGGTTGAATTTAGGTGCTGCAAAACATCTGCACCTAAAAGTTTCGTTATACAAAATAAATTACTTCTTCTACTACCTATAAGTATCGTACTCTGAGCACTGAAAGAAGATGTCTAGAAATTCTGGAAGGCACTGAGTGAAGCACCAGCTGTAAGACAGGCTGCCTTGCACTATTAAATTTTAAGTATAGTAGAATGTGAGTTATACGTAATTATGCACAGGTCCTGGCGGGATAAGGGAACACACTGTATATGTAAGTCATGTGACAGTGAAGATAGCTACACTGATCTCAAGGCTGCGGAACTCATACCGATAAGACAGCAAACTCACAAAGTCTAGCTAGCATGCTCCGTCTTTACATGCTATCTTGTGTTCTTTCTAATGGGACATGTTCCAAACATTTGAAAACAATTGCAGGTCATTCAATATCTGTCTAGCAGTCATGTGTGACAGTGAAAGGAAGAGCTATTCATTAGAAGACAAAGTTAGATTTATAAAAGAAGTTCAGGCAAATCCCAACAAAACAGAAACTGAAATTGCAAGAGGTTTGTGGTAAACATGTATAATATAAAAATTAATAATTAAGATATCTTAAAATCTGAGTTCATGACTGAAAAAAAATCATAGTAAATGTAATACATTTATATCAAATATTTAAATTCTAGTCACTATCTATTGAATAAAACATATTTGGACAAGCTAAAAGAATCCTTAAGTGGTCCCAGCTCTCTATGTTCTGTTGAACTGATTCCTAACCCTATACTCAAACCTTATTTATATGTCGTTCTGAGTTGTGTGGAACTTAAATCATTTCCCTTCAGTTATGTATAATCCAGGTTTTACTGTATATAAATATCGTAGCAGAGTTACTGACATGCTACAGTTGCTTGAGAAGACACCTGCAAATCATGGGTAACACTGATGATTCCATGTGTCAAAGAAGAAGAAACTCCCTTACACATTGAGCTCCAATACCCTGAACTGAATGGAGCCAGGTGCAAGTACCTAGGGAACTCCATGGTTCCTGAGGATTTAAAGGGGATCAAATCAACTATTCTATGCAAGTTCATACTTGCCTCTGGCACATGTAAATGAGACGCACAATGAACCAATTAAGTGAGAAAGGAGACAAAGAAGAGGGGAGAAAATGAAGAAAGAAGAGAATAACAAAAGTGAAGGTAGTGGTGCTTATGAGGCTCAATAGCTATTAACTATTTTTAAATAGTATGACTGGAAATATTTCAGTCAACCTGAACAGATTTCAGTACAATGACAGGCTATGTATTCTTTTGTAGTGATCTAACACAACAGTTACCGAACATATTATTATATTATAAAACACACAAGTTTCTACATATGTGGGGATATTTAATCTCTTTATAGAAACAAAAGAGGAATTTAATACGTTATTGAAAATAAGTATCACTAGTTTTCTCCAAATATTTGAGAACAAAGATTGTTCCAGATATCAAAAGACAGTATATATGATGTGTGGATAAGCTTCAGGGCTTCTACCGCGTTGTCTTGGTGTTATTGGCTGACGTTTCGACCGCTGTGTTGTGGCCATCTTCAGAGCAGTTGTTGGAGAAGGAAATAGTCTGCCAGTACTTATATATATATATATATATATATATATATATATATATATATATATATATATATATATATATATATATAGCAGTCTCGATGGGGGGGGGGGGAGTACTTGCTGTGATAGGTCGTAGGTTCTCCTTCTGGCATCTGATTGGTCCTACGTGGTCCAATCCGGTTGAGGTCTGTATGAAGAGGCGTATTCATATTAAATATTTAAAATATTTAAAATAATAAAATAAAAAAATATTCATATTTAATATGAATACGCCCCTTCATACTGTGACAGCGACGTGAGATTCGAACTCACGACCAGCGTCCCGCAAGAGAGAAGATCGCGCGGAGCACTTTGGGATGGCACGCGGCGGAGAGGGGAAAGGGCCAACACGGCGAGAGAGTGGAGAGAGAGTGCGCGCGCATCTGGTGCTGGTAGAGAGGAGAGGGCTCTGGATTTTTCTGGAGTGCCATCTCTAGAGACGCGTGGAACTTTCGAGGCTACGTCGCTGTGGTTATAAATTAAGGACGCGAAGGAATGACAGTAGTTTTCCAGTTATTCAGTCAGTGAGTAAGCCAGAGCAAGCAAGCCAGTCAAGCAAACCGGAGTTCGACTCGAGTGTGCGTCCGCATCTGCGTCAGCATCCGAAGGCCTGAGTTCGAGTGCAGTGGACCGCAGTTGGAGGGACCTGAGTTCGAGTGCAGTGGACCGCAGTTGGAGGGACCCGAGTTCGAGTACAGTGAACTGTCTCTGAAGGTCTGTGGTTCGAGATACTGTGAACTCGAGTGACTGAGATAGAAGAACTGTGAACTGAGAACTGATAGTTCTGATTTGTAAATAGTGCTTTGTAAATATTAGTTAAGATTAACAGTTCATTGTTGTCCGTACTAGTCCAAGTAAATTGTCATTGTCGTCGGTGGAGTTTTATAACGAATATTGTGTTGAGTGAAAATTCAATTGTTGACGAGAGCGTTTAAGGCGAATTGTAGAAAGGAATTATTGTTGGAAGAATAAAATCCTATTGTTGAGTTGAAACAAAAATTACAATACAGACCTCAACCGGATTGGACCACGTAGGACCAATCAGATGCCAGAAGGAGAACCTACGACCTATCACAGCAAGTACTCCCCCCCCCCCATCGAGATTGCTATATATATAAGAGCTGGCAGACTATTTCCTTATCCAACAACTGCTCTGAAGATGGCCACAACACAGCGGTCGAAACGTCAGCCAATAACACCAAGACAACGCGGCAGAAGCCCTGAAGCTTATCCACACACCATGTACACCAGCTGCGGAAGCCTACGCGAACACAGTATATATGAGTTTTTATGTCATAAAGAAAGCTTCTGAAACATGAGATTTGCTCATATGCGTGTTTCTGACTTTTTATATCTTTTATGTACTTAATTCAGTATATCCATCACAGAAGCTTATACATTAAGATTTAAGTCATTTTACATCTCTTACAATTACTATCAGCTGGATTCTCCTTCCTTATGACAAATAACAGTTTGTTATTGCAGAGGGGCAGGAAATAGTCTGTCAATATTTTTCAAACACTAGTATAACAGATGTGTGACTATCCTAAAGTGCTCTAAATCATAATCTACATAACAAAAACTTACTCTAAAAGGGAATAAAGACTATCTAGTTTTTTAATGCTTCACAGAAAAAATGAACTAGCTACAGATGAAGAAAATTATATTTCTTATTTTTAATTAAATTTTTGTATTGTGTATGCTTATGAAAAGACACATAAACTTAACATGTTATATATTTCAAGTAAATTTAAGAAGTTTGTTCAACTTACCTCAATCGCTTCTCTGCTCTCCAAAACTGGAGACATGCTCCTTTGCTTTTTACTTTCGATTTCAAATAGGAAGCTCGAGAAAGCCCTGTCAAGAAAACAACAAAACAGCATTAACACATAAACTTACCTGAACCGTTTTTCTGCTCTCCAAAACTGGAGACATGCTCCTTTGTTTTTTACTTTCGATTTTAAATATGAAGCTCGAGTAAATCCTGCCAAATAAACAACAGAATCATGTTAATTTATAATCTAAGTAGTAGTTTAAACTTTATATGAAGTATTGGCACTAAAGTGCAATTAAAGCCAAACATTGTATGTAGCTTTTTATGTAGGTAGTACTTACATTTGTAAGTTCATTTAGTAAACTTTATCAGGAATCTTTTACCTAATTAATACAAAATTATTTATTTTTATAAAATGAACTAACACGTTACTATAATTTATTGTAGCAAATGATAATGAATGGATCATGATAAAATTAGAACTCTTTTCTTGTTTACATGTGAAGCATTTTGTTGACTGTAAATATCAGTTGGAATTTATCTTAACAATATTTGTTACAAATTAGGTGCAATTTTAATTTTTAACTAATACGTAAATAACTCTAATGTGCAGAATAGTAAACTCTCAAGAATCCATGGGTATAGTGTTTAAAGGAGATGTAGTAACTCGTATTCTTTAATATTATGTTGGCCTAAGTATCCTCAAATCACTTTATTCATTCTGAACAACGGTAGTATTTTAAAGAGTACCTAATTAATGTTCACTAACAACATTTGCGAACTAAGACAAAATATATATCTTTTTAAACAATTCCATTAATTTTCTGGGTATTTCTATAATTCATGGATGTTTACTAAATTCAGAGTGACAAAAAGAAATATCATTTCTCATTAGACCCTATTTCCACCTTGCTTGTAAAATTATTAATTTATGTCGTAACTGATTTTTGGCAGTTTCGTTGTAACTAACAGTTAATAATTTAACTTCGGTGATAATTTCACACTAAAATTTTTCAGCCACTCACTAAGCTTACTGATGCTCAACCGACCAATGACAATTGAACTACAGTACATTGATGATTCAATGCTTCTGGTATAACTGATTGGAATTTTTTTTTATTGATCTCTACAATTTTAGCCTTGTAACCTTTAACATGTATGTATGATAGACATCTCATGAAGTTACTGCAACATTTGGTTTTATTTCACATAAAAATTGGAATTTTAGGCAATAATATACAACTGCCAAAGTTTCATTCATTTCAAGAATGGAAGAAGCATTATTGCAAGTGAACTTAATCTTAATATTAAAAAGTATGCCATTATCAATATAGAAAGACATAAATCCGTAACTTATTATATTAATCGTCAGTAGTAATTGATAATGGTACTGAATCATACAAATAACAAAACAGTGACATTAAAAAATATATATATAAAATTTAGCCTTACATACATTAAAACATAAGAAACTAATTTTTGTAGCAACAAAATTAAACAAGCATTATGATGATGCAAGTCAGCTAACTGAGTTGCTTTGTATAACAGTTTATTAGAAAATTAAGATTTCCTTATTAGAAATCTTAAAATTACTAGAAACTTTCAGTCAAGTTGAATCATGTCAATTAAAAAAAAAGAAATCTATAAGGCAGAATGCTTGCATTTAAAATTACAAACTTCTCTCATTATTTTATAGCAAAGCTGATGAGATCCCACTTTCTGATAAATAGGCATGATTAATTTCACTGACGAAAAGAGGGTACGAATGAAACACAATTACAGGGTTATCCCACATACTGTACTGCCATTTTGGATTTCATGTATTGATAGAATCAGAAATTGTTCCCAATTTAACAAAATATACGATATAAACATTCTTATTATACATCTGTTTTGTACAGTAGCTATTAAGCAAATGTTTGTACAGAAACTTTGTGTCAAATAAATTGTACGGTATAGATATAATTCAAATTTAAAATTTCTGCTCAAAATAACCGTATTAACCCACATTTAATTAAATATAGACAGTACTTTTTAATATAATTACAACTTAAGAATGAAATATTCACTTGGTGGAATAATAAGTTGGAAAATAAATTTGTGAGTTAAAATATGTCTAATAATTCGGTAAAATAGATTGTACAAGAGGCAGGCTGCCAGGATTACGAAAATTTCACTTTTGGTATCATATTTGGGATGGAAGAAAAAATACATAAAAAATTTAAATTCCATTGCAGTTTTGTAATGACAAAGCAAAAGAGAGCCACCGACATAGCTCAATCAGCTAAGGCATTTTCCTGCTGATCAGAAGTTGCTCTCAGGCATGGGTTCGATTCCTGCTTGAGCTGATTACCTGGTTGGGTTTTTTCCGAATGTCAGATAATCTATGGCAAATCCTCGACCTCATCTCGCTAAATAACCCCGCAGTTGATACAGCATCGTTAAATAACCAAATTAAAAAAATTGTTAAATAAATACTGGTCCAGATTAAAATTTGTAGGAGGGAGAGAGATGGTGAAGGTTACCTCCCTCCTCCTACCAGGATGATAATTTATTCTCCATTGAACTTTTTATGAAATAAATTTGGGAATATGTTTACTTTTAGATAACTTATGTATTATTATTATTTCTTATTCAATAGCTTATTTTTGTAAGATCGCGAGTTTTAAATGTTCAGTCTTTACAGACATGTTATGCGTTTTACAGTTAAAAGATAAAGAGGTCAAATTTATTTATTGGTGAGAGGTTTTTCATTTTTATAGCTCTTCTTTCTCTTCTCTATTGTACAATATCAGTACTGTGAACGATGAACAAGTTAAAAAAAAAAATCTGTAATTGCTTTTCATTTATGGTTACGAGAGTGAAAGGGGTAGAGAGAGCATGCAAGTCATTATGCTACATTTGCCTTATAGTTTGTGGCTAAGTTTTCACTTGTAACAAATGCTTTTCTGCTTTATGAGAAAATCAGCAACATTGTTAGCAAGGGTATTTGTTCGCTTCCATCTGAATATATCCTACTTAATCCTTCAGAGCTATAAAATGAATACTGCCTTAGAAAATTATAAAATGTTACTGTCTTGTTCTATAATAGATAGATATAAAAATATTTAATTTAAATGACTGACAGTAAAACAACATTACTTACAAATTAGCTACTAGTGCTATTCCATTTTTCAAGCATGTACATTCAGTTTAGGTGAGCTGAATTTGATTTTAATTGCCAATATAGGTTTTCTTGAGGTACTCTCGCTTTTCAACATCACCGTCTTAGTCACTGTCATCACCAACAGCATCATTTTCATCTCACTATTATACATTATTACAATAGACTCTCGATTATCTGTAATACTTGGGAGTAGAAAAACAACGGATAATTCAAGAATGTTCCAAAGAATTATTCAATCATTAAAATACAAATATACTATGAACTTAAATTATTTTAATTTAGACCATGAATGCTACACTACTCATCAAAATAATGTCAAATAAAACGGTGTTGAATTCACTTCTCCCTTAGTACTGTAGCTTGTTTTTTTTACATATCATACTACGAATTTTCCAGGGTGCAATGTTAGCTGAAAAGCCAGTGTGTCTGCTTTTATGCTGGTAATCTGGGTGCGAATCCTGGTGGGTCCAACTAGAATCTGTGGTGAACAAAGATGGTATTTGGTGGTAGGTTTTTGCTGGGTACTCCTGTTTCCCCTACTGGCATTTCATTATTGCTCTATTAACCATCATCATAATGTATTATGTACTTCCTCTCCTATGATGCATCAAGGGCAATGCCTTCATGGTGGCTAAAAGAACTACAAGCTTCAGCAGAAGCATTGCATGATTTCTGTATTGATTCATAATACTACAATATACACATTTTCGTTTTTCAGACATTGTTTGGCACTAATAAAAACCAATGAATAACATATATTGTGTAAGTGTGTAAGCATTCAACACCTAACTCGACTGAAATACAAAATCTAGTCACAAACCAGGTCCACGAAGTACGCAGTTTCAAGGTCATAACCCTGTCATTGTTCACTGTTTGCGAGGATGTACAGCTGAGATAAAAAATTTGCAACACAAAAAAAAGACTGTGGTTAATCTGCAAAGCAGAAAATCTACTTGCAGATAATCGAGAGTTTGTTGTATTATTATTATTATTATTATTATTATTATTATTATTATTATTATTATTATTGTTGTTGCTGTTGTTTAGTCATCTGGCCGAAGACAGTTTTGAACCTTATCTAGGTAACACCAATAAGACATTACTCGTGAGGCAACTAAGCCAGGAGATAATGGGGTAGGGTGGCCAGTTCCTTTCCCCCTCCATTTTATACATTGCTGACTAGTAACATATTACACTAATGAGACTTCAGATGTATACAAACAATTTATTGATCTCCCTCTGACACATATCATCAAGTGAGATGTGCTGCCTAATAATACCAGGTGGACGAGACGAAATGCCATCACTTAACCAAAAGTCTAGCGGCCCCCGCATGCTATAGGAGTGTTCTTCCTACCGTCGAAGCGTGATAGTAATATGCGGTATGATAAAAACATAAAAATCTTACCGCCATAGCGATAGTAATATGAAGTACAACAAGAACATAAAAGCTTACCTCACCCTTGCAAGTGCTGGATATGGTGGCCTTCTGCATTCAAACAAGCTTCGCATCTTTTGAGCATATTTCTTGACACTTTTTTAAGTTCATTTTCACTAATGTTCCGCACTTCTTGTTGGATATTTTCCTTAAGTTCATTCAAGGTGCGAGCATTGTTTCTGTATGCTACACTCTTTAATGTCCCCCACAAATAAAAATCACAAGGATTTAGATCGGGTGACCTGGGGGGGGGCCAACACCACAAACCATGACTCACAATGCGATCGCCGTAAACATTAGAAATTGCTTGCATTGAAATAAGTGCAGTATGTGCTGTCGCACTGTCCTGAACAAAGTATATGATTCTTTCTCCTCATCTGTGAGCTCCGAGAAGATAGGCTGCAGAATCAGTTGAACATAACTTTCAGAATTTGTAATGTCCTCAAAAAAGAAAGGGCCTATTATTCTCCTTCCTGATATGGCACACCACACACCTATCTATTCATCATGTAGCGGCAATTCTAAGCTGTTATGGGGATTTTCAGTGCTCCAGTATCTATTGTTCTGACTATTTACATAACCAGTGAGGTGGAACCATGCCTCATCATGGACTGATTGAATGTACCAATAACAAAAATGAATCTTAGCTGCGTCGTCAGGGGCCAAAAGCTGGTGCACTGCACAGGTTTTGTATGGTTTTAATTTTAATAGTTTAGTGGCTAGTTGAACAGATGTTTTAGACACTCCTACTTGGTGCAAAAATTTGTAAGGCTTTGCTCTAACCGAAAACCTATTTCGTCCAATTTCTCCTCTGTTAATATGTTAATACACGTTTATTCACACGGGGCTTCTTATTTTGTACAGATTCTATCTCTTTGAACTTGTTTACTAGTCGATATATTGTTGTTTTATCTGGCACAGGGGAATCGGGAAATTGACGATGGAACTTATGGCGACATCTTCTCCATGAAGACTTTTTTCCGAAAGTATTACAAATAAAAGTGCGTTGTTTTGTACTGTACCTCATGACACAACTTACACACTTGGCAGCTCAGCACAAAACTGAAAACTATTTTCTGCAACAATTTGTTGCGTGGGATCTGGTAGTCTGAGAATATTCTCTCGATTGTTGCACATGTCTGAATAAATTGGCGGACTAATCATTGCACACAAGAATAGTAAAAAAGAATTATGAATTATTGCTAGATTTCTGTTAATCATTCAATTAGACCTTGCGAACTAATTCATATGTACATTGCGCAGAATCTAGTCCGAGAATAACAGGGCCATAAACCCAGGAGCAGGTAATGGCACTCCAGCAACTAGTTTTCTACAGCTTTGGTGCCATTTCGTCTCGTCCACCTGGTAAATGTATATATCAACCACAACCTCAATAAGGGGTAATTATTATTATTATTATTATTATTCTATTAAGGTTAAACACAAATTAAGGCAAGAAGAGAGAAGTTATAAACTGGAAATGTCTATATTTAATTAATTTTCGCAAGTACAAATTCACTAATACCCATAATAATTGAGAGTTGACTGTACAAGATATGGATGGTATTTCCAACTTGTGAAAAGCTACCCTATATCATGAACCATGCACGTAAGGTTTAGCAAGATAAAATTGCAAAAAAAAAAAAAAAAGTAATAAATTCCCCTACCATGCATTATTGAGAAGTTAGAAAAATAGATTCCTGAACTAAAATCTAAAGATAAATTTGGTGAAAAATATAAATTTTTGTTAACTAACATATAATCAAAAGTGTAATCACTTTCCTACATCTATATACTGTGTTAAAGAAGTATATTATCCTCTTGTGGAAAAACAACTGGATATTCACCAACTTTTTTAATCTTCAAAATGTACATTCCATAGTGTCAACTGCAACCATAAATACTGACTGCAATGACTTAAATATAAACACAGTTACTATTCAAAATGTGGATATTATACAAAGATGCAAAACATTTGTAAATACTGTATAGTGTACTACGATTATGATAATTTACAAATAAAGAGGTCATAATTATTCAAAATTACACAGACACATACAGGTAAACTCCTACAAGCTAAGAAATTCAAACTCTAAATATTAAACTAAAATTATTGGTTAATAATACTGCATTCAGTAATTATTAATGTAACAATGCTCTGTCGCTAGGGATGTCTTCTCACAAATGTTACTGCAAGCAACAGGTCATACAAATCACTACAGTAGTAATAATACTAATAATTCATAATAAGAGTAATGATAAAAGTTAATTTCCTAGTTTTAGAGGTCTACCTAATTGTACTAAAAATATTAAATTCTACGTATCAGCTATTTAGAAAATCTGTCTGGACAGTTTGTTTTTATAACTACTAAACTACAGAAAGAATGGAAGGACCTTGGAAGAAGCATTTCTATAGCGAGTTTCATTTTAAATTACTGTTGGGTTCGTGAGAATAAAGTTACAAGACTTATCATGTAACAGTACTAACTTTCATAATAATACAATATTAACTTCTTATAATGTAAATAATTTTGACGTGTTCTGTGCTTGATACATGACCTAAATGCCACATCTAAATTATTGTTGTCATTATTATTATTATTATTATTATTATTATTATTATTATTATTATCATTATTATTATTATTATTATTATTATTATTATTATTATTATTATTATTATCATCATCATCATCATTATAATTACTTAAAATATTATAGAAATAATCAAAATGAAAATAATATTCTTATAAAATATACATATATTATTTACAAGAGCTAATTCCTCTGAAACTAACTCTCGAGATTCCTGCAGAGTAACAAAAATATTTTGAAATTTTACTACAGCAGTCATAGCAAAGCAATTATTGTATTGCGAGCATTTATTAGCAAAAGTTGGCAGATTATTTTAGAAAGTTCTCACAAATTTAATAATAATCATTCATTGAATTCAATGTAAGAATTTCACGAAGTCCTACCACTTATCATATATTTTAGAAAATTTAATACTCCTTAACTCAAACTCTTTTTACGAAAAGATCACTGAAAATGTATCATGAATGTTGTATGTTCCAGTGGGAAGAGGAAGAATTAAGTCAAAGTGTAAACTCCTTTGAAAATAACAATCTTTGATTATAAGGCTTGAAAAGAAAAATCGAGAGTGATATAACAAAATTTTTCAAGAACTTGTAATGTAAAATAAAACAGTCTATTGATATTTGAATAAATTTACGTTTTTCTACTTTTCACCATTGCCAACTGGAACACATCCTATGGCTGCTTACACTGTCTGCCCAATCAACGGTTATGTGCAAGTAACCCTAGGTGGCAGGTAGTGACTTTGCATATACTGATAATGTTAATAGAGGTGGGCACTGCCTGCCACCTAGCACCAAAATAACTTTGATTGAGCAGGCAGTTTACGCAGCTATAGGATGCGATACAGCAGACAGTGCTTTTTACGTAATTACTAATATAATTCTGTACATTATTATACGAATTCATTTCTTAAACAACTGGTTCTCGATTATTTGGCAATCTGCACGAGTTTGCATTAGACCTATTATTAATCTATTAATCAACGATTTCCTGAGATGTGAATTTGTTCTTCATGCGGTAAAACAACAATGATGATGTAAACTATTGTTTCCGAACTGAAAGAATAGTCTTACGTAAAACATTTAAATATAACACCAGTTTTTATCAAATATCTAGGTCATAAAAAGCTTAAATATTGAGAAAAACTTCAATCTGATGGTTACACAAAAGATGTGGACATATTTATTTCAAAATATAAGAAAGATGTATAATTATTTTTCATGCGGCCAAAACTAAAATTATGATTTAAGCAGGGAATATTTGCTATTATAATAATAATAATAATGATTTATTTTAGCTGGCAGAGTTAAGGCCGTAAGGCCTTCTCTTCCACTCAACCAGCAAAAAGAGTATATACATATGCATGAACTTACAAAGAATTCAACAATTTGATTTAGATGAGAGTTACATGTAAACAGGAGTTATTTACGAATTAAACAACAAAATACTATGAACTATTAATTAAACACTGAAATAAACTGTGTAGCAGAATTAAGCTAAAATACATAGAATGTTAATATATTTCAAATAATATTAGATAATAGAAAGAGATTATTATGAGACAATTTTGAAAATACAGCACAATCAGGATGATGTCTAAAAGAAAGAAGTAGCAATGTAATCAGTGATAGTTTAAATCAGTATGAATGGATATTGTAAAATATAGTTTAGAAATAATGACTGAGCTTATGTAAAACAAAGATCTAGTCTAAGATTTTCTCAGTCATCTAATAGAAAATGGTAAATTTAATCTAATAAATAAACAAAAGTTGTGGATATGCTTATATGAAAGTATAAGTAAATAATATTAAAGCTATTAGCAAAGAAATGCTTCTTCGGTAGTCTCAATGCTAAGCAAGCCAAGTAGTAAACTGTTGGCTTCTTGAACTGATATGGTAAGCTGTACACAACACTCTGCGCGTCCCGTGGGATGCTACCTTGAGCGGGGAGGCAGGAATCCTCACCCGGGACCTCACTCCTGCCACTCCCTGGCACTGTAACCAGGTTCCAATTCACATTCAAATTGCCACCAACAGTAAAATGAACATATCTTGAATGTAGCAACCACTTTCAGCAGAGTTCAGTGCACATGTCATGTAATTGGTTGGTTCCTTGGGTTTAAGTGTGGGGTGGTCCACTTATAAAAAAAGGCACACAATGCAGAATGGGACACAAGTGGCATAAGGAAGGTAAGTGTGTTTAATGCTATACTACATTATTGTTATTCTTTCCATTCAGATGTGTAATGATTGCGAAATACACAAAATACTGGTGAATTGTACTCAGCCACATATTTTGTTTATTTTATAATTATTACAGTCCTGAAAGAACAAACCACGTTTATGAATACAATGCATGCAGCACTTTTCATTTTGTTCATTTCATGTTGCAATTTACAAACCACCTTTCTCTAACAAGATTTCTAATTACGTGCTGATATTTTCTGTCATTTTAATTGTGTTCATTCCTGTTATATGGAAATTAATACAAAACATTTCAAATTAATATTTCAACTTTTGAAAAATCTGAAATATACTCTCGTTGTGCGTGCAGTCAATGAAAATCAATAAAATAAAATTAAAAGAATTTTTAATAGGAAGTCTCATATGAATAAACAATTTCCACAAAAATGTTATATTTGTTAATAAGAATACAAGTATGGAATTGTACAGATCTGTGCGATATCTTGTGACAAGTATATTAATTTCATAAACTGTACTTGGGACTTCGATGAAAATGCATGCATATACAGTAGAATCCCGATTATCCGTCACCCTATTAACAGATTGACGGATTATCCGATTGTCTATTTCTCGCATTTTTTTTCTTCAGAAATAAATAACTTATATGAAGTAGGCTACTGTTTTGTACATGAAATTAGTAGGTTCTACATATGTTTCGTTAGAGAGTGTTATTACACAGCATTGTCTACTATTCGAATTATCGTTCTATAATATAACTTGTATATGTCTTCCACGGGTGTTAACAGAAAACGTGTTGTGCTAAGTATCGAAAAAAAATGGAAATAATTGAATGGTTTGAGAAAGAGAAACTGTGGCTCATCTCGCATCGGAATACGAGAATGGAGTTACAACTGCACGATTTAATAAAAAAACAAAACAAAGATAAAGTGTAAAAAGTATGTAAATCTACAACATAAGACCTCCTTTATTCCTATCTTTCCTGAGACAGTCATTACAAAGGGCTTCCTTGTCCCTTAAAAACCCGTCGTTGATAACCACACTTAAATTAGTGGACTTCCGATCCACTGCCTAGCGAGTTAAATACAAGACCATGGAGGAAATTACAAAATCTTTCACGATACGGATTATCCGATTTTTTCGATCAACCGTTCAGACCATTCCCTTCATTACCACGGATAATAGAGGTTCTACTGTACTCAGATCTGTACGTGAAATGCACTATAACCCCAATAATATAACACAATTGCCCAAAATGCATGGCATAAGCTCCAACATTTATTTATATAAGTGGACACTTATAAAGAATTTTGTGCTGCTATAAATTTCTCACATATCAAATGCACAGAATATACATCTGTTATGTTAACAAGGTGATCTTGTGAATGAATTACATGTATCAGCAATTTATGATGTCATTATTATTTCTTAAATAACATCTTGGACTGAAATGTGACAAAGATTGGGATACATGTATATCATTTTTATGAATACAATTTCACAAAATAAAAATATTTCAAGCATTTGGGATACAAGGTACCCATCACTGGATCATTAAATTCATAATACAGGAAGTCCTCAGAAATGAATAATACTGCAAAAGCTATAACCTGATGTGCAGTTACGATTTGTAATAAATGATTCTTATAAAGCAAATTGTTAAGACTTCTGTTTGCCTTATGTACTTCGAAAAATGTCTGGCACAATAATCTATAACCTTAATTGGATGAATTTGGCTATTTTTGAAGAGTCATTTTAGCATCAAAATAAGTTATTACTATTTTATAGTAAAAATTAGTATCATTTCTTTTTTCGAACTATTGTCAGAATACTAATGAATAGTTAGTAATTAGAAAACTGTAAAAATACAAAACTGCAATAATGACTTTTGTAGTAACCTGTATAGGTAGGATGGAAGGAAACTTAATGCCGAAAATTTACTAATTCTAAGCAATAAAGGGAATAAAAAGTTTGATATCCAAAAAGCCACATTGCCAAAAAATAATTTGTGTGTTATTAAATCCTGATTGTAATAACGAAAAGGCAAAGAGCAACCAACAACATTTTCTCTTTTGCAATTTTTTTCATACACCAAAGTGTTTCGACATAAATTCACATTAAATGTTTATGTGAAACTATTTTTTCCCTTCGGTAACATTAGACGTGACATCACTTGAGTTAACGAAAGGGTGAGTTCGTTGTAATTAGTTACTACTGATGTAAAGAAACAAAACCTTGGTGCGCACATCATGGTTTAGTCTGCTGTAAACAGTGCAATAGTAAATTAGTAACTTGGGGGATTTCGCCAGATATGAATATTTAGACATGCTACACATTTATGAAGGAGGACGTCAGAATTCAATGGTTGCAACTCAATTGTACTAAGAGAGATATTGAAGGAGAAGAGTAGCGACTGGATCCCTCACAAAAACAATGCAGAAGAGGAGATTTTGAATCTTGTGGAGGACCCAAGTAGAAGCAGTCGTAGTATGGGACTTATGATGGATGTATTTCATTGAACTGCACTTCGAACATTGAGAGAGCGAGATATTCTTAACATCTTTAGCAGGAGTAATGTCTCACAAAGGCATATTTTTGATCTCGAGTAACATTTCATCAATGGCTTCTGAATCAGAATTCAGAAGTTATAGATGCGTTTTAGTGACAGATAAGATTTGTTTCAGGAAGGATGTTACGTGGACTCTTTAAAATCTACAAACCATTTATCAAGTTAATTTTTAGTTGTGCTTTCTTCTCAATGTTTGGGCAGGGATTGTGAAAATTTTATTAGGCATAATGTACTCTGTCAATGGCTATATGTATTAAATTTTATACCCATTTTTGTTCCGATAAGTTTTGTTAATTTAACAATATTTTCTTTAAGTCAGTCATAAACTTATCTTATATAATAATGTGATATTTTTATTTCATTCTACTTGGTGAACGTTTTTGGCTTTGTAGCCATCTTCAAATCACTGTTACCTCTATTGAACTCTTGTTAACTTTGTTTTTGTGTTCAAATAGAGGTAGTATAACTTAGCCTGACTGGTGTTAATGAATTTTATACCCATTTTAGTTCCGATAACAAGAGTTCAATACAGGTAACAGTGATCTGAAGATGGCTTACAAAGCCGAAAACGTTCATCAAGTAGAATGAAATAAAAATATCACATTATTATACAAGATAAGTTTATGACGGACTTAAAGAAAATATTGTTAAAATATATGTATTAAATTCCAGCAATTTTCTTAAGAGATATTTCATCCTCATTCCCAGGAAATGCACTACTTGAAATAAAGTGGAATGTGTGATTTCTCCTTGATGATGGACCCATTCACATACCTCACAGATGTCACAAATTCCCTTGCTGAGTGTGGGAATTCTGTGAACTGGGCACAGAAGTACTTAGATTTCTTTGTGGTGAAATGAAGAACAGAGTTAGTGCACAAATATAGAAATATAAAGACTTACAAAATCCCCATGAAGTTAGACAAAATGAGAATGTTTTGATGTGAGTTCAGCAAAGTTGGATTCATAGGTGTGAGGTGCACGTAGTACATGTCAATGAAGGACATTTTCAATATTTGATATAAGTTTCATGCTTTTGTAATTTTGTCTTCTTATGTTAAAAGTTTGTCTCCATTCAGAACAATGAATTTTTATTTTGTCTGTTGAAAGGTTTTTTTTTTTCCCCTGTGATTTTATATAGTAGGTATGTTTGATGTATGAAAATGACAATTAAAAATTTTGTCATTATACAATGTTATAACAACAAAATAAACATCAGAACATTATTATTAAATACCGATTCATAGAGAGGAAGAAAAGTGAAAAGAATGAATTGCTATATCATACTGTTTTGAACCAATAAATTATTGAGATTTGCAATAAATTAATTAGTTTAGGAAATTGTATATTTATTATGTATACCTACTTTTGTATATAGATCTTTTTTTTTTAATTATTAAGTTTTGTACTTCTGTGAACTAATATCAATAAATCTATCACTATCACTATATCATACTGTATGTTTGCAACAAACTGTATTGACAATTAAGTCAAATGTGATAACAAGTTCAATAGTTGGAGGAGGGTAAAGAGTTCCTGTTGTCCTGATGTTATAGAGTAGGTTATTTACAATAATTAAGTGGAGTTTCCAGATGTTTCGTGATACAAATTTTAATTTTAATATTTTTAAAGCTGAAAGAAATACAAAAAAAAAAGTGTCAGGACTCTTTTTTCCTTAGTGTGCTCTCTTATCACTTCTTCGATAATGAGTTCCCTTTCACTCAGAATAGCCTATTATAAACTATAATGAATATAAATAATGGTCAATTTCTCTGGGGATGATCGAAAAGGATGAATAGGATTTGTGAGAGGAAATTACACATAAATGAACTCCGGTAGTGAACTTTAAAGTGAGAAATATATAATTTTGTACAATAAATTGTAGTGTTTTAGCATTATTAAATATTTTATATGTTGTTGAAATAGTAATCATATTTATAGCTCGAAGTGATTTGTTAGACTTCTTAGTGAAATGTGACTTTAATTTGCATAATGAAACAACTTAGAAAAACATATGCATGACATGTTGTTTTAGAAATGCATGGAAGTATTGTCACGGTATGTTTGGATCTTTAATATTGTAATCAGACAGAATGAAAATTCGGCTATCTTTCCTCTATATGTATCTTTATAAAACGGTTTCCGGTGTATCAAACTTTAACTATTTTGGTGCGCATGCGTCGACCCACTTCCACCTCCTTACTTGAATGCTCGAGGGGAGGGGGATGGTCGTGGAGATGACAGTTGGAACGCGATGTCAGTTGGGACTTGGCCTGATACCGGTAATTAAGAAGGGAGAATCAACTCATTTGAAGAGATCAACCAACCGAAACTTGACCTTTGCTATGTGATAAGTATACACCGGAAACTTGGAGACTGTGATTGTGAGACGGGTTATGTGTGGGTAAGCAGATTTTAACAGATATGTAAAAAGGGGCTCCCGCTAAATGAAATAATTTTGTTATATATTTTTCTGAAAGTTTGCTGTTTATTCTATTTAAGAGAAAGATTATAATTAAAGGGAATATTCTTGTTATTAATTGTTTGAAAGTTGCCGCTAATTCTATTTAAGAGACAATTATAATAAAGGGAGGTATTGTAAAATTTGGATTTTTCCTTTTTCTGAATTTATTTTGGTTTTCAAAGTTTCCTTACTTAAACACTGGTGTAGTGAGGCAACATTACAGTATTTATCTGAGGACTGCCTGCATGATAATCAATTTATGAGCCAACCAACTTCTAAATCAATGTCTACACATAAAAAATACAAGGTATAAAAATTAGTGCCAAGTGCCACTGGAAATGCATTAATGCCAGTTATCAAAGAGGGAGACTTGTTGCATAGATCAAAACCTGGCTGCAGGAACCCAGCAAGTGACAGCAGCATAGCTGTTTGGCAGAGCACTCCCCCTCCCACCCAACAGGGCACTGGTCAAACTTTCTGCCACCAGACAGCACGTCAACCACCATTAATACATGTTTAATTTCATATATTATCCCAAATCCCAGCCATCACACATTCAAAATTTTGGAACACAAGTGAAGTTTATACATCTTGATTACACACTTTTAATATTTGCATCACTAATGATTTGGTGAATTCGTTGCTGCACCTCTCCAAAATCTGCTATGTGCATTTAATAGTAATATGCATTAAAAGAGCGGTATGTTGAAGTTTTCATGTTCGAGGAAAAGTTTGAAAAAGCGAAATGTAGTTGAGCTTTTTTAATTTCCGAGAATTGAAAGAAAACATACCGCTCGTGTATCATACATTATTTTGTGCGAAGATCGTTTATTACATACCTGAAAGAGGAATTTCTAGTTAGTTGCAATGAAATCTCCATCTTGGTTTCTATTCAATGACGGCAAATTTGCAAAACAAAAATATCTATCTTCAACATTGTTGCTTTAAAATGTTTTCTGTGTTTACTATACTCCAGCAGGCCGTGCTATACATCTGTCTTTTTTTTTTCCCCCCAGTCTATGATGAGTCAGGAATCTTGTTGATTTTTTCACGGCTTCCTTAATGTTACTTGCATCACAAATGCAGTAACTTTAGTGGAGTTGCAGAGTTTACTTAATTTTTGCAAATATTTAAAAACAATAATAAACAGTGCAATTTAGGTGAAATTGCAGTGGTAAGTTTCCAATTTATAATTATTACTATATTGAACGTCTCTAAAAATAATATGTTAAAAGCCTAAAGCAGTAAAATCAATATGTCGCTTAAGCGGTAAGAAGAGGGAAATTGTTATGTGTGTTAGGTTGGGAATACTGAATGTGGAATTTTAGACTTTCCACGTATTGGTTTTGTGCGGAAACCAAGCAAATACGCACGATCTCGAAACAAATTTTTCAGGAGAAAGAGAAAAGCACTATCACTTTTAATTTCCTTGATTTTGAAAGCTACTTTCGGTATAATTTCAATCATTACATGAAAAATGATGAAATTATACCGAAAGTAGTTTTGAAAATCAAGGAAATTGAAAGTGACAATGTTTTTGTCTTTTTCCTGAAAAATCTGTTTAAATTCACATAGAGGATTCTGAAGGTGCAGTGACGATTTGTTATATAAATAACTTTACTGTGTTAACAGAAACTAAATTAGTCATTAACTAAGGTAAAATACCATAAAAGACTAGATTATAAATCTGAAGATGGTCGAAATCAAGTCGAAACTAGTCATGAACCAAGGTAAAATACCATAATAGTTTCTATTAACACAGGAAAGTGGTTTATATAACAAATTCACAATTTAAGTATTCATATCTTGCTAATATAAAACTTAATACAATATTGCCTAAATATTACTAATTTTACTGTTTGTTAACACATTTTGAGGGCAGTAAACCAGAAAAGCAGCAGCAGTGGTAGCAGCAATATTCAAATTAAAAATGGACACATCTATTTTGTTGAATATCTTATGAATTTCTTTGTCGTCGTCGTCGTCGTCGTCGTCGTCGTCGTCGTCGTCGTCATCATCATCATCATCATCATCATCATCATCATCATCATCATCATCATCAAGTGAACTTTTAATGTCTGTCCTTCTCAGCTCATCTTTCCACCATATTTTAGGACTTTCATCATCTCTACAGGTTGTAACTTTTTAAGAAGCTCCAGCATTAGCCATTAGTGAAGTACATACCCAAAAACAAAATTTGGATCAACTGAATTTTCCAAGTTCCAAGTAAGCACTGAGTAAGCATGTTCAGTATGTTATAACTGCAACTTGGAAAATTCAGGTGGTCCAAATTTTGCTTCTGGGTCTGTACATTCTGTCCATGTTGTTTTTATTTAATCAATTAGGTCATTAATTCTACAAATATGTAGTTCCTGACGAATAATAATATTACTAATTTAATTACATACGTTATTTCCAGCAGTAACTTAATTTCTAAATTCTCAGTTTTATTTCTAACTTGAGTGTGTTTTACTTTGTTTTTGAGAGGTGTTTTTATGGTGTTACACCTGCATTGAAATTTATTTAATTTGCTTTGTAAGTGTTCTTCGTAATTGTAAGATAAACCATAACCCAAAAATAATGTTTTGAATATAAAGGCAATTAAATCACAATAAAAAATAAAAAAAATATTTCGCCTTTTTGTTCTGAAATTATTCGTCTCTAATAGTGATTTCATGAGTTCTGGTGGTAGAATAATCATCCCAGTTTGGATGTGTCCTATAGCATGCATGTTATTACCAACGTTAGCTGCAACAAGAAATACACTGACTCAGTCTTGTCGGGGGTAGTGTAGCAGCCACAGGCTCAGCCTCAAGAGGAAATATGCTGCGGCAGTCTTTACAGGGTACCAGTGCCTTGTGTTGTATATCGAACAAGTTCACATACTCTGTCACTGATCTGAAGAATTCAGTTCGTTCAAATCAGCAGCAAAGAAACTATCAATCTATCTGAGATACTAATAGAAGTTTCCTTTGACGTTTCTCCTTTCTTAATAGATCTACTTTCTCATTGTATTGTGATGCTAAAGAATTACAATTTCATATCTAGGTACACCTAACATAATGTACTTTCAGAATCATTATATAAGCCAAATGTATTTATACTTATATATCTTCGACAAAATATATCATGGTCCAACACAATTATATTATATGAAGAAAAGAAAATAGTAATTTAACCATGCCATATATATACATATAGTAAAATTAAAATTGTGAACAGAATCCAAAAATAACCTTATTAATATATTTAATTATAAAATGCCTATAATATAGGTTTTCATAGTGATTATATATATATATATATATATATATATATATATATATATATATATATATATATATATATATATATTGTGACAGCGACATGAGATTCGAACTCATGACCAGCGTCCTGCAAGAGAGCAGATCGCGCGTGGGTCGACACGGGCTCCACGGAGCACTGAGGGACGGCGCGCGGCGGAGAGAAGAGAGGGGAAAGGGCGACGTGGCGAGGGAGGTTGCCCGTGCATCTTCTGCTTGCCTAGAGAGGCCGAGAAGTCCGTCGAAGTGGAAAAATCGCGAATTCGAACTTTCTCGGTTACGTCGCTGTGGTTATAAATTACGGACGTGAAGGAACGACAGATTCATTCATGATTAGTTCAGTCAGTAAGAGAGTGAACAGAGCAAGCCAGCCAGTCTTGTGTACCGGAGTTCGACTTGAGTGTGCGTCTGCAACTGTGTGAGCATTAGAAGGTCTGAGTTCGAGTGCAGTGGACCGCAGTTGGAGGGACCTGAGTTCGAGTGCAGTGGAATGCAGTTGGAGGGACCTGAGTTCGAGTACAGTGGACTGTCTCTCTGAAGGTCTGTGGTTCGAGATACTGTGAACTCGAGTGACTGAGCTAGAAGAATTGTGAACTGAGAACTGACAGTTCTGATTTGTAAATAGTGCTTTGTAAATATTAGTTAAGATTAAAAATTACATTGTTGTTGTGTAAATAAAGTTACAATATATATATATATATATATATATATATATATATATATATATATATATATATATAAGAACATGTGGTTTCCAAATACGTGCTGAGACTTTAACATTCTCTGGTGTTTATAAAATTTTTACTTCAACTGATAAACAAAACAGAACATTATATTACTCCTAGATTGATCTCTGCCTGTTATGCATTAAGATTCTTATCTTCTATTGGTAATATAAACACCCTTAAAGTGGCATACTTTGCATATTTTCACTCTATAGTCAAATATGGATTAATATGCATGGCAAACTCCTCTGAAGATAAACACATTTTTGTTTCACAAAAGAAAACTAACTATAAGGATAATGACAGGTGTGCATGAAAAGGTATCCTGTACTAATATTTTCTAAAATTTAGAAATCTTGATCTCACCTTGTAAGTATTTCCGATGTTTTATGTTAAAAATCAAGATACTTTTAGCATTGATCAGGATATTTATAATTTTAATACTAGACACAAATCATATCTCCATTTACCCTTTGTTAGTCTTAGCTGTTACAAAAAGGAGTTCATTACTCACATATTACAGTTTTCAATTCATTCCTTAATTATTATCTTAAAGATTTGAAGGGCCAAGAGAAAAATTTTAGAAAAGAATTAAGAAAATTTTTCCATATTCATACCTTATACTCAAATGATGAGATGTTTATGCTTGTAAATTAAACTAATCTACTTACTTTGTATTAATAATTATGTATTATATATTTTTGTATAATTTTTTACATGTTCTACACATAAAAATTATAATGCTGATGTAAGATCTATAAAATACTATGAATGTAATGTAATGTAATGTAATTTAACGTAAAAGGTTCCATCACTAAGATCATGATACCTATGATTTTAAGGGTTGCTTGCTGTCCAGTTGTTTGAGTTAGCCAGATATAATAGACAATAAGTCTGAGCACATGAATAGAAACTTCAAATTTTTTTCTGAATATGTTATGTTATGTAAAAAATACAAATAGAAAAAAATATTAATTTCGAGTAGTTAATTCAATTAATGATAAAACGAGATTTAAAAAAAAAAACTATATTGAATTATACTAGGTCTATCAACGTAACTAATTTTTTCATATCTAAAATTAGCAAATGAAAGTAAATGCTGATATAATATATAGCACACAATTCTCATTATTTTAGAAACCGAAATAGTGAAAACTGATTAACTTGAAATTCGAGCTAATTTTCTTTAAATTAGACTACTATCAACAAAACGTTTCTTGAACTGCATTTTAAGTCATTAAATGTTGTTGTTTTCTAATGCCAGGCATTTGACAAAGTCATTTGACCTCTTGCACTCCAATATTTTTCAAAGATATTATCATGGTCAGCCAATGAAGCACAGATTTTGAGGTGTTCCGAATCCATTGCTTGGTTTGAGTTGCACAATGGGCAGTTAGGGGACTGATATATTCCAATTCTATGCAGGTGTTTGGCCAAACAGTCATGGCCTGTTGCCAATCTAAATGCAGCACAGACGATTTTCGAGGTAAATCGGGAATTAACTGTGGATTATGATGCAGAGAGTTCCATTTTTTCCCTTGAGATTGTGTTATCAAATTTTGTTTGTTCAAGTCTAAGTATGTAGATTTAGTAAATCTTTCCACAGAGTAATACATATATTTAGTAACAGGTCTGTAAGTAGCAGTGATGCCCTTCTTTACTAAAGCATCCGCATTCTCGTTTCCCAGGATTCCACAATGGGATGGTATCCATTGGAATACAATTCTTTCATTGAGTGATATTAATTGAGAGAGCATTTTAGTTATTTCGGTTGTTTGAGATGAAGGTGTGTGTTTAGAGACTATTGAGAGAATAGCTGCTTTGGAGTCTGACAATATAACTGCATTCTTAAATTTATTGATGTGGCATAGAAGATTCCTGAGACTTTCACTTATTGCAATGATTTCTCCATCAAAACTTGTTGTTCCATATCTGAGAGATCTATAAAGTGAGAAGAGACAGCATGTAACACATGCACCAGCACCTTGTTCTCTGGAGATCAAGGATCCGTCAGTGTACAAATGAAGCCAGTTTTGTGGAGGACACCTAATATTAATTGTCTCTAAAGACAATTGTTTCATTATTTCAGTGTTTACTTCAGTATTTCTTCTGTTAAATTTAGATTATACTCTATATTTAATAGAGTTAAAGTATTAATTTTTCGCATAAGAATAATTTTTTTCCCCTTTATTTTGAACACATACATTAATTTTTGCAAACGAAAATTCGTGAAAAAGGATAACAATTAGAAATTAATTATTTACAGAACACTGTGCCACCAGTATGGCTAAAATCTGCATCTGAATAATTTATTCCTTTTAGTTCCCTTAAACGCAGTGGATAGAGAGCCTATTGCATCCCATTTTGTACTATATTTCCCTGTTTTGCCTGTCAGAAATCTCTATGGCAGACCATTTCAAGACAGTGTTTGAGGGCTAGGGAGCCCGGACGGTGTCCTGTGTCTGCCCAGGGCAGACACACACTCCTCTCTGTAGCTGAGGCTGTAGTAATGTACGAAAGCAATCATCAACTCTTCTCCTCGTCTATTCGATGAAATTCTTCAGGCACTGCTGGGTTACGCATTCCGTCAGTCATTCATTTATCCATATGGTGTACTATCGTTTGTGCTTAACTGTTGTGAACAAGAATGAAGAGAAGTGCGTCGACAGTTGGTTCAGGATTTAACCCCTCTTGGGATGGCTTATATCTTGTCTAATCTGACGACAACAATGTTCAATGTTTAATATGCCACATCAATGTATGGGCGAAAATGTACAACATTAAGCGTCACTCTGAAGTTAAACATTTTGATACCCACACTCATATTATCGGCGAAGAGAGGAAGGCATTAATAATGAAACTAAAGGCTGAAATACAGTCTTCTTACGACGAGATAAATATCATTTCAACTAATTAAATAATTACTCTAAAGGCAATATAATTAAATTAATGGTTATAGGGTAAGTTTATTTTGAACAGTTGTCAACAATGTATGAAATTATTATAAAACGTTTGTTAAACTGTTAAAGGATTTTGTGTTCGTTTAACTATGTATGTATTTTTTGTATAGTGACAATGTCATTAAAAATTCATTTTTCCCCTTCTTTTGCAGCACATTGAGTAAGCCAAGTTCCGAAAGAGCTGTCCATGCAAGCTATATTGTTGCCCTAAATATCGCCAAAAGTAGCGGAATGTTTGTTAAGGAGTGCATGATTTGAACTTCAGAGATATTGTGTCCTCCATGGTGATGTTATTTGAGTCAATTAGTCTCTCTCCACAATCTCTTGCCACGTGCAGGAACTTGGTGAACGTTTTTATGACGCTCTTTTCTGTAAATGTTGAGCAGGCTCCAGTCAAATCACAAAGAGAACTGATAAGGTTTCAATGTCACACAATTTTGAAAGCCAGATATTACAATATTCCAGGCGGCCTCATTGAGTTTTATAAGAACTTGGAAAAAAAAGAAGAGTTCTCGCGTGTGCACGCATCGACATGCAAGTTAATTGCTATGTTTGGCGCTACATACCTTTGCGGACATAATATATTCTCAGTCATGAACCTGAATAAGAGTAAAATTAGGTCATGTTTGTCCGATGTTGCGTTGGAAGCAGTGTTACGCATTCATTCTGCTCAAACAATTTTCCCTGATATAGCTAAGTTGGTGAAATCAAAGAAATGTCATTTGTCTTTCTAACTACAGGAAAAAAAAGGACAATTTTATTTTGTTGTATTATTTTGTAAAGGCCAATTGTTGTAATTCTTGAATTCTTTCTATGTGTCATAAAATGTGCCATCCATACACCTCATTGGCACACTCCACCCAATGCATGCGTGCCTCCCTCTCAGCGATCGATATTCCGTCTCTTTCCTCCTCACTTGCTGTCTCTCTCCAGGGCTCGGTACGGCTCCTGTGAACCTAGGGCTGCCACATGGCATCCTGGTGGCTGCCCACTTGGAATGGTCTGCTCTATGGTATCACTAAAGATTGTCCAGCAAAGATATTTGCAATCTTAATCAAGATGCTAGTTCACAGAAACAATTGTCCATAGAGAAAACAACCTGATGGAACGAGGAATAGGTTTAACTAGTTTATAGTTTTACTTCCCTTCTGAACAAAGGATGTTACAGCTCTGTAAAAATCAATCATCTTATAGGACGAAATGATAAATTGTAATACACACCAAAATTATATTTTAGCAATACAGTAACTTCTCTATATTCTGAGCAGAGTTGGAATTGAATTTTACTATAAATTTTTATAAGATTATAATTTTCAACTGTATACGATAATGCCCTTTCTCTTCTTAGATTATGCTGTGGGTTCAACCCCCCAATATCTATGAGTATTGAAATCTTAATAATCTTAATAATAGATGGAATTAATTCTCGTGTTTGTTCGAAGATATGCTTTGTATATTTCATGCTTTTGAGGTAGTGTAGTAAATTTTTCTAACAATAATAAAACTGAATTGAACTCTTTGTATAGTGGGAATACTATTACTTTCAGTTGATTTTCAAGTAATTATTTCCAGTATAACTTAGAAATAAAAAAGCCGAAAATATTGTAAAAAATTAAGAGGTATTTAAAAATAGTTTTAAAAAATTAAAAATACACAGCAAAATCCTGAAGTTTAATAAAAATAATTTCCGGAATAGGTACCACTAATTTTTCCCCATTAAACATGCGGTTTGATATTTTATTTATGAGCATTATTGATAACCCATGGTTACTGCTTTACTATAGAGAGAAAATAAATGTGCTAATGTTCATATAAGCTACTGCGATAGAGATCTTACAGATAGCAATTTACTTGGTATTTCTCATGTCGAATTTCGTTAATAAAAATAAAATCTTTTTGTGAAATATTTCTGATGGAAAATATGTCTGTATTTTCAAACTTATTTTAGGTACCAATAATTTAGATAACACAGTACTGCTGTTTCAGAATATAGCATTGTGGTGAATAGACATATCATAATAGCTACCCACTAATATTTCCTTTTGTTCATTCAACATAGTTCAATTGAAAAGAGTGAAAGAGTATGGGGAAGGAGTATTCGAATTTTGAAGCAGAATTTACTTATCAAACTCCCACAATGATACTGTCGTAACTCCCAAAAACTGAATTTTGAGTTACAGGCAGTTTTGTAATTTTTATTTGATCCTCTGTCAAACAGTGGAACTGTCTTATCTCTAAGCTCAAGGGTAAAGGCTGCAGGACTCATATTGATACTTGGTAATCCTGATTTTTCGTATGACTTTGAAATGTTTATTTTGCATTTACTCAAAACTAACTTTGGTAGTTACAATATTATTATTTTAAGAGTGCGATATTGATGAATATATTAATTTTCATGAATTCTACTGATATCATGCTCCCATTCCCTAATGGTTTTTCGTTTAAATTTTCATTCCAATTGCAATAATAACTATTTATAAATTTAGAAGATTAATTACGGGCATTGTACTTTCACTTAACTACATTTCATAAATATGAAACTTTGTCACGTTCTCAGTTCAAAACTGGTTATCTGAAGTGATTTCTCATTTATAATAGCCTACATATTTTAATTTGTAACATATAAAAGTATCTCTATCTTTTTCATGTAATGTTTTATTAGTGTTAAAAGTAAACAGTAAGACAGAAGTCGTACTGACAATAGCTTTACAGGATGACATATCAAACGTTTTTATTTATGTATGTTTGAGCATTCAGTAAAAGGGTGATGTGTAGCAAAAATCAATATATTTAACAAATGTCCATTGCGATATCACATTGTGCAATACTATATAAGTTACTGTGAATACTCTGTGCACCCAATATTAGGAAAAAAAAGGAAAATTGACTGTAATTTGTGCTTTAAATAATGTGTGCACCCCAGTTTTTCTTCGCTAAATTCCGGAAAAAATATGCGTGGAATATTCATGTATATGTGGTAATACTGTAATGTGTAAAAAGTGATTATAGAAAATCTACATCGGGTTAAATAATTTTGTAATAATGCCAAAGATATTGTGGACCCAAGCATTACATTTTAAATTAACCATACAACGCGTAGTATATAAATGTCCTTAAAGAAAAGAAAATCCTAAAAAAAAAACTGTTTTTACTTTCTAGCAAAGACTTTAATTTATTCGAACGCCATTTCAGTAAGGGCACATTGTTAGTGGAATTGCTGCAACACTGACTTTCCATTTTGGAGACATAAGTTCAAGTGGGATTGTAGTGGACAAAGACAGTATTTTGGAGTAGATTTTCTGGAGATACTCTCATTTTCCTTTTTATAATCTCACAATTTCTACACAATTGACACTAGACCTGAGTTTAAATGGGATTTTAGTGGACAAAGACAGTATTTTGAAGCAGTTTTCTGGAGATATCTCATTTTCCCTTTTATAATTTCACAAATTCCACACAATTGACAGTTTTCCTTATTACTGATGCGGTAACAATGGAAGAAAATTACACTGATTTATCACTTTCCTCAAAAGAACAACTCACTCAATTTCTGTAGTGAACGTTGTACAGAGCAAATAACCACAAGGAATCCTTAACATTGTTGTCGAAGTGTGGATATTCGATTATGGCACCAAAAAAGATAAACAATTTTGTTACATGCATCCAAAAGTAATAGGATGTATGAATGTTTTAATTATAAATATATTAATCTACAAGTGTTCGTTATCTCTCACATTTCAATGGGAAAAATTATAGGTAGGTGTTGAAAATAAAAATCATTACCTGAAAACTTCTCAATAATTCTTGCACATGCAACATATATCCAACTAAACATAACAGATTTCACTTTTTTTTTTTTTAAATCATCCTACTTACTGTAATATTTTTCTCTAGTTATGCGTGTACAATTTTATTATTTCTTGTCGTTTTCTTGTATTTATAAATTACGATATGAGAATATCTAAATTTGTACTAACACTTTTCGTACACAAAGCTATCACACTTTCTACATACACAATAGACAAAATCTAAGATTCTATACACTCGTTTATCCCTACCAACATTTAAGGTTTCAGCAAGGAACTGGTTTACCCTGTCCACCACTGCCACAGCCGGTATGTTATAAAAATGGCTAAAATATTTTGACTAGCGACAGGCTTACCGAACCAACCAACCAATCAACTGGCTACGTCGCATGTCTAAACACAATACTGTATAACTAAAAACCTGCTGCAATAAACAAACTTGGCATCCATACCTTTGAGTTTTTTCTTAGGCACTGAAACAAAAGGGTTATTGAGATAAATGTCTGTGTTAGGATTTATGACACATTAAAGAGTTCTATTTTAATGTGTATATAAACAGTCAGACTATGATATGAAAAACAAATTGCATGCACGCTAATATGCACTTGTAAAACGTAATGATATACTGTATTTTCTCACATGATTTATACATCTTCTCTTGGTTATTATATATTTAAAATGCATTACACATAATCTAACCACATAAATATAATTTAACACATTAACATATTACTTTCAATGTGATTTTATTAATACATACCTACTAAATATTTACATTAAACTATTATTACTAATTGCAAATTAAAACATTATTTTACAGTATACATTGTTTTTGGTTTTGAAAAGTACTGTTTTAACTTCACTCTGGGTATTGTACATGAGACACTGCCTATTAATTGTAATTTTATTGTTCATGTTATAGTTGTAATCCCCTGGTAGAGGGGCAGAGAAGGCCTGATGGCCTTATCTCTACCAGGTTAAATAAATAAATACTACTACTACTGAATACTACTATTAATTAGCAGCTGTTAATAGTTACCAGAGACACTTCAGGTAAGCTTTGAGAGAATAATTTCACCAACAATGGATGAAGAACAATATTGAAAGTAAACCCGTTCATTCTCTGATGAAAAGAAGCTAATGCAGGTTCAGAACACAATTATTAACTACCACATGAACTACATCGTGTCAAAATACTGAACTCTAAAAACTGAAATATATAAAGATTCTAAATTTATCATGAACAATGAACATTAATAAATGAGCTAATCAAGAAAAAGAAGATAAAGCAAGTATGTATTGCATAACAAGAAAGAAAACAACATTAATGGCAAATATCTGCCAATAGAGAGAAAGAGACTCATCAATTTAAGGATTAATGAAGCATCCTTAAAATAGTGACTTGATGATAATTCTCTATTGGATATTATATTAACAGGAACTAACTTAGATGAATATAAATACAACAGCAAACTTATTGATCAGCAGAGAAACTAACAAGAATCCCATAATTAAATTGTTCTGTAAACTAATAACAATATAAACTGAAAGAAAAACATGAGAATGATAGTAGGCGTAAATAAGCAAGCAAAATATAGAAAAAACTTTTCCACAACATCACACACAACAAAGCTTTCTAGCTTTAATAGCCACGAACGCCTTACAGCAGGTCTCCATAGTTTGAGTCTTATGAACTTTTTGCCAAGTTACCAAGTAGATAACTGCGGAAAATCGAAAGATTTGTCCTGGAGTAATGGCGAAAAATATAATTTAAATGATAGTGTTCTCACCATTGCTTCGGTTTTGAATGTTCAGGAGCAACTTTCACTACTGTAAATATGTCAACGCATATATCATTTACTGTTTACTTATCAAGATCCATGCACATGACTAACTAACTATTCATAGTTGAAAGATATCTGACTATAGCAATAAACTTTTCAGCCACAAAATATATAATTTAAAATATATTAATTAATTAGTAATTTAAAAAGAAATCAAATAATACGCAACAGGTAAAATAGGTGCAATAAGCCACAGCACGAACTTTAGAGCTCAATTTTAAAACCTTTGAGTTGTACTGTAAAAGTCAATGTATTAAACAAATAGTATAGGCAATTAATATCAACACCTAACAGAATAAAATTGCTGTAGTTATTTAAATGTTTAAAATGATGAAGCATTAATTATTAAGTTAACTTAACTTTTGACATATAGTTACAATTTAATTAGAAAATAAAGTCATCACCTTTAATTATAGTATTTCTTGTGCAAATTCATATCATGAAAGTCTTAGCGATGGTATTTTTTTCAACAAGCTGTTAATTACTGTCTTTATTTAACACTTTAATGAAGACTAGAACATGTGAAGTTATATATATATATATATATATATAAAACTCCATTTATTGAAGGTATAAGTCTACTTAAAATCTGTTAAATTTCTTCTCTTTTTCAACACGTGTACTAAATTTATTTCAAATATACTATAATTCTGCTTAAAATCTGTTCGATTTCTTCTCTTTTTCAACATTTAATTAAAACGTACATCTGTCAACACAGTATTATAAGAAAAGTATTAGAGTCTATTATGCTAATACTTCCAAAAAGTAACAACCATTTTTATAACATATGAAACAGTTATTGGTTGAGAGTTCAGAATAAAAATTCTGATTGCATCCTTTCACTCTGGTATACACTGTAGTTATGTATTGCATTCATTTTAATATGTCGATTTAGTGACTTTATTTTCTAGTGTGGAAATTGTCGATCTCGAGATTATTTAACATCATCCTTGCTGAACAAAATATATATTTTCATCTTCAGATATCTTTTCACAAAGTTCAGGATGTAATGAATTCCATAACAGTGCAAAATAATAAAGGAAACTATTATTTAACATAATCTAATCATTACTTCCTAAGAAAAATATTAATCTAACTATGTGCTAGTATAAATAATGTGACAAAATACAGTATATATTTCATTGTAATATGAATACAGTGTAAGGAATATAGTTTAAATTGTTCTTTGTATATGTGAGAAGATAGCTTCCATTAGGCCTACAGTAAAACCTTAATCTTATTCTCTTTGTGACTTCCAGTTAGACATATGAATTACTCCTCAAGTTTGAATTCCTCAACAATAACTCAGATAATAATGTATACTTAAGTGGACTCCTGCGCTTCATGTGCAGGTGAATGAATATTTCAATGTTAGATATGTTTGCAATGTAGGTGTAATAAGTATGGTAATTCAATATTTGAGTATGAAAATCTTTTAAGTACAAACACTTTAACCTTTATCAACCACATGACATTTATACAATAATGCAACATTTTAAATTAAAATAACGTTAGTTAAGCAATGAGATGCCTCCAACTAAATCTTGTAAAGAGAAGCTTCAGCAGGCTTCAGTCTTTGGAAGATAAAGGTTATGTTAATTAGAATTTAATATAAGTTAAAGTTTTACTGTAGGTCTTGTATAAAGTAAGTATAAGTGTTTTTATATGAGTTTTTTTAAATATCTGTGTCTGTTGTAAATGCAGTGTGTAATGAAATGTTATAAGAAAGAAACATTATGCAGAAGTGAAAGTGAAACAGTATCCTTCAAATATCATGAAGAATGCGAGTAAAATAATTTATATTATTGCTCTGAAGAGAAGCGTGTATATATACATTATGAGAATATAGGAAGTGATATTTTATCATCATGTTATAATTAAAATAGTACCGGTATGTACCATACGTTATAATTGTGGACTAACCTTTCAATTTTACATACAATATAAAACCTAAATTATAAGTGTAATAAGTGATAAATCTATAACAAAAAAAAAAAAAAGCCTGTGAACTTAAACGTGTTTTCCATTAATACCCATGATTCAATTATGTTCAGGCGTAGGTTTGATTCCTTCTTGAAATGATTATCAGGTTGGATATTTTCAGATGTTTTCCCCAACTGTATGACGAGAATTTTCGGCCTCATCTAGCCTATTCACGTCATCCGCATTAAAGATTAAAGATAGTTTTAACAGAAAATGAGAGAATTGAAATTTTAATGATAATTTGATTTGGTGACAGAAGACATACGCAACAAGAAGTCTGCACACTTTTTAATGAAACCTATCCATATCGAACATCTATTTCTCAGTCAGCTGTGAGTAGACTAGAAGCTAAATTCAGTCAAAAAGGACATGTCAGAGACATAAGAAGATCTGGTACACCATCCACCTACAAGGAATTCGAACTTGACATTTTACTAAAGGTAAATGAGAACCCACATTCTACTCTCAGTGATTTAACATCTACATTTGGTGTTTTGAAAACAACTGCTTGGAGAATATTGCATCATAGTAAGTACAACTCTTATAAAGTTCAACACGTACAAGAGTTAATGGAAGACGACTTTGATAGAAGGTTGCAGTTCTGCGAGGCTATGACTTTTCTGTGACCAAGATCCAAACTTTGTAAAAAATGTTCTTTTTAATGATAAAGCTACATTTTTCCTCAATGGAGAGGTGAACAGGTAAAACTGCAGGTATTGGTCGGAAAAGAATCCAAACTGGACAACACAATCACATACACAATACCCCCAGAAGGTAAATGTTTGGACAGGAATTGTAGGAGGCAGAGTCTTGGGTCCTTATTTTTTCGATGAGTCTCTTACCGATGACTGATAATTGAAGTTTCTGCTTGAGGATCTTATATCAGCCCTTGCTGTTGTAGGCTACATCCAAATCTTCACGATCCAGACAAACCACACAATTCAATATGGTTTCAACAGGATGGTGCTCCTCCCCATTACACAGTCACTATTCGGGAATACCTGCATGAAGTGGTTCTGAACAGATGAATTGGACGAAGAGGACCTATCGAATGGCCTGCAAGATCACCTGATCTGTCTCTGCTTGATCTCTTTTTATGGGATTACCTGACGTGTAGAGTCTTTGCCATGCAACCTAGTGACATGAACGAGTCGAAGACAAAAATATGAATCAAATGCAGTGTCAAATCAAACGTATTCTTTGGAAATATGTATGTGAATCGATTAGAGGATGTGAATGGAGTATTAATTAAAATCAGTAAGATAAGCCCATGTTCTCAGTATGATTTGAGATTCCAAAATTTTTATTTCACATTTTGATTTTTAAAACTGAACCCTATTATGACGAAGCTGTATGAGACACCATCAAGTTTGCACTTGTATTTGTGTATGTGTGCTTTTTTAACAGAATACCTAGATGAGATATATTAGAAACAATTGCTTAGATTGGATACTTGATGATAAGGACTAAATTAGATTCAATTGTTGCGATAATCTGCACTAGGAATTACATATTATCCATCTCATAAGCTTATTAAAGAATTTCTGATGATGTTATGTTTTATTTAACGACGCTCACAACTGCAGAGGTTATATCAGCGTTGCCGGATGTACCGGAATTTTGTCCCCCAAGAGTTCTTTTACATGCCAGTAAATCTACTGACATGAGCCTGTCGCATTTAAGCACACTTAAATGCCATCGACCTGGCCCAGGATAGAACCCGCAACCATGGGCATAGAAGGCCAGCGCTGTACCAACTTGCCAACCAGGTCGACTAATTTCTGATGATGTTACGTGCATTTTGAATAATTTGGGAATTGTTTGTTTAGTCAACTGTCCGAAGACAGGTCTGAACTTCATAAGTGATATCAATAAGGAATCACTCATGAGGCAACTAGGTCAGGAGATAATGGGGTAAGGTGACCAGTTTCTTTCCCCCTACATTGCATACATCTCTGATTAGCTACATGTTACACTAATCAGACTTCACATGTATACAAACAGTTGTTCTTCCTCTGACACACGTTGTCAAGTGAGATATACTGCCTGATGTACATATCAGCCAGAACCTCGAGGAAAAATTTGGGAATTATGTTCCAGATTAAAACTTCATATTACAAACAATAAATTTAATTTATGGGTCGAAGAGTGCATCATTATTTTATAAAGCATTCTTTACAAAATCCCATTTTTATTTTTTATACTGGTTGTTTGCATATTTTACAAAATGATGTGAATAGTTATTTAAACATCCTGACTTTTAAAACATTAAATTTGAAAAGCTAATATAATATTTACATGTAATAAATAAATTTATTTCTTCATGAACTCATTGAGAATATTAGATCAGACTGATTTTTTAAAACAGAAACGATAATGGTGATAAATATTTATTCATTTAGCCCTACATATCTATAATTCATGAGTTTCGTTTCCAAAGGCAAGCGATACTGAGTCACTTTCACATCTGATGATCCTCCATGGCTAAGCTGATACTTATTTGCTGCAGCAGTGACAACACTCAGCCAGCCATAAAGCAATCTTACCTGAGATCGATAATTCCTTCCTTGGGCCACCTGGAGACTGACTGGTTGCAACATTGCACCTAGTTCTAATTGTGTCCCTTTTGGAGTGCACTTACCGGCTCATTCCACGCAGTTCCTGTACTGCCATCAAGAGGTTGGCCAGCTGGCTGGACTTGGAAGAAAACAGTTTGTTTATCTCTAGTTCTTAGATTCCTTCTCCTCACTCACCATCTTCATCCTCCTCCTCTCCCTCCTCCTCTTCTGTATCTGTACTCTTACTCTTCCCCAAGTTTTTGAGTTTCTTTCTTTTTGCTGCCGCTCTTCTCCGTGCTGAAAATGAACAAAAAATATACCTGCTAAGTTTAAGAATTTGGTATTACCCAAGTATGTACGATGTTTGGGTCCCTGCACTATATTTATTTGCAAGTATCTTCTATAAGTTCATACAAAAAAAAAAAAAAAAAAACATCGTCTGAAGAACAGAATGCCTTATCAACCCAATTAATATAGAAGCAGTACATGGTACTTTCAAAATGTATTCTCCAAACAAATGAAGTGCAAGAACCCAAGTCTTGAGTAATGTACCTCACATTTAAATGTAACCATAAGAATTCTCAACATAAACATTAAAATAATTGTACATAGAAAACAACCCCCCCCCCTTTTCTTTAATAGTTATTTTATCAATAACAATGCCAGTTTATAGTAACTAACCACATACATATTGAAAATGAAAAATCGGTAGTATTAAAATAGTAACCACATTCATATTAAAAACGAATAGTCACAAGTATCACAATCCCACCAATCAGGTACTACATGTATAATAATCCGTGGCGCTACAGCCCGTTAAGGGCCTAGACTGACCAGCTGGCTGCTGGCCTCACGCCCACATGCCGAAGCAGAGGTGGACGATCATCCAACCAGAATGGAGGTATCGTGTGGTTAGCATGATAATCCTCCCAGCCATTATAGCTGGCATTCACACCTGGATTTCGCTACCAATCGTAGCTCCCCAAGTGCATCACGATGTTGGGTAGGCACCAGTCCCATACACTGGCCGAAATTTCATGAGAAAATTTCTTCCCCCATGAGGACTCGAACCAGTGCGAACTACATGTATACACGCATTTAAATATCCCTAAACTCAAGAATCAAACGATGTAAATACCAGGTTATTTTCTAGCTTATTAATTTTTCCTTCATATATATTTTGGAACTAAAGGTTCGTTACTGTACTATAGCATATGAAAAGAATTTTTATTCAGACATAGTTTAGTAGTACAAAAAAAATCCGTAACAAATACAAAGGTGCAAGAAACTTCTTATTCTTTCATTGTTTTTATTATATATTGATAGATTTATTATTATGAAAATGTATATGTCATTCAAGCAGTATTTAAAACAATGCAGTGGCTCCCAAAGTGTAGCTATTCTGTGGATTTAAAAGTGAACTACAAACTCCTGTGAGGACTGTGGATACATTACTAGGGTCATTTCATAAATAATGCACAGGTTGGTAGTTACAAGAGGACAATGATGCCCCGGTCATAGGAGACGTGAATATTTCAGTACTGTTATACGCTGATGATTTGACTCTGTGTTCTAGAAGCATTAAGGGATTGCAGAAAGGACTTGACAAGCTTCAGATATACTCTAGGGACTGGGGACTGATGGTAAATACTGAAAAGACGAAGACTATGACCTTTAAGAACGGATGTGTTTACAGTAAAACAGAGACTTGGACATATGAAGGTCAAGCACTGAACAACGTGAAAAGTTTTGTTTACTTAGGGGTAACAATGACGATGAAAGGAAAATGGAATAAACATATAGACACTACAAAACACAGGGCACTGATAAAAGTGATGGAAACGCTGAAGATACAAAACAAAATCCCGGAAGTCTCTCTAAATTTATTAGATAAAGTATATAACGCAGTAGTTAGATCTACAATTACGTACGGGGCAGAAATTTGGAGTTGGGGACGAACAGAAAAACTTAACCAGGTACAAAGTGACTTTTTAAAATGGAAAGCAGGAGTGGGGAGGGGAACAGCTAACAGCAGAATCCTGAGAGAATTTGGGTGCCATACAGACTCAATAGAATGCAAGGTACAATTTTTAAAGTATTACCTGAGGATTGTGTATGGAGATCAGTCTCTTATTAGAGCGGTCTGTTATAGGGAGCAACTCGAGAGGAGAGACCAAGTAACCTGGGCAGGTAGATTATGCAGAGGGTTGGAGGAAATAGGCATGAGATTTATAATTGGGGAAGATTGCAGGAACAAGCGAAATGTCTGGCTGAAAGTCTAGAAACGCCTGAAGGACAAAGACAGGCAAATAAAAGAAGGGGAATATAGAGATAAGGTTGCTCTGGAGATCCAATCGATGATCAAAACAAATTGGAGAACCGAGTTATACCTCTATGGAGGAAGCAGATAAGGCAGACTGTGCTTAACCTGGTTTCGTCTAGGAGCTTGGAGGGCACTTAAAATCGTCAACGAAGAGGGGGAGAGAATATGTCCTCTTTGCGGTAGAGGCGAGACATCACACCATATTTTATTGGAGTGTGAAGCAACAGAAGCTCTGAGGAAAAGATTCCTGCCAGGGTCCTTCATTACATCTAGCAGGGGGCACTTGGCAACATATGATATATTAAATAATGCTAAATTTTGTGAGAGTGTGGGAAAATTTATGGCAAAAGTTCGACAGCTTTGGGTGGAACTGGCCGAGGGGGAGGGGTCCGAGGAAATAAGGAGAAGAGTTATTTATTAGTGTTGAAATGAGTAGTATTAACACTGAGCGAATAAGGTAATTAGGGGATAATATTCTTTTTGTATTTATTGTGGTTTTTTTTCTATTTGTTTTGTTTTTTTTTTATTGCGTGTGTATATGTTTTTTTATGTCTTACCTTTATATTTATTATTTAGATTATTTATTGCAATTTTAATAAGGAATTGAATTGAACTGTATATATGTTTCACTGTGTTTTTTTTTCTTTCACATCTTACATTTGTTTTATTTTTATTATTTTTCTGAAAATTGGTATGAAGTTAAATTAGTTGTAATTGTGATAATTAATGATAACAGTAGTAATAATAACAATTCTTGTTGTTTTACTATTTTATTATTAGTAGTATTCTTTTTGTTTTCTTTGAAAATGCAAACTGTGCATAGTCTCTCTAAGGTATTTGAAAAATGTATAAAAACACGGTTAATAACATTTTTAGAAAAAAATAAACTACTAAATGATAATCAATTTGGTTTCAGAAAAAATTTGTGCACTGATGATGCTATTATGGCAGTTACCTCAAAAATAATTCAACAATTAGATGTAGGAAATAAATGTCTAGGAATTTTTCTAGACTTACAAAAAGCTTTCGATACAGTCAATCACAGTATACTTTTGAATAAAATGGATAGATTAGGAATTAATGGAATTGCTTTAAAATTATTTAAATCTTACTTAAGTAACAGAACTCAAGCAACTAAAATAAATGATCACCTTAGTAAATCACATAACATTGATATAGGTGTACCTCAGGGGACGATTTTAGGTCCTGTTTTGTTTTTAATATATATCAATGATTTACTTAAAATTGACATTGAGAAATATTCTGGTACTCTGTATTCTTATGCTGATGATACTGTGGTTATATTTAGCGGTTCGAGTTGGAATGAAACTTATCAAAATTCTAACAGTGGTATTAATATTATTAAAGAATGGCTGGATGCTCACTTACTTTCTTTGAACGTTTCTAAAACAAAATTAATACCATTTTCATTAACATCACATGGCCTTGAGCAACTAGAAATAAATAATAATATAAGTATAACTATACATGATTGTAACCTACCTACTTGCTCATGTAACGCTTTGAGTATATCCTCACAAGTTAAATATTTAGGCATTATTATTGACCAACATTTAAAATGGGACAAGCATATCTCCTTTCTGTGTAACAGATTGCGTAAAACAATCCACAAATTTTCCATTCTACGCTCTTATTTACCTGTTTATGTTCTGCGTACTGTGTACTTAGCTCTGTTTCAATCAATAATTCAGTATGGTATTTTAGGTTGGGGAGGAATGGCAAAATCGACTCTCCGTCCTTTAAATCTGCTCCAAAAAAGAATTATCAAAATTTGTCTATATAAACCTTTTGATTACCCAACAAAATTAATTTTTCAGGAATTTGGCGTATCAAATCTAGAACAAATTTATAAACAAAAATTGCTGATTTACTTCCATAAAAACCACAATAAATTTAAATTTGATCCTCATGAACACCAGACGAGACAAAACTACAGTTTCTTTCTAAATACTCCCAAATGCCACACAACTGCTGGATTAAAACACAGCAGAAATTTTGGACCCAAAATATATAATACATTAATTAGAGCTTACCCTGAGCTAAGTACACTTAACACACATAGATTTAAGAAACAAATCAGATTAATTATTTAATTGTTTAAGCTAATTGAGTTAAAAATTGATACTCTAATATTCATGTACTTTTGTATTTTCTATTTGTATATAGACCCTGTTATTACATGCTGTATGTATTTTACCATTTATTAATGTGATTGTGCTCAATGAACTCTCGTAATTTTGTGATATATTTTGTATAACTGATCTGAACTGCGCCCGAGCACGAGCTTCTGCTCTTTCGGGCTGCAATGCCTAATGTAGCTCAAGTGTATAGTATTAATAAATATTATTATTATTATTATTATTATTATTATTATTATTATTATTATTAGTTATAGCACGAATGGCTGTACAGGCTCGTGCAAAGCATCTTGTATATATGAGTTTGTATAACTGTGTATCAATAAATATACTTTATTCATTCATTCATTCATTCATTCATTTCTAGCTCTCATTGCCTAAACACAAAGTACCGGTATGCTATGTACGAAATGAACACACATGCTTATTTCTCAAGCCTTCAACTACAACTGACGTAATTTCTATTGATGTTGCTTCATCCACTTTGCAGTTCTACCAACGTATGCATTATTTAGGAAATGACCCTCATATAATGGCTATCTTAAATTGTTTAAATTACTTTGTAAAGAAATGCTTTTTCATAGAGCAGTAAAGTTCTGTTCAGGGATGAAGTTCTTGTTAGGTTTTTTTTTATTTTCTCTTTGAAATTTGTTTTTATTCTATTGACCACCCATTTAATCTTAGCGACTGCTTGGTAAATACGTCATGGCTGCAGAAGCTGGCATATATGACAGATATTTTTACAAAAATGAAAGGACTAAATCCCTCACGTCGAGGAAAGAACATATTTATAACAAGAAACAAGATTAAGATATTCCAATATAAGCTTGAATACCAGTATTGAAAGAAGTGTACAAAAAATGAGTGGTATGAAAGTACCGGTAACACATACTTCCTAATATACAGTGTGATCGAGAAGACTCTTTGCAGTGTTTGTGTAGCCAAAAATCCACTAGGCAGAGAATTCAAGTGGCAGCACTAGTTGCTAAGCATATGATGGACTGGGGGTGTGAGATTGTCAAACCAGAATGATGGGGGAGTGCCAATGTTCTACAAGGTTGTATTCTAAGGTTACTAGAACTAATAGAGCTATGGAAAGACTTTTCGAATGCACTGTATTTTACACGTTTCATAACAATTTTATTCTGTTTCCTTATTATGTTGTGAATGATATTACCAATCATATCTTATTTTCTTGAACTGTTATCATTCAAATAATATACCAAATCATTTAATATGTACCCAAGTAAGAATACAAACTTTCTCTGGATTACAAATTTTATAGTTTAACTAGGTACATGCAATTAATTTTTTTGATAAATTCACTTAAATATATATACATGTGACATGGATGTTAAAATACATTATACTTTGCTCTGTCTGGGAGCTCTTGAGACTTAGAACATTTGTAACAGGTAAAGGCAACCCCATGACATGATGGCCCAGAAAGTGGGGCGAGAGGTTAAGGTTCCCATCTTTACAGACGATCAGCAAGTTAATGGCAGTAGGGGTGTCAATCGTACGTGCCTGCCGCCTTTATCTCCAAGGAAATGTCCCTGGTACTCATTTCTGTTAGGCTGAGTAGACCCCAGGACCACAGTGTGGCTGGAAGGATTAGATCAATGGAAAAATCCATGACCCCATCGAGATTCGAACCCGCGACCTTCCAGCTTAACATTTGTAATGAAACGTAAAAATAATTCTGAATATAATTAATTTCTTCGAAAAAGAGGGGTCTAGGGACATAGTGAGCAGCTCCCTTCCATTACTCTTCATCATTATGCATTGTAGCATACTAAAAACTTTTGACACCTGGAAAATTCTCTGCAAACCTTTTTTGCACTTACTGGGTAGAGTTAGTGAGTATATATAAAAAAAAACTTACACTCATTGTTGCGTAGCGAAACCTAGAAACACACATTCCAATCACACGATCAAATAAAATGAATTTTCGCTCATACTGACTGCCAGACCCAGCAGGTCTGGGTCAATCCAATTATCTCAATGAAAAGGAAATAAAAAAAAAATCAGTGCCTAATTAAACGCCTACTTAACCATGAAAAAGACACACGGATGTACACACATATATTATATATTGATATATATTTCGTCACAGCACTTCTTTACATGGAATGGTGGACCTCACATTTCTCATATACGGTGCTACCATTAACAATCATTACAATAACACTTCTTTGCAGTAAGCCCTTAACAATACTCTAATTCTCACCAGCTATCTACTCTCTTATTGCTCCGTCCATCGTACTATTCAAAAGTTACACTACATTTCCTTTTCTATTCATTATTCACTCACTAGAATTAATATTAGCCCTCTCTAAGTGCCATCTCTAATACTGTATACCACTTTCTATATTTGTTAAATGATTAATTCTGTCCTACATTTTCTATCCCTGTTATTTACACTAGAACCAAACTTTATCACTAGTATCGAAATCTAATATCGTCAAATTGTAAGATTTTTCTCTTATTCCATTTTTTCCTTGTCTTTTTGTTTACTATTGTTCTTATCACTATTCATACATTCATAGGTGCCTTTTATTTTCATATTCCCTGTTAACCCCATAATTTACACTCTTTACTATATCATACTTTATCCATCTCAACGGTTTGCTCTAGTATCATTCTTCAATTATCTAATATTTGTCATTCACTACTTCCAAGTTATATATTTCCTCATTCTCACTCGAATTTTTTCCCAGTTCCACTTACAGTAACACGTCCACTAAAAATGCTATCCTGCATAATATACTTTCTTTTGTCTGGCCCCTGTATATTTCATATATCATCATCATCATCATCATCATCATCATCATCATCATCATCATCATCATCATCACCACCACCACCACCACCACCACCACCACCATCACCATCACCCTCTTATTGTGTGACCTCCTTTCGGAAGGTCGATTCCAAATATGCCTCCATTTGTCTCTGTCTTCCCAAGCTTTTTTCCTGTTTATTTCATCCAACTTATATCCCCATTCTTGTAAGTTCTTCTGAATTTGATCTATCCATCTTTCCCGTGGTCTTCCCATTGGTCGTCTTACATTTATTTTTAAATTTAATATTCTCTTTGGCAGCATTTCCCATTCCATTCTTTTAAGGTGCCCATACCATTGTAATCTATATCTTCTAATTGTGTTGTTAATTTTTCAAACTTCAGAGTTTCCTTGATTATGTCGTTTCATATCCAGTCTCTTCGAGTCTTCTGTATAATATGTATTTCGCAGGATTTTCATCTCTGAGGCTTCAATTCTGCTCAGATCTTTTTTGGAATTTCATATATAACATGTTTATAAAATAACCATTCAACATTCACTCAAGTCTTGCATAATACGCTTTTCTTGTGGAATATTTTTGATGTAATTTTCTGCAATGGAACATTTTGGTCATTGAGCTCATTAGTGACTGGTGCCACCAACCTGAAAAGTATTCAACTCTTTATCTGTGCGTTTAAGCCTACATAAAATATTTCACCCTCTTGTTATGTTCTCTTATTTGACCCTTTACTTATGTGCCTAAATCTATACAATACCCCACTCTTCTGCTATACTCTCTTTCTCAAACAAAATTCCTCACTTGACCATAATTCTGGAAATTTTTGCTGGTCAAGTTTGCTGTCCCTGATGTATTGATCTGTCTGTAAGTGTGATTATAATGAATGTTACACAAATTTCTTATGAAAGTACGATGAAAACAGAATTCTTAATCAGAAACAATTCTCTAATTCATTAGGAATTCTATCACCTACATTAAGAATGATAATAAAGAATTGTGATTCAATCACTGCAGCTGCGATGTTAGGAGATGTGAGCAGAGGAAAGTAAAATGTGGTAAAAATGATGTGGGCTTAGAATATAGTTTGGTCAACTGGCTTCATTAGTCTCGAAACGCAGCCCTATCATTCAAGAATAGGCATGCAAATTCTATGGTGCGTGGTAAAATGGACATAAATAATACATTGTAAGTTTAGAGTAAAGTGAAAGCAATGTTTCAAATGAGGGCCAATATTATGATGGGTTAGAAATCTGACACTTTACATCAGTGGTAGTCGTCAGCACTCACTGAAATGGTTAATGGGTAAGGAGTGTAACGGAATATGCATTGCTATGCAGAAGGGAGAGAAAGCATACCCATCAGCAGCCACGAAAGCATGCCAGTGCACCTCTTATCCATTTGTAAGAGATGCTAGCCCGAGGGTGCACTGTGCTAATGACCGCTGCTCTACATCATTATGGAATAGATAACACTCTTCATCCCATCTGATGAAGCACAGTTTTTGTATTCACATGGAGGTGATAACTCAAAACCACCGATTTCTGACTTACGTCCTTTTTACTGTGCTTCACTTCAACTTTTCTGCCTCCGATGGTAGGCTTGACAGACTTAAACAATGACAAGGAATTGTTTACCGCCAGATTTTTGGCAAATAAGAAACTGTCAGTGAAAGTGACGTTAGTAAGTGGAAAAATAGAATGCTCCTTAATCGTTTCGAGATATGAATCCCATGATATTTTCAATAAGAGTGTGGCATATTCTTTAAGTTTATACTAGCTAAGCCATATGTTTTCAAAGGAGAAAAGTGTCATGGGGGGAAAATTAAAGGAGTACACAACACAAAAATGAAGTTGCTTTGATATTAAGGCAATTCATGAAACATTTACAATACTGGTTTTATTTCTCTTCTACATTGCTTCGTTTGGCAACAATCAATTGCGAAAGATTCATATGCGACGTCAAGAAGCTCACAATGCCTAGCCGCGCATAGCAACAGTTTTATTAATCTGTTTAAAAGCGGTTAACTTGCATAGGAGTGTGTTATGGTGTGTGCATATCTTTCCATCAATAATAATTCATTAATAATAATAATCCGTGGTGCTACAGCCCACAAAGGGCCAAGACTGACCAGCTGGCTGCTGGTCTCATGGCCACATGCCGAAGCAGAGGTGGACGATCATCCAACCAGAATGGAGGTATCATGTGGTTAGCACGATGATCCCCCCAGCTGTTATAGCTGGTTTGCATAACCGGATTTCGCTACCTATCATAGCTCCCCAAGTGCATCACGATTCTGGGTGGGCACCGGTCCCATACACTGTCCGAAATTTCATGAGAAAATTTCTTCCCCCATGAGGATCGAACCAGCGCGCATTCCATAACACGAGTCCTAGGTAGGATGCCTACTTACATAAAAATGCCCTCTTGTAGTGCGTATGGGTGCAATAATTCAACATGGAAAAAGGGCAATCGGGAGAAAGGTATATCTTTTCATAAATTCCCTCACCGAAACGATCAAAGTGTGGTTAGAATATTGTAAAAGGAAAGAGTTTATTCCCGGACCTGGAGCAACATTGTGCTCATTGCATTTCAATACTGAAGACTTTGATGAATCGCAGTGTTTAAAGATGAATTTAATGCCAAAGGAAAAGTTTTGTGGGCCCAAACTAAAATCAAACACGGTTCCCTCCATAAAATCGACTAGTACCAGTAGTCGTGTTTCTGATGAACATAACAAACCGACAACCTCAAAAAGTCAGCAGTCAAGATCAAGATCGGCAAGGTATGAAATGAAATGCAAGGAATTAGTAAGGGAAATTTTGGAAACTGATAGGCCTAGTAATAATGATGATAGCCAAGTTTACAAAGAACCCCCTTTTTCAATGGATTTCAATTTATCACTACCCAACATAGCAGTTCAGTGTGAATTAGGCTGTGAACTTCTCAGAAATTGCTCCGACCTTCCATCAACAGAAATGGATGACAATACGAATGAAGAAGTAATGAATGACACTCTATACCAGTGGTGACCAAAACTCGGAACTGCAGTGATTACATGCGACAGCCTATGAAGTAAGAAGACGAAGGAAAGGTACTTGGCATGAAAACTACAACCAGTGGTGGATCCTGTACTAACATCTTGATCAATCCCGCTCATAAAAATCTCAAGCTTTGCTGTATCAGTAATGTCACTGCCCTGCCCATCTCAAATGTCTGGATTTAATGTCCCTAATTATGTCAGGTGAAGAATACAATGCGTGCAATTCTGTGTTGTGTAACTTTCTCCATTCTCCTGTACCTTCATCCCTCTTAGCCCCAAATATTTTCCTAAGCACCTTACTCTCAAACACCTTTAATCTATATTCCTCTCTCAAAGTGAGAGTCCAAATTTCACAACCATAAAGAACAACCGGTAATATAACTGTTTTATAAATTCGAACTTTCAGATTTTTTGACAGCAGACTGGATGATAAAAGCTTCTCAACCGAATAATAACACGCATTTCCCACATTTATTCTGTGTTTAATTTCCTCCCGAGTGTCATTTATATTTGTTACTGTTGCTCCCAGGTATATGAATTTTTCCACCTCTTCCAAATTTTATATTTCCATTTCGTACAACATTCTCGTCATGAGACATAATCATATACTTTGTCTTTTCGGGATTTACTTCCAAACCTATCTCTTTACTTGCTTCAAGTAAAATTCCTGTATTTTCCCTAATCATTTGTGGATTTTCTCCTAACATATTCATGTCATCCGCATAGACAAGCAGCTGATGTAACCCATTCAATTCCAAACCCTCTTTGTTATCCTGAACTTTCCTAATGGCATACTCTAGAGAAAAGTTAAAAAGTAAAGGTGATAGTGCATCTCCTTGCTTTTGGATACGCATCTGAAAGAAACTGACCTATACGGACTCTGCTGTATGTTTCACTGAGACACATTTTAATTAATCGAACTAGTTTCTTGGGAATACCAAATTCAATATGAATATCATATAAAACTTCTCTCTTAACCGAGTTATATGCCTTCTTGAAATCTATAAATAACTGATGCACTGTACCCTTATACCCCCATTTTTTTCTCCATTATCTGTCGAATACAAAATATCTTATCAATAGTTGATCTATTACGTCTAAAACCACACTAATGCTCCCCAATAATTTCATCTACATATGGAGTTAATCTTCTCAAAAGAATATGGACAAAATTTTGTACGATGTCAACAAAAGTGATATTCTTCGAAAGTTACTACAGTTAGTCTTGTCCCCCTTCTTAAAGATAGGTACGATTATAGACTCCTTCCATTGTTCTGGTACAATTTCCTTTTCCCATATAGCAAGTACAAGCTTATAAATTTCGTTAGATAATGTGCTTCCACCCTTTTGTATTAATTCTGCTGGATTTTGATCGATACCTGGAGACTTATAATTTTTCAGATTTTCTATCGCAATTTAAACTTCAGAAAGTGTGGGTTCGGGTATAAATGGCTCAGCAGTTTGTATTTCAATTTCGTCCTGATCATTTCTATTTGGCCTATGTATATTTAGTAATTACCCAAAATAGTTTTTCCATCTGTTCAGGATTGAATGAGAGTCTGTAAGCAAGTCATCATTCTCATCTTTGATCACGTTTACCCTTGCCTGATATCCATTCTTAAGTTCCTCTAAGCCATTATATAAATCTCTAATGTTTTTATTTTTACTATTTGTTTCTGCTTCATTCAGTTTTTCCTTCAAGTAATCTTTCTTTTTATTCCTAAGTGTACGATTTGCTTCCCTTCTTTTATTGAAATAATTATCTCTATATGAAGTGAGCTTTGAGCCATAAACTTGAAAACCTACATAATTATTTCCTACTTCAGGAAAAGACTGTCGAATTTTATTTACTATGCAAGATGGTATTACAACTCTATTTCTATGGCCTATGGCTGTCCAAGAATTTATCCAGCTATTAAATTGTCTGTATGCTACGCCATGTTTTGTTTGAAGGATTTTGTGCTGTTAATAAACGCCTTTTTTGCTGATGATGTGGCTGTATTTGCACGGAATGTGACAACCTTAGATGATGTCCTCAAACAGATACATAATGAGACAAATGCTTCAAATTTAAATATTAACAGAACAAAGACAAAGTATATGAAAACATAACCACGAGAGACAATACTGTAAAAACTGTTGTCTTAAATGAGGTTACTTTTGAGAAAGTGTCAAGGTTTCGATATCTCGGCTCGATAGTCACCGAGGATAACAACATATTAACAGAGATCAAGGATAAAATAGCCATTGGTAATCGACGCCTCAGAGCATTAGATAAAATTATAAGAACCAGATATATCTAAAAAAAAAATGAAGGTGAGGATTTATAAAACAATTATTAAACCTACGGTGACTTTTGGAAGCGAAACCTGGACTCTACCTGAACGAGCACAAACCATCTTAAACACGTGGGAAAGGAAAATTTTAAGAAACATTTATGGCCCTATTTATGATAAGGGAGAGTGGAGAATTAGGACCAATTCTGAACTACAAAAACTATATAAAGATCCAAGTATTGTCACTGATATAAAAATTAGACGGCTGGAGTGGCTGGGCCACATTATCAGAATGGACAATAATAATATTCCTAAAAGATTACTAGATGCCACGCTAAGTGGAAAAAGAAGAGCAGGAAGACCTAAACTACGATTGTTGGATGATGTTCAGGATGATCTAGTTAAAGCAGGAATTAAGAGATGGAGACGGAGAGCCCTAGAGAGGGAAGATTGGGCAGCAATTCTTAAGGAGGTCAAGGCTAAACTAAAAGGGCTGTGTGACCACAGATGATGATGATGATGATGATGATGATGAATAAACGCCTTTTAACTTTACTTTTTGTTTTCAGGCTAAATTATGGCGAGTCAAATTCAAAATTTCTACATCTAATATTAGTTTGCAGAACGATGGATTTTCAGTAACACACGAATAGTTGTCAGTTTTTAGTGCCTTTATATTATTAATTTCACAGCAGCAGACACTCTCTTCGTCCTGTGGCATCTCATTACATTTAGAACAAATACCCCACACTTTAGTACGAGATCTTCCTATTGTCACCACTACATCAGACTCGCTATGATCACTATCGTCCTCACAACCACAAAACGAGTCCTTCTGGGGTTCGAACTGGTAAGGTAGAATACTACCCGAAGCCATTAATTGTTTGATTAATTGTTTTTTTCTCTAAAAACATGCAGGCAAGATGCTGAATACGGCTTGCTATGAGCTATGTGACGTCACAGCTCACAGCTGTTGAATTGGGTAGCGGCATTGTTATCAGAAACACGGAAATTTCACAGAATGTCTTATAATACATTTCTCTATTCGAATCAGTAATAAACTCAAGTTTGATTTTTGTGTTGTGTTCTCCTTTAAGGAAGGGGAGGGTAACAGATGCTCACTGCTGCTAATATTGATGGCTCTGAAAAGCCAAATCTGGTCGTGGTAGGAAAATCAGCAAAATCGCGATGCTTCAAACATGTAAAACCCCTGCAATGTGTTTATAAAAACCAGACATGTGCATGGATTACCAGTTATTTGTCACGTGGTTAAAGAATTTGGACAACAAAATAGTGAAAACAGGATGCAAAATTTTGTTATTTATAGATAACTGCACCATGCATTCTAAAAACATGGGAATGAAAATGTGGAACTTGCCTTTTTATCTCCATGTATAAGAAGCCATGGAGCAAGGGATCATGTGTTCAAGCATTTTTACAAGACACTGACAGTGGGGAATTGAAACCTGACACACTTCTGGATGCCGTAAATTACTATTGGCGTGCCAGCAGAACTCATAGTAGCTTCAGGTGAAGAGAGCTGTGGGGAACTGTGAGCATGCACAGAACGTCCTACACAATTCTAAATGGAAAACATTCGAGTGTGAGCAATTTGTGTTGTTCCAAGTGCTTTAAGATTTGGTTTTCAGTTCAGTTTGGTGATGTAGTGATAATACATATACAGTGAAACCTCTCCTTACGGACACCTCCAAGATACGGACACTCCTCATATACGGACAGATTTTTATGTCCCAACTGAAATAATAAAGAAATAATAATAAATTTAACTCTCGTTTACGGACACTCTCAGACACGGACAGCTGTTTCACAGTCCTAAAGCTTGCTTTACCTCCTGACTGTGGACAGAACTTGGATTTCAAGACATAATGTGTTACAAAGGGGGAAAATTTAGTTTTGAGAACTGTACATAAATTCTTTAACATGAAAGAAGACAATAAGGGTCTCGTAGGTTACCACTAGCCCAGCTGGCTACCCCTTGTTAGCTCGAAGCAGATGGATAAACAAAATTATAAAATTTAACCTGTCTGATGGTCCAAGGTTTCTGCGATTGTGACAGGGTTAGTAGGATTATTCTCTTCACTTCAATCAGTTGTTCTGTTTCGGGAGACATGGCACCTGAACGTAAAGGTTAAGTTGAAAACTGTAAACTACAGTACTGCATAACTGTAGACCTAGAATAAAAATGCCTTGCACAGTACTGTATTTTCCTTTTTCAGTCTTATCTACTGTAGTTCAGAGTTGCAAAGAATTTACTGTAACCTGGTGCATAAGGCGAGGTCAGTTACAGGCAACTACCATGGGCAGATGAATGTCGAAAATTTCGAAAAATGGATCGAAGTAAAAGTTATTCCTGGATTAAACAATCTGCAGAAATATTGTGTAGTGGTTATGGACAGTGCTCTTTACCACGGAAAACAGATCGACAAATCTCCAACAAAAAGATCCCTCAAAGCAGAGATGTTGGACTACCTAAGAAGACGAGGTTGTCGTGCAATGAAAAAATGAAGAAATATATGCCTACCTTACTTTCTATGGTAGAGAATGTTCGCCAAAAGGAGAAGAAATATCGTAATTACACTCTCTTGGCTGCTCATGGTCACCAGGTAGTGAGATTACCACTTTACATGTGAGATCTCAATCCCATCGAATTAGCATGGAGGCAAGTTAACGATTATATGAGGGAGCACAATACAGATGGTGATATGTCCTTGAAAAAACTGCAGGAGTTAGTCCACGAGGGAATTGGAAAAGTGGAAAAATCTCAAAGTAGAGAACGTAGAAGCTCTGCCCACCACCCTTGTCACTTTTCCCCTTCTAGCTCACCAGACACTCTAGCGGAAAAGAGTGGAAATAGGGGTTTTGGCTGGGGTGACATCCAGTGGACAAAAGTGGAACTGAAAAAGTGAAAGAGGCATATACCAATCAAAAGTAGAACTTCGTCCTGTCTCCTTCTTCTCTCTCGCTCTCCATCGCTCTCTTTTTTTATCTTTGCTGACAGTAGTATTTGATCTGTCGATCTTGCTAACGAAATGCACACACGGTTTTAGGTAACACTTTAGACCACTTGGCTACCAAGACGACTTGGTGGTGGAAGGGAAAATGAATCTACTTATGTTCAAGGGGGACTGCCATAACGTATTGCAGAATGTATTCTAAGTTTGTGTGTGTTAATCCCAGCTAAATATGTGATACGTGAGTGTTGTTGTATCGAATGAACATTTAATTTTATGTCTAATGCACATTTTCATTTTAATGCGATGGGTCATGTGGCAGCTAAATACGTGCGAGGCGGTAGGCTGTAAGTTACAGGCAGTGAGCTACCAGAGCAGGGTCACAGTATATATATATATAGAGAGAGAGAGAGAGAGAGAGAGAGAGAGCAGCTGCCACGTGGCGAGCGAGGTGCTGAGCAGCATTCTCTATATTGCGATTTATCCAGAAAAGTGTCCCCATGTGACTGGACTTAATTTTGCCAAGAGGTATAAAACACCGAAGATAATTATGTGAAGAAGATGGAATTGTAAAGAATGTGATAGACAGTTTTGTGATTAACTTTGGGCAAGGTGATAGTAATGATTGGGAAGACAGTGAAGGTGAAAATGGTAAAGATGGTGCTGGTAGTGATAACAGTGATGAATATACTGAAGGTATGGAGTCTTTCAACTCGTAGTTCACGCCACTGTAAATAAGGTAAGCGAACCAACAGTTTTAGTTTTGAGAATAGTGCAGCTTCCTCCCGTCATCCCACCAAGCTAGTACGATTTCTGCTGGCGTGCCCATAGTATGTAGAAGGAATTCAACCCCATACCACTATCTTTCTATTATTACAATTACTATACATTTTTTCAATTCTTGTGATAATTTATTGTCTTAAAGTAACTCCCCATCTGATGTAACAGATGACAATGAGAATTGGGTTGCTGTGCACAAAATGCCGGGAGATATTCAGTTTGAGGATTTCATATCTGTAGACAGTTAACACTGTGAGCTCAAATATTCTTGACTTAGAAGAGATCATAGAAAATCATGCCACCATTGACGAAGAATGGGGCAAAGAAGAGGAATTACTTGATCTGTTCTCACATGGCAGAAAGCCCTTGCAGCAATGACAATGATACAACAATTTATCAGTGCTTGTTCTGATAATATGTCATTTAGTATAAATTCATATTTAAATCGTGTTGAAAATGTGACTGTTCATTGTAAGGGTGTATGTACCATGTGAACAACTAAATATGACTTTTTTTTTCGAAAGGATTATGTACATACTGTAGATGCTTTGATGTATAAGTGATAGGGTAATACTATACTATTGTTCATGAATGATGTATTTCAATTTAAAAAATGCTTATAGATACTATATATAAGTCAAAATTAGAATACCCGCCTAATACATGATCTTGGTTAATCATAGTTTACACAAGATCCCTTGAAGAGCATATGATCGGGGTTTTACTGTATATAAAAAGTGTAGGTTTTTCATGGTTAAGTAGCTCAGTCCTACTTGTCTGTGGTGTAATAATCATGATGAAGATCTGGAACACATTCTTCTATACTGTCCATCCATAAACCACAAAAGAAGTAAATTAAAATCATCAGTACCAGTTGCAGAAGACACAGCCCTGCAGTATATATTGACTACACCCCAACTCTGGCTACTAGCAACAGACATCTATAATGAACACCGATCAAAATACCCCTCATTTCTCGTGAAAAACAACAACTGAATAGACTGCAGTGGACTATGTGGACTTTATGTTGTCAGAAAACAGCTTGATACATTAGATTGATTGATGAAGTAGCTCAAAGAAGCTTTAAAGGATCTAAACATCACTATTTAAATGTTTATACAGCCAGTGCTGACATACTGCGGAGAAATTTTAATTACTTCACCTTTCATAAACGAAATAGAATATGATCAAAACCAAGCTCTCAGACTCATTACTGGTGGAATCAAAACAACTCCAATAGATTCTATGAGATTCCTCACTAATATTAACAGCATCAAAATGACAATAGAAGAAAAAGCACTGATTCAATATGAAAAACTTATCAGATTACCGGGAAACAATTGGCATTCATACAGTCCTCTCTGTAGATTGAAAACTCAAAAAAGTTTCATATCCATTGTTCAAGAATTAAAACAGAAAATCAATATCCCGAATTTAAAAGAAAACCTACAAATTAACCAAACACTTTAACTCTATTAAATATGGAATATAATCTAAATTTAACAGAAGAAATACTGAAATCAGAAGTAAACACTGAAATACTAAAACAATTGTCTTTAGAGACAATTAATATTAGATACCCTCCACAAAACTGGCTTCATTTATACACTGACGGATCCTTGATCTCCAGAGAACAAGGTGCCGGTGCAGGTGTTACGTGCTGTCTCTTCTCACTTTATAGATCTCTTGGGTATGGAACAACAAGTTTTGATGGAGAAATCATTGCAATAAGTGAAAGTCTCAGGAATTTTCTATGCCACATCAGTAAATTTAAAAATGCAGTTATATTGTCAGACTCCAAAGCAGCTATTCTATCAATCGTCTCTAAACACACACCTTCATCTCAAACAGCAGAAATAACTAAAATGCTCTCTCAATTAATATCACTCAATAAAAGAATTGTATTCCAATGGATACCATCCCATTGTGGAATCCTGGGAAACGAGAATGCGGATGCTTTAGCAAAGAAGGGTAGCACTGCTACTTACAGACCTGTTACTAAATCTACGTATTACTCTGTGAAAAGATTTATTAAATCTACATACTTAGACTTCAACAAACAAAATTTGGTAACACAATCCCAAGGGAAAAAATGGAACTCTCTGCATCAAAATCCACAGTTAATTCCCGATTTACCATGAAAATCGTCTGTAGCTGCATTTAGATTGGCAACAGGCCATGACTGTTTGGCCAAACACCTGCATAGAATTGGAATATATCAGTCCCCTAACTGTCCATTGTGCAACTCAAACCAAGAAATGGATTCGGAACACCTCAAAATCTGTGCTTCAGTGGCTGGTCATGATAATATCTTTGAAAAATATTGGAGTGCAAGAGGTCAAATGACTTTATTGTCAAACGCCTGGCATTAGAAAACAACAACAACATCACTATTAAACACGGGTATCTGTTTTTTTAATATTTTGCTAAATGAGACTTTAAAATAGCATATTTTGTAAATTTAAATATAAAACTATAAATGTATCTTGGAAGATTTTGGTACTGACTATACAGTGTTCAGTCCATTATTTATTAGGAATGTCTTTCTCTGGCAGATTTGTGCTTGTCCAGCAGTCACTGCAGCTAATAACTGGATTTAAACAAACAAGGATTGCCTACTTCAGAGTGGATTACATGTTTAAAAATGAAAGCCAATGTAGCAACTGTATGATCTATTCCCAGTCAGTCTCTTGATGAAATCTGGTCCAGACACTGCCCAGAGACTGAAATGCTTGCACATATTTTGGGACAATGTGAACGTGGAATTCTCTAGACACCATACTGTGCTATCTACATTGGCCACTGTCATAAAGAAGAAGGACTGGACCGTGGAAGAAGTTCCTTGCCTCGCTACAAATGGATCAGTGAGGTGTGCTGACATTATTGTTTTTAAAGGTGATGGTCATGGGATTATTACTGACCCAACAATCCAGTTCCAGTTTGGATGTCACCAAGCTCTTGAAGTCCACAAGTGGGATAGCAAGTGGAATACTGGTAGGGGTGCGAAATTCCATCACATCAAAGTTCAGAATAGTAATGAATGACATAGACACATCTCAGAACATCAGAATTTATAATATGGTTCCACAATAAAAAAAATTCAAGACACATGGATGGCATCTACAGTCTACCAAGAAACAAGATCTTAAATTTAGATCATATAGAAGTTAACCACAATACTATAATTATCAGAGACTTCATTGTTGTCTCTCCAAATTGGGGTTACAATTACTACAACAGAACCGGTAAATTAATAAAAGAATTCATCCACAGCAATAATTTAGAGGTTATATATAACAAAAAATATACCCCTACATTCATACACTATTCTGGAAACACAACAAATCCTGATCTGGTCCCAGTCCCAAGAAACATTCTCAGAATAGCCAAAAGAAATGAAAATGGACACAGCTGTAGTATTAACATTGAACTTAGGAAGAAGAAACTGCAAACCAAAACCAAGAACAACCTGCAATTTTAAAAATGCACAATGAAAATCCTACAGAAAACCAACTGAAGAGGAAATTTCTATGATAGACATTCAAATGTAAACAGGAAACACTCCTAAACAAATTTTGCGAAATTATACAAACGAAGGCAAAAATGTACATCTCACAAGGAAAATTCAAATCATTTTAGAACAACACTCTAACAACATTAGAGAAGAACAGAGATCAAGCAAGACTTAAAGCGAAAAAATCTTTCTGAAGAGGTAATAAAATGGAGAAAAGAAGCAGCTGTCCTCAAGCGAAACACAGCTACAGTAAAAAGAGAATTCTGGAACAACTTTCTCTCAAGATTGTCCATAATACTGACCCCACATAAACATACAAGTTCCTGAATAAATTGAACAATAAATATGAGGAATCCCACTCAGAAACTTCCTAAACCAAAGGACAAGAAGTTACAAACAGGAAGAAAATAGCCAATGCATTCACTATCCACCTTGCAACTAAAAACAACTTAAAAAAAAAAAGTTAACAGGACTCTTTAGATAATAAATAAAATGAAAACCAAACCAGAAAGTTCTCCCAAAAACACCTTTCATCAAAATTTCACATTAAACGAACTAAATGAAGCCAGAAAACTGAAGAGTAAAAAATAATCACGGAAAGATAATATATTTCCAAAGATGATGAAAAATCTTGGAGGAAAAGCAAAAATATTTCTGCAACAATATTTGGGATTCAAATAAAAGCTACAATAAACATAAAGAACATCTTTCATCATATTGTCCAACAACATTAACATCAAACATCATCAAGTTACAAGAAGAAATGATAACAGCTAGACTAACATGGTATCTTGAAATGAATAAAATCCTAACTCCAGAACAAACTGGCTTCAGAGCAAATAGATCAACCACACAACAGAGTATGAGAAATGTCCAAGAAATTAAGGAAGCATTCATTAAGAACTAAAGTACCCTGGCACTTTTTATAGATTTCAAAGGTGCATGGAGATCCAAATACAGAAATTAAAGGTTGTTAATGTGATAGGCAACATGTTAAACTGGTTTAGAAGATTCCTTGCCCAAAAACTGATATCAATTAGATACAGAAATGTCACTTTCTAATTCAAGCAAACAAAAGTCGGCTTCTCCAAGGCACAAAAACAAGCCCCATTCTGTTCAACATATATTAATGATTTCTTCAGATGTCTTTCACATAAAGTGAAATGTAGTATGTTTGAGATGACATACTTACATGGGCATCAGCAAGAAATAACAAACAACAAAAACAGATCTTAAGTGAAGAAATGAATGCAGCAATAAACTCCCTCCAAAAATGGGCTAATAACGACATGGAAATAAATTTGCTGAAAACAAGCTAACAGTACTTCTCTAACCAACATGACAACCATAGCTTTAACCTTAGAATCAACACCAAGGCAATCGAGAAAAATGAGAACTCTAAATATCTTGTTATAACTTTAAACAATGAACTTCTCAGGACCAACCACATCGAAGACCGTGTTCAATGAGCAAGCAACAGGCTACCAATACTAAAAAGGTTGGCTGCAGCAAAATGGAGTAGCACACAACACACACTGAACAAAACATACAAAACATATATCAAACCAGTTATTACCTACAGCAGTAAGGTACTGGTAATAATCACTGCCGAGAACAACAATCTAAACAAACTCGAACAAACGCAAAACAAAACACTCAGACTTATAACAGGAGGAGTCAAAACAACCCCCATCCAAGCTCTTCAACTCTATTCACCAATAAAAGAAGAAATCATACAAGCTGTCAACTTACTCCTTCAAATAAAATCTATGAGAGATCAAACCTGAGTTCAAAACTACGCGAAAATTCAGCCTTTAAAAACACAACAAGGTCTGTTAAATCAAATAATAAAATATTTGGAAGAAATAAACATTCCATTAGAAGCAGAAACTCAACAGAACCAGTAAACCAGTTAGAATATATAGCATATATCATGCTCACCTAAATCTTCAAGAAAACAAACAAAAAAGAACCTACTGAAAGATTGGAACAGTTTGTATGGAAACAAGAGAGATTATGTATATCCACCACAAGAATGGCTACGAATATTTGCTGCAGTCTCTGTATACATTGAAAAAGTTGAAGCAGGAGTATTGTGCGAACTATTGTAGCCATTATAATATCAGTACATCAAAACAAAACTGCATGTAAGGGAGAACTACAAGACATACTAACAGCCTTGACCCAACTCTTGTACCAACTGTTGGTTGACTCTAAGGCAACAATAGGAGCATCTAATTCAAACCCCTGGTCGGTTACTATCAACACAAGAAGAAAGATAATAACACAGCTGATAAGATTTTAAAGAAACACATTAGTTTCCAGTGGATATCATCTCATGTAAAAGCACAGGGGAATGAAAGTGGCAGAAGGAGAACCAACCCAAATCATAAACTAAAAAACTTACCAACATGAATTAAAAAGAATCTTTAAGAAAAAGGCAGCACAAAAGTATGAAAGTAATTGCAAACAAAATATCCAGAGCAGATAACGAGAAAATATTTAACAAAACTATACATTCAATTGCAGTAAATCAAGAAAAGAAGTTGTAGCACTATTCCATTAAAAATTGGCCATGACTGCATAGCTCAACATATACACAAAATTGACACTCTGTGAAAGTCAAAAACCAATGAACAAACATCATCTCCTCTCGTGTTAAACTGGACTCATCAAAAGAGCAGAAGGGGATAGTCTCTAATCTGCATTGAGATGCTAGATTCCACATGAGCTGAAGGACACCAACTGGAAGATTATTAGAAAAAGAAGTGGAAAGAACAGATCAATAAAGTACTTTATTGTACAAGCTCTAGCATCATCAACTCTGCTATTTCTAATTATTAGAAAATCAATAATTGAAGAATTATACACATTTTCTAATAATTATTTAACGCCAATAATTATTAATACACCTTTATTGCTAAAAAGTGGAGCTGCCCCATTTCACTGCATGAAGAAGCCATTAGAGAACATTGTGAGCTGGAAAATGACTGTGACACACATTGTTTTTGCATTTTCTGTTCATAACAGTTTTCTGAGGAATAGAGTCAAAAAAGATGAAGGAAGGGTATGAGGTGAAAGTGTGTGAATCATATTAGAGATTTATAAAATCGAACAATGCTACTAACAAAATCGAGTTCCTAATACTAGCTTTCGACCTGGTGAAGATATTAAGGCTTTCTTACTGATTTAATAAATCATGCTCGAAACCATCTACCTTGTATTCCGATCCATCCTCAAGTTCAACATTATCATTGTCATAGACTATACCATCCACCCTTAGATCCTCTATTAGGCATATGATTAAATAAATTCCACCATTTTCTGCAGCTGCAGAGCGAAGATTGAATCTCAGAAGGAGACGAGCTAGAAATGAGATTTTAACAAGCCCATATAAGCCACGATTCGAGGAAAAACAGGTCTGAAGCCTAGCAGATAAAAAAAAAGCAGATGAAAAACAAAGAAGGACAGAATGTTTCAACAAGACTAAATCTGCATCCCAGAACAGAAAAATATGTCAGTATTAGTGAAGGTGAAACAGAATGCATCATATGCGAGGAAACCTTCTAGGAAGAACAGATGAAGTGCGACTCCTGTCAGGATTTGGCACATGACAACTATGCTAACACAAAAACAAATAATTTGTATTATATAAGCATTATTCTTTTAAATTCAAAGACAAAATATAAAAGAAAAATATTGGTGTGAATAAACTCGAAAGGTTTGCAAACTGTTACAATTCATGGTTTGTCCAATATACTTTTCCTTGATTATAGTCATTTGATAATGATTTTTATATTAGCATTTCATATATCTATTGTTTTATGCTAAGATTAATGTGCGTGTTTAGTAATTATATGTGTGTGTGTGTGTGTGTGTGTGTGTGTGTGTGTGTTCCCATAGTTTTCTGCCCAAGGGCAGGTCCTTCTTCTGTTCCTAACTTTTTCCCCTTTCACCATTTCTTCCACTGCATCCTTCAGTAGGCAGTTTTATCTTAGCCACCAGTGACCCAGCAATTTTATTTTCTCTTCCTGATCAATTTCAGCATTATTCTCACTCTTGTAGCACAGCTTCATTTCTTATTTTCTCTTTTCATTTCACACGCTCCATTCTTTTCCATATTCACATTTCAAATGCTTCCAGTCGTTTCTCTTCATTTCGTCACAATGCCAATGTTTCTGCACCATTTAATGCCACACTCCACACAAAACACTTCACTAATTTCTTCCTTAGTTCTTTTTCTAAAGATCAGCAGAAAATGCTCCTTTTTCTATTAAAAGCTTCCTTTGCCTTTGCCTTCTGACTTCCTGGCAGCAGCTCATATTACTACTTATAGTACACCCCAGTTATTTGAAGCTGTCCACTTCCTCTACTGCCACATTTCGAATTCATGCATTTACCTTCTTTATTTTTCTTTCAGTAACCTTGGTCTTCGTCTTATCTGTATTTAGCCTCAACCCATACTATTCATAGCTGTCATTTAGCTCCCTTTTCTGCTAACAATGCATCATAACAAATCTTATGCACTTTATTCTTCCTCCCATTATCACTCCTACCATGTTAGTTAGTTAGTGCGGTTTAAAAATGTGCATCAGCTACTATGACTATTTGCGCCCTTATCTAAAATTCTTTCAAAATACACAAACGATACAATAAACTGATTACTCACACGAACTAAAAATCGTTGTCACATTAAAATCAGCTATACAAATGCATTACTAACAAGGTGATCGTTAAAAAATGATAAAACAAATGCCGTCAGACACAAACAATTTAGAAATTTAACAACAATAAAACTCTATATAATATTCGGAAATAGATGGTTTGAAATGTCAAGTTAAGTAAAACGAAGTAAAATAAAACCTTCGGATGTAAAGGGTCCGGAGGGTAAACAAACAGCGCATCAAATAAAATCTAAATTACCTTGTCAAGACCTGTATAGGATAAAAAGCTCAGAACTGCATTTGCAAAATTAAAATCATTTCCAAAAGCGTCACATAGATTCGGCCGAATTGCCTACCATATCCTGAAAACAATTTACATGGAACTCTACCTAATATCCTCCAAGTGCCAAGTGCCTTCGTTGCATTAGAATGACAAGGTTCTAACTGACCAACTGCTTGTTTCGAAAAAAAAAAATGCCTGAATGTTTTCATTATCTAGATACAATCTTGACATTCTTCTATTTTCCACACTAATCAACAAATGGCAGCTACAGTGTTACATTTAGAAGATCATCTTAATCTACGGCCAATTTACAAATAAAATCAATTTGTTTAATTATATATATATATATATATATATATATATTCTTTTCTAGTACCGAGGTCATGGAAACATGGAGCTGTACCTAATATCCTCCAAGTGGCTTATAATATATACCATATGGATGTAATGGAAGGAATGATGAACGGAGAAGAGTTTGGGGCAGGAAAAGATTGGAGAAAGCTGAGTTTGCAGTGAAAGTGAATGAATGAATGAATGAATTAATTAATGTATAGCAGGGTGCGAATTAAGATTTCTGATGAGGGGGGGATAGAATCCTGGAAAGAGAATCAATTAATCTTCTTAATATATCCAGCTGTTTGCTGACAACATAAAGTCCACTATAGTCCACTGTAGTCTATTCAGTTGTTGCTTTTCACGAGAAATGAGGGGTATTTTGATCGGTGTTCATTATAGATGCCTGTTGCTAGTAGCCAGAGTTAGGGTGTAGTCAATATATACTGCAGGGCTGTGTCTTCTGCAACTGGTACTGATGATTTTAATTTACTCCTTTTATGGTTTATGGATGGATAGTATGGATAGAGAATACCATACATAAACTTATTATTATCCTCATTCTATACGGTCTTGCATCTTGATTATAATAATAATTATATTCATGAGCAGGCTTAAGATAAGATGTGCAATTCCTAAGTTACTGATTGTTTTCAGCTTGCCAGTGATAATAATACATCAACATTATTTTATTTACTTACTTTATACTGTACTTTACAAAGTATACTCATACTAAAACAATTATATTTTGTGAGGAGAATGGAAGTCATCCCTGGCAGGGATGTTAATATGAATTTATGAGAGGGGGATAACTTTCGACCAGGGGGGGAAATCCCTCCACATCGCCCTGTTAATTCGCACCCTGAAGTGCTTTTCTTCTGGAGAAAAAGGTGATGGAACTCTGTGTAGAATATATTATAGCAGACAGGGAGAGGATTTGTGTTCAGTGCACGGAAATTTTGTCGTTTTTAACTTCCTTCCATCTGATTTTTAGACTTTCAAGGCTTAAGCCTCGTCTCCACTGATAAACATTTAACAACAACAAGTTAAATTGAATTTAACATGTATATGGACATTTCAAGTATCAATTGACCTAACATGTTAACTGAGTATGTTGAAGTTAACACTTTTAACATGTTGGCGTGTTTTCCAGTAGCAGTGGAAAACATGTCAAGTCAATTCACTTGCTTGTGCAGCATCGGTATAGTTCGACAAAGTTCATACAGTTTCCATAGCAACAACTCACTTCCGATTTTGTGACGTGTATCTTGATCATTTTGTGTTGGCTGTAAGTTGTTCGAAATGGAGTGAACGAAAGAAAATATGTTAGAATAAAATTGATTAATGCACTGATGGAAAGGCCTTGTTTGCGTGATGTGTCTGCAAAAGAATACAGAGACAAAACAAAGAAAGCCGACTGTTTTAGAGAACTGGAATTATTATTTAACTGTTCTCGAAAACACAATAGAGAATTTTCGCACCCTCGTTGTATGCTGAAGGTTAATGCTATGTTGACGTCAATAATGGTCGTATTTGGTAACATATGTTAACGTTCGTAAAACTTCGGAAATAATCATTATATATTACCACAGTCTAGTACATACAGTCACGAAGCTCAATACGTAGGGAATATGCATCCAATGACAGTTGAACTTCAGTTGCTAGCCACTAGGATCGCTACTATCGCACAGTCTATTGTTCCTAGTACTCTAACCGCTTGGAACTTGGAGAAATGCAAAAAATCACCTCAAGCTTCGTAATTGTATGTACTATACTATGATATTACCTCCTCCTTCAACATTTATCATGTCGCAGGTCCTATGATAGTCAATCACACTGTAATTTTTTTAATTGAGATGAAACAGCTGCTATTAATTATGTGTCTTTCTTTGATATAAGAGAAAGTATTTTTTGCAGCACTATATTAAAATCGTGTTCTGACATTCTCAGAAAGTTTTTGAATCCAAATCGATCTTCAACATTAAGCTCGTTTAGAATGTCTTCTCCATTGTGTCTTTTACTAAGATATTGCCGCTCCCACATTCTCATTTTCTTCCGTTTCAAGGCCTTGTAACAAGCAATAGAGGAAATTACAAAAGCCAAATCATCATCTGAGTCCACTGTCCAAGATTTGAAAATAAGACACTATGTACATTAAAATCTCATAGACTGTTTATGGTGGACTACGCAAAAAAGGTCAAGTTTAACATGTTTAACAGTGTGGACAAAGTGTTAAATGAAATTAACATTAACATATTCAATCAACATGTTGGGATGTTAACAGTAAACAGTTTAACATTTAACATGTTGTTATTAAATGTTTATCAGTGGAGACGAAGTTTTGAACGGAATTCATGTTAAAAACATTAATTATTAACAAAATTTCGGTTCCATGATGAAAAATACAACAAAAAAAGGTGCTGGAACGCCATTCTGGAGTGTTTTGCCAGAAAAAATCACTGTAATATACATATGACTTTCTTATTAAGTCAGCTGTTTCATTTAAAATTAATTATAGGCTGTAAAATCAGTATACTCTTAAGTGATCGAAACTATTCTACTCTCTCCTATAAATACAAAATGTAATATATCACTTCTCGAGCATAAAGTTTACGGCTAATTTATTCTTAGATGGATTTCTGTTAAAAACTGGGATTGATGTAGTAATTATTTATACACTCTTCACAACTGTGCAGAAAAGATATTATTTTTATATGTTATTTTAGTGTCCATTGAAATTTTCTTCATAAATTAGTTGATTTGATCAATACTGATCAAAGTCATTCTTCTGAAATCAATAACTGATGACTTGCCACTTATATTCCTTCGTGTATGAGTTTTTAAAAATTCAAATGTTATTAATATAAAATTTCCACCAAATAATAAGAGGAACTGTTTCAATCTTAATCATGTGTTTTTAAAATTAATACACAGACATATACTGTACAATATCAATATTCATGCACATATCCATTAATTAGTTCGAGGAAGGTAACCTACATTAACTGCTTCTCTTTTTCGAACACAATTTGTATTACGATTTCACCCACAATTTCCTACGTCATCCTAACAGGAGACCAGCTATACTGCTTATCATGCAAGACACATGCATCACATTTAAATACAACGATATTTTACAATATTCCAACATAACTAAATGTTATTTGAGACTGATAATTAATCTTCAGCAGTATAAGTCAACGTCAAGTTATACCATAGAAAATATTTTTTATATTATTTTGTGAAGACATATTTGCATTCAAAATGTTGGTTAATATCAACACGAACAAATTTTACAAAATCTTGATAAAGGCATGATTTAGACATATTCTGTTATAGACGGACATAAAACAAATTTCAGAAAACGTGATTAGTCTATTATGGATTTCTTTAACTTCTTAATGGAAATCATGAGCTGCTAAATTCTTATATTTAACCATTATCATGATAGTCCATTCTAAACATTCATAGTCACCTTACATCTCAACAACATTAAAAACCTTAACGAACATTAAAATAGTTAAGAGAAAAGTAGTTTCTAACATTAACATCTGAAAATTTGGTTTGCTAAGGAGCTAGAGTAGGTTTCTTATTATGTTGTTGAATGTAGGTGTTTTTGTGAACATCAAGCAACGAGTACAGAGTAGGTTTTTCATGCAGAAGTGGGATGAGGACATTTTATTTTCAGCTTGGCAATATTCATAGTACACTATGTAGTGATTTCTTGCAATAGTGATAAAAGCAAAATTTTTATGAAATGTCCTTACATGTCCTTATGCATTTTCTATTTTCATCATGAATTAATCTATTTTTATGTAGTTCTGAAACCAATCAACTAAAATGCGACACAAGTACCAGGGGCAGTACCAGCCGGGAGGCTTTGTTGGACTGAAACCCATTCTTAAGCCCACCCCAACATCAAAATGAATATCATATGAATAATTATGTACTGTTCATAAACTTCACAAAAAAAGTAATAGTTTAAAACAGTGCGTAATAATAACTCCATAATGAACTTTCCAAGAGTAGGTCCCTTTTGTTCTTCTTTGATGATTCAATTCAATATGAAGAACTTATAGTTAAAAGGCGTTAAGTCAGTTTCTATCACCTCTCTTCCTTTGAACTGACTTTTTATTATTGAAACTCGACACTTCTGTGCCTGTGACAAATACAGTATTTTTTATTGCATAAATGTATAATTATGAAATGTCCTTACATGTCCTTATGTATTTTCTATTTTCATCATGAATTAATTTATTTTTATGTAGTTCTGAAATCAATCAACTAAAATGCGACACGAGTACCAGGGGCAGTACCAGCCGGGAGGCTTTGGTGGACTGAAACCCATTCTTAAGCCCCCACCCCAACATAAAAATGAATATCATATGAATAATTATGTACTGTTCATAAACTTCACGAAAAAGTAATAGTTTAAAACAGTGCGTAATAATAACTCCATAATGAACTTTCCAAGAGTAGGTCCCTTTTGTTCTTCTTTGATTCAATTCAATATGAAGAACTTATAGTTAGAAGGCATTGAGTCAGTTTCTATCGCCTCTCTTCCTGTTGAACTGACTTTTTATTATTGAAACTCGACACTTCTGTGCCTGTGACAAATACAGTCTTTTTTATTGCATAAATGTATAATTAGTCAGCAGTCCGAAAGCTCATAAGTGACACCAGAAGGCATCACTTATGAGGCAACTAAGCCACGAAATAATGGGGTAGGATGATCATTTTCTTTCCCCCTCCATTACATACATTGCTAACTATAGTAGTTTCATAGTTCATTAATCAGACTTGAGATGTATGCAACAGATATTCTTTCTCTGACACATATCATCAGTTAGATACACTGCCTGATAATACAGTATCAGTCAGAATCTCAATCAGAGGCAATCTTTCATTGTTTGGTTTGAAATTATGAGTCGAGTTTGTTACGAGTATTATTTAGTGGCCAGCAGCAGTCAGTCCTACATTCTTACAGCTTGTCAAGCATGTTAAGTTACTTACTGGCTTTTAAGGAACCCGGAGATTCATTGCTGCCCTCACATAAGCCCGCCATTGGTCCCTATCCTGAGCAAGATTAATCCAGTCTCTATCATCATATCCCACCTCCCTCAAATCCATTTTAATATTATCTTCCCATCTACGTCTCGGCCTCCCTAAAGGTCTTTTTCCCTCCAGCCTCCCAACTAACACTCTATATGCATTTCTGGATTCACCCATATGTGCTACATGCCCTGCCCATCTCAAACGTCTGGATTTAATGTTCCTAATTATGTCAGGTGAAGAATACAATGCGTGCAGTTCTGTGTTGTGCAACTTTCTCCATTCTCCTGTAACTTCATCCCTCTTAGCCCCAAATATTTTCCTAAGCATCTTATTCTCAAACACCCTTCCTTAACCTATGTTCCTCCCTCTAAGTGAGAGTCCAAGTTTCACAGCCATAAAAAACAAACGGTAATATAACTGTTTTATAAATTCTAACTTTCACATTTTTTGATAGCAGACCGGATGATAAAAGCTTCTCAACCGAATAATAACAGGCATTTCCCATATTTATTCTGTGTTTAATTTCCTCCCGAGTATCATTTATATTTGTTACTGTTGCTCCAAGATATTTGAACTTCTCCACCTCTTCAAAATATAAATTTCCAATTTTTATATTTCCATTTCGTACAATATTCTCGTCATGAGACATAATCATATACTTTGTCTTTTCGGGATTTACTTCCAAACCTATCTCTTTACTTGCTTCCAGTAAAATTCCCGTGTTTTCCCTAATCGTTTGTGGATTTTCTCCTAACATATTCACGTCATACAGTACTTGTATTTATATTATAAATTTGATAACACAATCTCAAGGGAAAAAATGGAACTCTCTGCATCATAATCTACAGTTAATTCCCGATTTACCACGAAAATCGTCTGTAGCTGCATTTAGATTGGCAACAGGCCATGATTGTTTGGCCAAACACCTGCATAGAATTGGAATATATCAGTCCCCTAAATGCCCATTGTGCAACTCAAACCAAGAAATGGATTCTGTGCTTCAGTGGCTGACCATGATAATATCTTTGAAAAATATTGGAGTGCAAGAGGTCAAATGACTTTATTGTCAAACGCCAGGCATTAGAAAACAACATTTATATTATAATAAAATCATAAAAATATGTGAATGATATTTTAAATTACACATTAAAACTGCTGTATAGAGTGAAATTAAATTTATAGTAGCTCCAGTGCATTATGTCTGGCAAATGTTCCATAATAAAAAAAAAGTAATATGTGATAATGTGTTTGAGTTAGCTAAATTTGGATTCTCTACTGAAAGCAAGAATAGAAGATGAAAGTCAAAACACCACCATTCAAAATGAAATATTCAATATAATTACTAAATGTACCATAGCTATTTTTCAAGCGGTCAGCCAGATCGGGCAGTGCTATTTTAGTACTTAGTCTTACATGCTCCAGTATATATTTATCTGATTCAAAACCTCCAATGCTATAAAAATAGTAATATATATGGTATTGCAGGTTCCTTGGTCGTGCAGTGGGCCTACAATAGTGCAATATGATTGAAACTGTTATGTTTTCATGTGATTATTTATTTATATGTAATGTGCATTTTTTTCACTTACATTAGTTTTTTTTTATTGGGTTATTTTACGACGCTGTATCAACATCTACGTTATTTAGCGTCTGAATGAAATGAAGGTGATAATGCCGGTGAAATGAGTCCGGGGTCCAGCACCGAAAGTTACCCAGCATTTGCTCATATTGAGTTGAGGGAAAACCCCGGAAAAAACCTCAACCAGGTAACTTGCCCCGACCGGGATTCGAACCCGGGCCACCTGGTTTCGCGGCCAGACGCGCTGACCGTTACTCCACAGGTGTGGACTACATTATCCCCACTACTTTTCCATTTTTGATGTGCGATTTACCACGAAAATCGTCTGTAGCTGCATTTAGATTGGCAATAGGCCATGATTGTTTGGCCAAACACCTGCATAGAATTGGAATATATCAGTCCCCTAACTGCCCATTGTGCAACTCAAACCAAGAAATGGATTCGGAACACCTCAAAATCTGTGCTTCAGTGGCTGACCATGATAATATCTTTGAAAAATATTGGAGTGCAAGAGGTCAAATGACTTTATTGTCAAATGCTTGGCATTAGAAAACAACAACAACAACAACTTTTTGATGTGCACACTTCAGAGCCTCCCATGCTTGAAAGTTCTGGTACCGCCACTGATAAGTACATATCTCAGATATCAATGTGAAAAAGACCCTGCATTTTTAACTTAAACATGAAATTGAAAGATTTTGTTGAAGAGTATGTTATTTATCACGGCTAAACTGTTCGTTAAATTCTCGGTAATATAGATTGGTAACAAAAAAACTAAATTCCCAGAATTGGGCTACGTAGCTTGAAACGCTATTTGGCTTCCAGCCAATATTATAGATCTTGAATGATTGTTCAATAAAAATGTCATTTAATTCTGATTGGCAGATGAATATGAATGTTGAAAAGTAACTAAAAATCTTGTTCAAGGTTTCTCATTAACTGTGTTTTGGTTTGTAGAGTGAGTTACTCAAGCTCACTGAATTGTTTTCTTACTATACTCCTCTAGTTTTTGTAATTATAATTTAAATAATTCAAGCATTAAATTTTCCATTCTACGTTCTTATTTACTTGTGTATGTTCTGTGTACTGTGTACTTAGCTCTGTTTCAATCAATAATTCAGTATGGTATTTTAGGTTGGGGAGGAATGGCAAAATCGACTCTCCATCCTTTAAATTTGCTCCAAAAAAGAATTATAAAAATTTGTTTATATAAACCTTTTGATTACCCAACAAAATTAATTTTTCAGGAATTTGGTGTATCAAATATAGAACAAATTTATAAACAAACATTGCTGATTTACTTCCATAAAAACCACAATAAATTTAAATTTGATCCTCACGAATACCATATGAGACGAAACTACAGTTTCTTTCTAAATACTCCCAAATGCCACACAACTGCTGGATTAAAACACAGTAGAAATTTTGGACCCAAAATATATAATGCATTAATTAGAGCTTACCCTGAGCTAAGTACACTTAACACACATAGATTTAAGAAACAAATCAGATTAATTATTTAATTTTTTATGCTAATTGAGTTAAAAACTGATACTCTAATATTTATGTACTTTTGTATTTTCTATTTGTATATAGACCCTATTATTACATGCTGTATGTATTTTACCATTTATTAATATTATTGTGCTCAATGAACTCTCTTAATTTTGTGATATATTTTGTATAACTGATCTGAACTGCGCCCAAGCACGAGCTTCTGCTCTTTCGGACTGCAATGCCTAATGTAGCTCAAGTGTAAAGTATTAAATAAATAAATTAAATTAAAAAAAAAAAAGCAATGGATAACCGAAAATTGATTTTTTCATGAATTGAGCATTTAATTTTCATAATTTAGAATAAGTTAACTATAGTTGTTAAGAGTATTTGAAATGAGTTGGAGTGATTAAATAATTGTGATTTATGTGCTATATAAATTTTTAAATTGTCATATCAAAATACTGGTATTTCCAAATATCAGCACTGAACAAAAACCACATTTTTCTTAAATATGCTCCAAAATTCTAAATGTGAAATTCGAAGTTGCTAAATGTGTAATATTTGTGTATTAAAGTGATAAATTTTAAATTGCTACAAATCACTACATATACAATAGATAATTTAATGAATAAAATGCAAAGTTGAATTTAAAAAGCTATCAGCTTTAGGATTTTTACATCCTTCACATTTTAAGTTGATATTTTAAATAAAATAATGAAGTCGTCCATTAAGTACTGTTTTTAAATTCTATCAATGTACAGAGTGGGCGAAAAGTTCTACTACACTTGTTTATTTTTCCTTCAAAACAAATCCGTGCATGAAAAATGTGTTGGTGATACTCGTATGACATCTGGCAGATGCATTTATTTTGAGGTGTGATCATAGCGGGATTTAACTGACAGACCTAAAAGAAACCGTAACACACGGAAATTCCCACTCATCCCAGGAGCACAAGATGGCAAGGTAAATACGAGAGTTTTCAGTGTGGAGGAGAGACTTATCGCTGCCATGCATGTTAATGAATTATGGCACAGTAATAAAAAACTATAGGAGGTGGAGTGAATTTTACAAGATGCTACTTTACGAAGTAAAAGAATTGGCTTCGTATTTGGAAGATTAGAGTCCAATGTCTCCTACGAAAACCCTTCACATTCGTCAATATATTATTATCCTCATGTTATCATTATACTAATGATGAATAACTGCAGTAGTTGAAGTGCCACTGAACAAACAATTAAGAAGCAGAATAAATCAACACTAAATAAAGTAGGTACTGGTATCTAAAATAAGTTCGTTAAAACTTCTGACAATAAATGAGTATATACCGTAAATGAATACAGATAAGGTAGTTAGAGTATATATATGGAAAGCTATAGCAAATAAATAATACGTAGAAAAATATGTTCCATTAAGTAAGTATTAAATATTGCAAGAAATCCATCCATTATTTTCAGTTCTTTTGTCTGAAAGCTCAAACAAAATATGAAGTTGTATGTGATAACAGGATGATTAATTTATTACGCAAATTTGCAGGATCAATTATTACAGTGTTTTAAATTGATAATTATATGAAAAATGGAACAATACGAAACATTTTGACAGTTTTGTTTTAGTAATAGTCATTATAATTCAGTCACGTTCACAATTAATTTCTTAAGCAATATGTTCAGTTTGTCTGAAAGGTAGGAAAGTATGGGATTTGAAGAATAGAGTCACTATGTAGATGAGCGTGCTATCCTGGTAAGAAATAGAGAAAGAAGACATTTAACACACATCAACAACAATAGTGTTGCAGCCAAGGTAAAAGCACTTCCCAAGTACAAAGAATTACTGCTCCGAGACATCTTTGTAACTGAGAGACTCTCACAAACAGTGTTTTACGGTACATTTAGATGTTATAAAAAGTATAACTTACTCTCACCTTCGATAATGTGCATTTTCTCCTCCTCTGTGGTCCTTTCTTCGGCAAGGATCACTTCCTCTGAAACGGAGACCAGAATGTTGCATCAGGAAGAACAGCAATATTATATACTAACGAGAAATACTTTTAAGCGTTCTGGAAAGTTTAATGAATAAAATGACAGAACTCATTATTTTCTATTTTAATTGCAGATATTTTAGTAAATAGTTTTAAGTAGATTTCTAACTAAAATATATCTGCTTATGCAAACCAAGCATTTGTTAGTTTCAAATATCATACACAGAATGTAAGACTTACTTGTATAAAATACTGCAATAATTTTCCTAAGTTGCTAAATAAAATTATTTTTCAGTCTTTTCACACATATGCGAAAATATAGACAAATTATAGATGAAAATAATTGCATTCATTGTATAGAATTACATTAAAACATGGATTTTCTTATAGACTCTCTTAGAAAGCAGGTTTCTGTCAAGACTTTTAAAGATTCTACTGTATTCTATAAAAAAAAAAAAAAAACTAGAAAGCATAGTAGGGTCTACTGCAATATAAAAATAATTAGCAAAGGGTGTATGTTTTTAGAAATTTGTACTGAGTGAGTGATAGGTGTAGTGCAATTGCTATAGTAGTCATGTTTAAGTGCCTTGTTTAGTATCGTACACTGCAAAAAAGTTTTGGAATTAGTAACTCTTCAAACATATTTGATTGTCGTATTCTTAATTAAAAGATGTGGACAATATAAATTTCATGGACATACGAAATTTCGAGGGTTGCATACACAGATAGTGCCAGATATCAGTGGGCTTGTGCTCACTCTTCTAGTTCCTCCTTATTTCACACTATTATTAGTGCAGCCTTGAAGTTTCTTTAGAATACAATCAAATTTAGTTATTACTATACTTTTCGTTATATTTACCTATAGTTCCTATGGCGCACCTTGGGCAACGACTTTGTTAGTAAATTGGTCTACACAACTGGCTTCATAAAGGTAAATAACGAATAGTCAAGTACCAGAGATTAGAAAAAAAAAGTTCACAACTTTTTCTTTTTCACAGTTCCCTTTAGATTCACTGTGTTTATTTTGTTTATCATTTAGAAGATATATACATGAAAAATGAATCTATGTCAGCCAGTACTAATAAGTAATATAAAAAACATTTTCCTGAAGAATTAAAATGTTATGAGGGGCAACAAGAAGGGTTGGTGACCTTGATTAATATATGTCCTTCCCAAATAAAATACCGTAAACTGGGGTTACTTTGAACACAAAGGAAACTTTGAAGATTTTTTCAGAAAATCATATTTAGGTTTCTACAAGCTGCAGTTGTTATAGATGGAGGTAAATTATCATAAAATCATTCTCATACCAAATTTACCTCCATCTATAACAAGTGCAGCAATGTAGAAACTTAAATATGATTTTCTGTAAAAATGTTCAAAGTTTCCTCTGTGTTCAAAGTAACCCCAGTTTATGGTATAAATATTGGCGCCACCTTAATTAAGTTATCTCTCTCTGACTGCCTCTCCCCAAATTAAAAGTGCTGGTGCCACCACTAGTTGATTATACTTTCGTTCTAAGAATAAGCAACTAAATAATTAAAGAGATTAATCAGTGGGATTAACCAATAAAAAAATCCAAATAAGCCAGATGTTGCGAAGGAAAACTGACAATTTATTGTATCTTCTTTTTAGCAAACTATAAAAAATAACTGAACAGTGTACAAAGAGTTAGTACCGGTAATCACATATTGAGCGACAGTATTTTAATTTATAAAATACTAGACAAGATGCTTTGACTAAATGTTCGCAAATATTTTATGTAAATAAAATGAGACTATTTTAAGTTAGTCAAAACGAAAAGTACCGTACTTTTTCGAATACCCTGTCCACTTTTCCCCCAAAACATACACGTAAAAAATTTGGGTGCGTGGCTTATTTGAAATGAAGTTGGCAACATTGCCCTATTTTCCTCCCATGCAATTCCTAAGGTGGTAGCGCATGCCTGCCCAATTTTCCTCCCATCCAAGTCCTGAGGTGGTAGCATATGGGCTATTCCATCTCAAATCGACCGAAATATAGAGAAAATTGACCTTGCAGTTTTTAAACACAATGAAACTTTTTCTGTCCGTTGACAACTGTGATACAATGCTTTGTGCAAAGTATGAGGCATCAGAACTTCATAGTGTTTAAATTTAAAATATTTAAATTTATCGTATTTTCATAAAATTAGCAACTTTAAACTGTTGTGGTTCCGAAACCCTTTCAGCCAATGATGAAAATCATGGTTTATTTTGATGATGAGAAATTAAAGTTTATATTGACATGTAAACAGTTTTTCTTACTTTTTATGGAAATGGAGAAATTGAGATTTTTCTTCATTAAGACGCCTTTACCCACAAAAAAATATTTTTAAAATATATGGTTAGATTGTGCACTGAAAGTACAAATAAACACATATTTTTTACTGGTGCACCATTGATAAGAAAGTATTGAAAATATCAAATAAAGAAAATAAATAGTACGCGCATGAACTAACCAGGTGACTGTGAGACGGGAGCTAGCCAAGGCAAGCAAGGCCAGGAGACATAAACATGTGATGTTTCGTCTAGTAGCGCATAGCTGGGCTAGCTTTATCACAAGTTTTCCTAAAAACACAGGAGTAAAATGACGCCCAACGCTCGCTTATCTTCGGCTCTCGGCCAGTGCGTGCGGTACTGCGCCATTCAAGTCTAGGCGTGTGAAAATAATTTATTTAATACCCCCGAAACTTACTGCCGAGCCACTAAGTAAACAATGCCGAATCTCTCTTAATAATGCAAGTTTTTTTTCTCAATATTTTTTAACAAATGGGCAAAAAGCCTAAAAGTAAGTAAAATCAGATTATCTCTCTCTCTGTATACAATAAAAATAAGGATTACGTCTTATCATAACCTACCAAATGTCAGCTTCAAAATAAGCTCCCGTTCAATGTTCTGCAGTAAACGGTTCCAGAGTTCTGAGTGCTGAAAGAGGCTTGTTTTTCTAAAATACGCTAAATTTGTCACTCAATAGTACGAAAACCGTTTGACTTTCGATAGTATATATTTTAAAATGCACTCTCCTCAGCACCTTGTATAAATACGGAAAAAATTTGAGTATTAAAAAATGCTAGGTTTTTTACTGATCAATTTCATATGGAATAGCCCACATGCATTATCTTCTTACATGTTAGCATTGTTGAATAAAATTTGGATTGGCAGTACATGTGTCAGAATCAAGCCCAAGTGTGATAAGTGTACAGTTTATGCATCTTGTATTTTCAATTCTGAAAATGAGGACCACTAGAAGTATGAGAATGCAATCCTTTACTTGCAGCAAAAAACTTAAAATTATAAAAGACAAGGAGGAACATGGGAACCACGTAGTATCATACAAAATAAGAGAAGTTAATTTACTGATGCGTGCTATTAATGTTGCAGGATATTGTGTAAATGGCCGATTAAACAAGACAACTGACATGCATGCAGTGCATGCACATAGGAAGGGTTTGAAATGCGTTGTTCCACAATAAAATTTATTGTTAACTGAACTGTATTTGTGTTTGTGTTTAACTGTTTTTAATTTGTCTTGAATAGAAATAAGTATAACAAATTTACAACATATACTATTTCAACCTGAGTTTAAACTTTTATATGTACTGGTATTTAAGTTTCCATTAAGGTGCGTACACACTTAGCGAATGAACAATGAATGAACGAACGACAAACGCATTCGCTGATTGAAATCAGAACATGTGTACATCGCAGCAAAGGCAAACCGATCGTTTGGTTTGCCTTCGGAAGTGGTCCGTCGCTTGTCGGTATATCAAAGGAAGTTAGTATTCATTGTGGACGGGATTTGCCACTAGCTTGTAGTTCGTAGCAGAACGCAGCGCTTAGTTCAATTTCACCAACAGGATGTCGCAACTGGAGTGGATGGAAGACGCTGTTATAGATCTTATTAATGCATGTAGGGAGCAGGAAACTTTATGGAATCCCAAGCATCCTACTTACCACAATAAAGTAAGAAAACATGATGTTTGGGAAGCTATTGAAAAGATGTTCAGCTGTAAAGTAGGCGAGTCAAACACGCAAAATTTGAAAATCATTTTTGTTTATTTATTTTCAGGGGGTACATATTTTTTGTTTATTGTAGGGAGCAGAAGTCAAAAAGAAAACTGAGTCCCTACTGACATCATTCCGGAGGGAAAGACAGAAGTCCACAAAAGGATCTGGAATGGGGAGTGATGAAGTGGAACTTGGTTCGCGTATAAACATATGTCGTTCCTTTTGGACAAATTGACGCCCAGAAAAAAACAAAGCTCCAACCTTGTGCACACAAAATAAATTATTGGCACTGAGAAGTGCCTTTTCGTAAGCATGATGCGCTTTCAACAAACACAGACAAATCTCTCTTTTTAGAATTTTAAGATAATTATTGTCAGTGAGGTATCCGTATATTGAAACTTTCCCCTGTCTTGCAGTCATACCTTAATAAAATCTTCCAGTTCCTGAATTATAGCTGTACATACTTCTGGAACAATCCTGGTGATCAGCTGTTTCGACACTTTGAATAAATACATTAAACTTATATACGAATCTCCTGTAGCAAGATATCGAAGTGTTAATACTAGCCTTTCCTGAATAGGTTCCGCTTTTCGTCAGCCTGTGTCTTTCTTGGAAATTTTTGGCCCTATTTTGCACAGTTATATTTCGAAGTCTGTTTCTGAAATGTGACAGAAGTTGTGAAACTGTACCGATTCCATTCGACGTAAATCATGAAGCAAGTCAGTGCCTCTATATTGATTGCAACTTTCGTAGAGTGGCATCTGCCACCATCGCCTTTTGTTTTTTAACTTTCTTTTTATTAAACTGCCTATAATAACAATGGCTGCACTTGCTATAATTATATTTTCGTCTGCCATTATTGCGGATAATCAGCGAACGTAAATGTTTTCTGACCATTTGCTGATGATTTGTAAGTTGCTCCAAATAGCGAACGAACAACAAAATTTCGCTTCATCATTCGTTCATTGTTCGTTTGCTAAGTATATACGCACCTTTATAGACTATCAAGATTTGTACGTGTGTATGTGTGTGTGTGTCACGAACAATTCGCATCAGAAGGCTGTAATTAATGTTATTTTGTTATTGAACTAAAAATACTATTTTTCCTAACATAAAATACAATACATCTGCTCTAGTAGGTAAGGAATGCCTGAGAGGTAACAGAGCTGTGGAAACTGGTGGACGATCTGACCTGCTTTGCAGATCCACTCCACGTAGCCGTTCAGTTCGCGCTCCAACTGCTGCTGCCGACGCAGCTTGAGGAACGTCTGTCTGTTCTCCACTTTCTCTCTCTCCTTGGCAAACTCTCTGGTGAATGGAATAGCAGGAAAGCAATGGGCTACAGTACTACAGTACAGCACAACAGTGAACTATGTTTAAAATACCTACTGTAATCTATTAGCATAGAGGCAGATAGGTTTTCAATAAAAAATATAAGTAATTTAATAAAATTCTTAATTGTATTTGAAAGTACATAGTTTAAAAAAATCTTAAATACCATTTTCTATCTCTTTAGCATACAGAGGACAGTCTCAAATATTTTGCAACTACATACAGATTCCAATTTTAGAAACAGATAAGATACTCAAGTAATCCATGTAAGCCTACAATAGTTATTCAGTACTTCACAATTGTTCCATTCAGCTATTAAAGCCTAAATATAATACACTCGTCACTTACATAGTAACATGAGTAAGTAATATTGTATTCGTTCATTTATGAAACTAGATATATTCAAAATTTCATTTCAGCAGCTGCTCACATGAAGAAATTAAAACTGAAATTGTCGGTTTATTAGGATATTATGTATTATAAATGTCACTTAAACTTATAGTCAACTGAAGCACGTTGAATTATAATCATTAGTTTATTAGGCTGTATAGCCTATATAAATGTCTCTTAAGCATGTATTTCTCTAAGACAAGTTATATTGCAATCATCATTTAAGTCTGACCTACATTATATGTATGTTACTAAGAGATTGACAATTCTGTAATGGTCTTTAAATACATGTAAATCTCACGTATCGTATACATATGTATGTAAAAGTCTAATATAGTTAATAGAGATACTACTAAGGTTGAATAAAAAGAAAATTTTTAAAATAAAATTTAATAATGATTACTTCTAAGCAATTATGACTGAAACATGTATTGCAATTCTTGGACACATACAAGTTATATCTAGTGTTATGTTAAACGAATTTATTTAAGTATCAATTTGTCTCAATTCTGATTCAGTATATTCTTTTCAATATAATCTTCTGACATTTGCTAATAATATATTTCACATACCAATTTCATGTATTAATAACATCTCTATTAATTTTGGATAAAATGAGCGTAAGTAGTCACATCTACGTCAGTCTTTTAGCTTGTTACACATTCTCTATACAAAACACTGTTACTTCAATTCTTTTCCTTGAAAAAGTTGCAGAACCGTCTTTTGTTCTTAGAGTCTCATGTTCCAGGAAAATGTATCTCGCAGTTTCTTTGCTCATCATTTTAAATAATAAGAATCTTATATTTAATTATGGCATGTATTTTAATTTTGTTGACGTATTGATTCATTTAAACTATTCTAGCAATTCCTACAATAACACATTTTAATCGAAAGGGAAAACATACATTTTACTTAATTGTAATATAATAGTAACTACTGCTTTGTGGTTAATACATGTGAAGGACACAAGATGGGAATAGTACAGTTTGCAAATGCTTATAGCTCCATTTCCTCGCACTAATTATAAAATATTAATTTTCATTCAAAATACAACACTAGCTAAGCATTATCTACAATATTGTCAGCCTACTTTTGTCACTGTTCCCAAGAAACTACCTGCTTGTGTGATCCAATCAAGATAGGCACTGAAAGCCTCTGAGAACTGTTGCTTTGTACGGGCACGATAGAACTTCGCTCGGCGTTCTACACGAGCCCTCTCATTGGAAAACTCACTGGAATACATGTACATACTTACAAAATACATTTCAAACACATTTAAATGGCAATTTATTGTTTCTAATTGCCACTCTATCTTCTAAATGTATCATATCTGTTAAAATATTCACTGGTTAAAATATATTGAATATTCATATTTTTTAATAACTACGATTACAGAAATGGCTTATATTATTTTGAGTTATAGATAAGTCCCCAAATGAGCCTTTTGGATTTTTGTATGTTCCTGGATACCGGTAATAAATTGTTAGTACAATTCCATATCTTAAAATTTTTTTTTTTTCAGAACTGACTGGGATCTGATATGAAATTTCCTGATTCGTGTATCAGAGATGTTACCACTGAGGAAGATAATATATTGCTTTCCAATTAGAAAGTTTGGTAAGCTAGCAGAGCAACCTGCTCGCACAGCATTAGTCATGTATGTATGTATTTATTCACACTGCAAATGGGTAAATATCCAATGGCAGTGGTAACTAATTACACTCAATAATGACAATTAATAATAAATATAATTTTAATAATAATAATAATAATAATAATAATAATATCATAATATTAACAAGGAGCACACTAAATTAAATGAGGCACACCACTTAAAATAACATTTAAAGTAAATCTAATTTGTATCTTAACCCTAAGTTCGAACTAAAACCCACGAGTATATGTTCATACATGCACAAGTACCTTTCAACACTACACTCATTTCGCTGTCAACTCACTCACTGCACTGGAACTACGACACATTTCACTGATACTATCCTGATTTCACTAACACTTCAAAAACATTTCACTGTTCAAATACTTTGCACTACCACTATAAACTATAAAACTTCACTGACACAACACACTTCCTCACTGATACAACACTTCGAATAACAAAACAATAGTGTGCATAATATACTACCGTCTATTAGTAAAGTCCTTAAGCCTATTTTTAAATACATTTTTGGTTATTGATAAAGCCTTTAGTAAGTCTACAGGTAAAGCATTCCAGTTCCTGATAGTACGATTGAGAAAAGAAAACTTTCAAGTGTCTGTCCTCTGTCTTCTTTCCCTCAATTTATGTGAGTGGCCATTCCTTGAAGAGTAATTTGACGGCTGCAACCTATTTTTTATTTCTCTCTAGGCAGGCTCACCTCTATATGTTTTGAACATGCATACAATCGAATTCACATTCTTCTGTCTGTGAGTGTGTCCCATTTTAATGTTGAATTATTATGAAAACGCTTGAGAGCCCGTTTTTGAATCTTGTCCAATGTCTTAATATGTTATAATCTGTAAGGATCCCAACATGCAGCACCATATTCCATTACTGGACGAACTAGTGACTTATATGCAATCTCTTTGGATTTATCAAAGCCTTTTCTTAATACCCTCATCACAAAATGTAACGCTCTCAATGCTTTTCCCGCTGTGTCAGTAATGTGTTCCTCCAGCAGAGATCGCTGCTAGAAGTTATTCGTAGGTATTTACATTTGTTAACTTCTGGAATGCTTTCACCCCCTAACATATATGATGGGTTATGATAATCAGTTACTTGTGCGTGGAGCTCTCTCAATCAGAAATAGAGTTCTTATAGGTGATGTATGTGTATGAAACGAGACCAGGACTTTATTTCCCATGTGAAGGAAGAGTATTAAGAATTTTTTTTTGTTCTTAAAAATCAATTGTTCTCAACCAAGTTTGAATCTATGGACTCCGAACCTAATGAAAAGTATACTCATAATATGATATTTCCACTGTCACAGATGCTCACAGTTTCATAAAAGATATTAATTCTAATATTAGCAACTAACTTCACAATATCATCTTCTTCCTCCTCTCCTGCCATCTTCAGGTTTCACTTTCATACTGCGCACAAGGTATTAGAATTTTATAAATCCTGATTTGGTTCTTTTTTTTTTGCATATTTTTAAGTATTCTTTTTATAGTAACATAATAAATATATTATTTAATTTTCAAATTGTATCACTAGAACCATTTTTATCTTGTATTCAGGAGGGATTTAAGAATTATGATGATATGTTCAATCGATTTGTCATTTCTAACTAATTTACACCATATAGGAGTAATTCCATAAAATATTTTTATTAGTGTTTTGTTTATACATAGGTTCAAATTATATGACTGACTTAATTAGCACACTTGCAGTGTCTATTCATTCGTTGTTTGATAAAGTGGTCTGATCGTCTAGAAATATATAGTAAAATCAGCTTCTCTACAACTTCCAACAATAGTTGATCTCTACTTCTTTTGTATCAAGTATGCATTATAATAGCCAATAAATAAAATAAAAATATATATGTAGAACAGTTAAATACTTTCCCTTTTATTTTAATACTTATCAGAATGAGAATTAATGGAAATTAATCATCATGCATTTTTTTTGGTATTAATTTACTGTACTTACCCACTAAGAACACCAAGAACTAAGTTGAGCATGAAGAAGGAACCCAGGACAATGAGGGGCACAAAATAGATCCAATTGAAAATGCTGCCCAGCGCATCGTTTGTCTGAAATTAAAATAATACAAATTACCTTCATGTTTGAACAATGTGTTGTATAGAAGGATACATTGTACCTAGGAACACCTCTTTTATTTTATGATCAGTGAAGAAGAATTCGACTTATCTTAACACTACTTTATTTACCAGCTGTTTGTAAACATACCGAATAGTAAGTGTCTGTTAGTTCAGTTTTTGCATGAAAAGTTTATTTTTGACATTAAGTTTCTTTTTATTTAATTTTTAGAATTAATTAATAAACTTTACGAAATTGCAAGTCAGTTACGTATTACAGGTATATAAACTAACGTTGCTTTCTTAGAATTCTTACACTTGGGACAGTGTCCCTATGGATGCAACTAAAAGTTCAACAGTGTCTCTAACGAGAACATACTCTTTACGAAATTTTGACTGTATTTCAGATTTTCAATATGCTGAAAAGTATGTTAAAGCATAGAAGCTGCTACAAAGACGTCACTATTGTGAAAATGAATTCGGATAGCAACAATGTGCTTAAGAAGTGACACACTTGCTAATCATGACTTGTGAAAACTTTTAATGAATCTGAGAGAGAAAAATTCAGTTATAACTAAATGTAATACAAAATATATTAGCTGCTAAAATTGTGGAAACTGTAATAATTTTTAGTTCAATTTCAGATGACATTATGTTTAAACTAACTGTACAGATCCAGAAACAAAATCTGAGCCACCTGAATTTTCCAAGTTCCAGTTATAACATAGTGGTTACTGAGCATGCACAAATTTTGTTTCTGGGTCTGTACAGATCTCTAAAAAAAATAGTGACCGCTCTCTAGAAGCCAAATTCCCTCAGGTATCTTCGCTACAATTTGGAGACAGGCGATGTTACATGTTGTTGGACCAAGAAGCCTGATATCTGCAGTTATAATTGAAGTGCTCTGCAAATTAGTATTGTAGCATAGTGGTAGCATTCTGGGCTGGTATTCATGATTTCGTGCATTCGAACACAACCTAGTGCTTTTTATGTCCTTTTGTTTTTAAGAGAGAGAGAGAGAGAAAATATAATTGCTCCTGTCTCCTCTATGACTGTTTTAGTAATTAACATCAGGTTCATGAATGTATTATGCCTTGACTTTATCATTATTTATTATGACATTATGGTTCCAAATGGAAGGGAAAGAAAGATTTTCTCAACAAAAATATCTTTCGTGGCATAAACAAAACAAACTTACTGGCATCTGCCATAGAAAATTCAAACAATATATAAAAAAAAATGAAAAAGAAAACAAAATGCCACGATTCAATATTTAGTCCATCTTCTCCCATCTCGATCACATCTTGCAGTCAAGTGGGCATGGAATCAACTATTCTTTTCAAATAGCAACTGTTCTCAGCCACAGCATCCAGGCATCCTGGACAAGCTTTCACAAATCATCAGGACATCTTAGAGGGGGATTGGGGCAATTTTTACGCATATGCTTCTTTACTTGTGCCCACATATTCTCCAAAGGGTTCAAGTCCAGAGAGCAATGAGGCCAGTCTATGAATTCGATATCCTGTCTCCTCACAAACCAATCTCGAATCAATTGAGATGTGTGAACTGGATGATTATCCTACTGAAACTGAAGAATTCCAGCAGGATATATCAAACTAGCATAAAGAACTATATAGTGTTCCAGCAACCGCAGATACTTCTGCTGGTTCAATTTCCCGTAAATGCGATGGATTGTGTCCACTCCACAAAAAGAAATCCACCACTAACAAGTGGTTGCAGTATCTGAAAATGCGTTACACTACATCAGCACCAAATAAATGCCATAGCTCAGTCAGAGAACATCGGAAGTTAGATGTCAACATTTCAAGTTCAAATCCTCGCCACTCCTTTTCATTTTATTGTGTTGTAGGATAGTATAATGTAATAATATAAGAAGAATATGTTGTTGTTGTTTTCTAATGCCAGGCGTTTGACAATAAAGTCATTTGACCTCTTGCACTCCATATTTTTCAAAGATATTATCATGACCAGCCACTGAAGCACAGATTTTAAGGTGTTCCGAATCCATTTCTTGGTTTGAGTTGCACAATGGGCAGTTAGGGGACTGATATATTCCAATTCTATGCAGGTGTTTGGCCAAACAATCATGGCCTGTTGCCAATCTAAATGCAGCTACAGACGATTTTCGTGGTAAATCGGGAATTAACTGTGGATTTTGATGCAGGGAGTTCCATTTTTTCCCTTGGGATTGAGTTATCAAATTTTGTTTGTTGAAGTCTAAGTATGTAGATTTAATAAATCTCTTCACAGAGTAATACGTAGATTTAGTAACAGGTCTGTAAGTAGCAGTGCTGCCCTTCTTTGCTAAAGCATCCGCATTCTCGTTTCCCAGGATTCCACAATGGGATGGTATCCATTGGAATACAATTCTTTTATTGAGTGATATTAATTGAGTGATATTAATTGAGTGATATATTGCTGTTTGAGATGAAGGTGTGTGTTTAGAGACGATTGATAGAATAGCTGCTTTGGAGTCTGACAATATAACTGCATTCCTAAATTTATTGATGTGGCATAGAAGATTCCTGAGACTTTCACTTATTGCAATGATTTCACCATCAAAACTTGTTGTTCCATAAGAGATCTATAAAGGGAGAAGAGACAGCACGTAACACCTGCACCGGCACCTTGTTCTCTGGAGATCAAGGATCCGTCGGTGTATAAATTAAGCCAGTTTTGTGGAGGGTACCTAATATTAATTGTCTCTAAAGACAATTGTTTCAGTATTTCAGTGTTCAGTTCTGATTTCAGTATTTCTTCTGTTAAATTTAGATTATATAAGAAGAATATAGTAGCACTCGTATTATACACCTGTACTGTTCCAAACCTAACATTAAATTTATATTATTTATATCGCTAAAGAACGAAAACACACTGTAAATGAATAACTTGAATATTATTTATATCCCTGTAGAACGATAACAGAATATAAATGATAAGAACTTTCTTGTGTTAAATTTTAATGTACCTTGTTAACATGTTTCGACCTATTTTTGGTCATCTTTCGAAGTGATACAGTGTTAAAAGTTGTGTAATCAAGATGTATATAAATGATAACTTGAATATTATTTATATCACTAAAGAACAATCGCTTTGAACAATGAAACACAAGACCTCGAAACTAGTCAAGCAAGTAAATCCTAAATATTGACAAGGTAAAGAAGTTGCAAATTTAATCAGTGATAAATGATAACTTGAATATTATTTATTTCACTAAAGTGCGATAACAGAATATAAATGATAACTTGAATATTATTTATATCGCTGAAGAATGATAACAGAATATAAATGACAACTTGAATATTGTTTATATTGCTAAAAAACGATAACAGAATACAAGTGATTACTTGAATATTATTTATAATGCTAATGAACGATAACAAAATAAAATGATAATTTATACAAAGCTCGAATTCACAACCTTCAAATCATTAAGCGAGCACTCTACCGCTTCTCTACGAGACTCAGATATCGAATGACTCCTGCTTAAACACCATAGTTCTGAAACTGCTTCAAGTGCACATCTAGAACCACATGCATCGTGTAACATCACTGTGATCTAAAGTGGACTTAGAATATATTCGCTATTCATAAGTGCAGTCACTATTTTTTTAACAACTGTACATAAACTAAACAAAGTTGTAGTTTTAGAGAAATAAAAAAAATATATGCTCTCTGTGCTTTTTCTTAGAGAATTTGACTAACTTTCACAATTTATATATGCTTATTCTCATTATGATTATAAATGTAATTTTTCATTATTTTTTATCTTTTTTTGTGTTGAAATACTGTATTCAATTTAATTTGTCTGTATGCACACTTAACTGTCCCAAGAGAGAACATATTATGTCCAATTCGCAGACATGTCAAAAATTAGAAACAAAAAGTAAGTCAATCGCTGAAATGAGGAAGATAACTTTCATGCTTATGGCAAAAAGGAGAGAGGGAAGGAGAGAGGTGGAGAGGCGGGAAAGAGAAAAAAAGAGAAAGAGAGAGAGAATTTGGAATTTTTATTCGTAAATTAAATTATAATAATAAATTAATTGCCATTTAATGGTAGATTAGTAGGTTATTTTACGACACTTTATTAACAGCTTAGGTTATTTAGCGTCTGAATGAGATAAAGGTGATAATGCCGGTGAAATGAGTCCGAGGTCCAACACCGAAAGTTATCCAGCATTTGCTCATATTGGGCTGAGGGAGAACGCCGGAAAAAACCTCAATCAGGTAACTTGCCCCGACCAGGAATCGAACCCGGGCCACCTGGTTTCGCGGCTAGACGCGCTAACCGTTACTCCACAGGTGTGGACTTAATGGTAGAAGAAGAAGAAGAAGAAGAAGAAGAAGGAGACAAAGAAGAAAACTGAGACCTGAACACAACAGGTTAAATTCAGACTTTTCCTCCGGGGTGACAATGTAATGGATTGTTGTTTTAAAGTAAAATTATTCTATTAAAAAATAAAGTTAGTTAATAAATTCAAAGAATAGTTCTTTCATTGACATATACACTACTGTTTGTGAAAAGTGCAACACCCAGAAAGAATGGCCCGAGCGACTCCAAACTCGAGAGATGTGTAGAACAGTGTACCACCAATAAATTGATTACATTTCCAGAGAGATGGCATACACATAGGTCCAACAGTGACATCTCTTGTGTCACCAGCAAGGTCAGTGTTATGCCTTGCTCAGTCAGTGCAGAGTTTCCAAACGAAGTGGAAATGTGAAAGCTAATGCAGGTTATGTCTTGTCGATGTGGAACAGTGCAATATCAGCACGTGAGTTCGAACGGGGCAGAATGGTTGGTCTCCGGGAAGCAGGTTTGTCATACCATGACATTTCGGCTCGTACAGGGCATGTTGCTACGACAGTGATGCGTGTGTGAAACCAATGGATAGAAGACGGTCATACACAGAGACGAGCAGATTCTGGACCATGTAATGTGACTACAGCACGGGTCGTGATGGATTGTACAGCTTCATCCACAGTGTTGAGTCAATGTTAAAGTACTGCAGTGGGTATGGACCTGTCTGCATCAATGGTTCGTCCCCATCTTTTGAGGGCTGGATAGTGGCTTGCTTGCCGTTGCATCGGCTTCCATTGTCCAGAAACCACCAACGTCTCAGACTGAAATGGGCATGTGAACGCAGTCACTGGCGTGCTGAGTGGCAAAATTTAGTGTTTTCGGATGAGTCCTGCTTCAACTTGTCCTACTTGTTAGTCGCTACCATGGTGAACACAGTCTGAGAGCCTGCATTGTTGAGCAGCACAGCGGACAAATGCCTAGTGTGATGGTTTGGGGCGCCATTGGATACAATATGCGATCTTGCCTCCTACGTAATCAGGGCAATCTGTATGTTAGGGAGGTTTTATAGCCCGAGGTACTGCCCCTCCTTCAGGCAACTCCACTTGCCATATTTCAGCAGGACAATGCCCAGCCAAATGTGGCCAGGATTGTGCGAGCCTTCTTCAAAGAACGACGGGTATCACTGCTTCCCTGGCCTGCATGTTCGCCAGACATGTCGCCCATCGAACATGTCTGGTATATGGTTGGTCAGCAACTTGTTCGTCATGGTCCTCCAGCACCCACTCTTGACGCTTTGAGGACTCACATACAAACTGCACGGAGGGAGATTCCTCAGGAACATATCCAGGCCTTCTTTGATTTCATGTCATGATGCTTAGAGGCTGACTGCAGCGCATGGAGGCTTCACACCATACTGAAATCTCAAGTCACAGATCAGGTAGAGTTCTGTAATTCTAATCATTTGTATATTATCATGTACCTAATCTGTGGTATCAATTTCATTTAAATCACATGTATCCTTCTTGGTGTTGCAATTTCCATAAACATTAGTGTATTTAAGTGAGTGAACGTGTTACTATTTTCAAAACTCTCGAGAATTCCTTCTTCTTTTATCTTAGAACTACAATTTTCAAGATGTACTATATATTCAAGTGTATGATTTGAGGCTAAAAATGTAAAATATAAGAGTACGTAATGTAAAGAGTGAAAATTTACTACAAGTCTAATAACTGTAAATAGAATATCTGACAACAATCAATTATGTTTATAGCAGGAATTAGTTATCCTTTCCTCTCGGACCACTCTTTATATTCCTTATTGAAGATAACGCTTCGCCACAATCTAAAGTTCAAAGTTATTTGATGTCACTAAAGCTTAAGAAACTATAAACTGGTATTGAAAAAGGAGAGATGGGTAAACAGATTTTAATCTGATTATCAATTCATTTGTAGAAGCATCAAAGATCTGAGTAGAGAAGTTTTAGAATTTTTGTAGAAGCCAATAATATGTTTTTTAAATCATTTTAAGCAAATATTTCTTTAGATTTTTGGTGTTAAGTAAATATATTACACAATTCTATTTTATTGTACATTTAATTTATTCTAGATATTAAAATCCTATCCTTTCTGTTTCTTCTCTTTAGACTGTTGCCTAATAAGTATACAGATTAGGAAAGTAAATAAAGCATTAGTTATGTATTTAAACTTTCGTGTTTAACAGTATTTATACATAAAAAATTATAGAATCCTCTACATTTAAAAAGTGGAAGTTTCTTAACAATGAAGCAGTGCGATAACATGAGAGCTATGTGCATGGAGGAGATAAAATAAAAGGGGACACAGACTTGGCCTTGTTTTGCTTTGACGTGGGCTGGAACCAGGACAAGTCTGTACACTTAGGCACGGTTTGGCCCACTGTGTGTCCTTATATGCGATGATTGTCCAAGTCTGACAGGTGGCCTGAGACACTCGTGAATCCGACGCTAACAGGTGAGCCATCCTGCCTCAACCCCTGATAAGGCCAGATCCCACTTCGCATATGAGTAGCCTGGTAAGCCCCAGGGCCCGGAGCCCCAAGCCCTTCCTGATCAGTCGATGCTGACTGGTGGGCCATCCTGCCTCAGCTCCTGACAGAGCCAGGTCCCGTCCGCATGCGAGTAGCCTGATAAGTCCCAAGGGCCCGGAGCTCCAAGCACTTCCTACATCAGCATCAGAATTCCGTACTACCTCCAAAACTTCACCCCCAGCCTATTTTGACTATTGAGGATGATAGATGAAATGAGGGGGAAGTGGAGAGTGTTGGTGGAATGATAAAGAGAAATGGGAGTACTCCGAGAAAAATCCTCTGCAACGTCTACTTTGTCCATTACAAATTCCATCACGACCTGGCAAGGGATCGAATCTGGGCCGCCAAGACGGAAGGCCAGTGCACTAGCACTGTAGCACAGACACAGCAGGGAACACAATACAACAAAACCAACCTTCATGGCTGTATCCCGTAGATATAGATTATTAGTCAGCGATATATGCAATGGAGGGGGGAAGTAACTGGCCACTCTACCCCATTATCTCCTGTTGCCCTATGAGCGCTATCTTATTGCTACCACTTATGAGGTTTCAATTTGTCTTTGGACAGGTGACTGAACAACAATTATACACTGATTTTTATTACACTATCTAAATGATAAGTCCGTACTTGTTGTAAGAGAAAGCTATTGTAGATTTTTCAAGAGAGGTACAGTTGACTTTTCCCATTCATAATCAAGTATATAAAAGTTACAACTTTTACAAGGTTCCCTACTTTGTCTTCAGGTGAACAATAGGGTGAGAGATGATGCTACTCGTTAACTGATCTATATTAGTTTAATACTGGAGGGGAAAAATTCACTCCGGCACCGGGGATCGAACCCGGGTCCTTTGTTCTACATACCAAGCGCTCTCACCATTGAGCTACACTGAAGTTCAATCCACAGCACCAGATCGAAACCCCCTCCTCCAGGGTTTTCCCTTTGTGGCCTGACTCCAAATTGGGCAAGTATGTTGACATTATACAAGGAGCGCATTCAGTTGAGTGACTTGGTGGCCGGGATTCCACAGTAATATGCACAGTAATCTGTACAGTTATATACACTATCACTCAAAGAATCTACGTAAAGATTGTTATTTTTTGGTCCTATAGAATACATCTGTTATGGTAGCTACATTAGTTTAGTCATTTGAAAAGACCCCAACGTGTAGGATACTCTTTCACTCCTTTCTTCACCATAAGATGAATGTAAATCCAATGAATACACCATACATTGTCATCGTAAACTACACTACAATTCAGCTTCATATCTTATAATATGCAGAAAAAGATAAGTATATACAGAGTGTTTTGAGTTTAATATTTAGAAACTAAAGGTCATGCTTCTTGGCTCAGTCTTTATTTATTTAACTCAGCACATTTATATTGAAAGTTTTTTTTATAAACAGTTATTTATATAGAAGAAGTTTTAGCTACATTAAGAGGTTGATTGGTGTTTAAATAAATTCTCAATGCACACCAGATTATAATCTTCAATTATACATATGTTAGAAACATCGGTGCAGATATAAAACTTCAAACAAAATAGACTAAAATAAGGAAAAGAGGCATCACAGTCAGTCACACCTTTTTAAGAATTCCAAACATTGTTCTCACTATAACAATATTAAACAATATACAAACAAAATTTGTGAGTTCTTGAAAATGTTAAGCAAATCATTATTGTTTAGTGGTTCAAAATGTTTGGCTTAGTGGCAATACATTTATCGGTATTTAGTAAGAAGGACTGCATAGCTACAACAATGCTGCAAATAGAAGAATATTTTTAAAAATTACATGAAATGTATAGTCACAGAAGAAAAAACTGGGTGATGAGCAGCAAAACTCGTAATGTTACTTATGCCTATTTTGTTGTGATTATCACAGTACAGAGTGTCTAAGAGGGATACTGTTTACTTCCCCTCGAAGGTGCTGGGCTAGGAAGGAGAGGCTTTTGGACTGTTTCTGTACAGAGTGTCTAATAGGGACACTATTGACTTCCCCTCGTAGCTGTTGCGCTACGAGAGACTGGCTTTTGGAATGGTTTTGTTTACATTCTACAGTATATTACATGTGTTTTCATTGCAACGTTGGTTGTGTTTTTGTCGACATACAGAAAGTTGTCTTGCCATTGGTTCTGCCATTGAGGGTATGAGGAATGTTGTTAATGTTATTTTCATCCCCTCTGTTCGTTTCTCTTCAATCTACAGGCATACTATCTATGTTTATGGTTTATGACTACTGTATATTTCGTGTTCTTTCTAGAGTCCTAGACACGTGACCCTTTCCATCCCTACCAACAGATTTTGTTTATAAATAGCCACAACCACTTCGAAAATCATCATTAGTATTTCAGTTCGATAGCTATGGACGTCAAAGCCAAAGTAATTGCAGTGATCAAGGAAGGCGGATTTAGCATGGCACAAGCTAGAGAACGCTATGGAGCTGCGACTAGAACAGTATCCAGGTGGTGGGCACAGTATCAAGAGTGAGGATACATAACTCGTAAACCTGGTAGAGGAAGACACAAGGCATCAAGACTACAGCAAGATCTTATGTTAATAGGACATTCGAGGTGCTTTCCATTTCACACTCCTAAAATGCTTGTAGTCTACACGAGATTTCCTGCTTCCAACAGAACGGCTACTAAAAGGCTCAATAGTGCCAATATTGTGCTGAGAAGAGCGGCGGTGAAGTTCTGACTGAAGACCATCGAATTGATCGTGTCGCATTTTGCCAAATGCATTACAACTATCCATAGCAAGAGGTCATCTTTTCGGATGAGAAGGTGTTTACGAACCACAGCACAGGGCCAGTGCAAATATATCGACAGAAAAAATCCAAGAGATTTGACTCTGAATATATGGTCCAGAGGTAACGCAGTGATTGTTTGTCCATATCAGTGAGGGGATGGATTTCTGGTTATGGTGGCGGTGTGCTATGTAGGATTCATGAGCATATGAATGGACATCAGTACACCGATATACTGGAAAATGTGATGCTACCTAGTATTCGTGTGTTTCAGCCTGAAAACAAAACAAAATTCCAACATGATTTGTCTTCGGTACACACATGCGTCGCAGTTCAGTGATGGTTCAACATTCACAGGGACAATGTCAAAGAGGTTCCTGGGTGCCAAGAAGTCCTGACTTAAATCCCATAGAAAATGTGTGGCTGGGTGGGATTTCGTTGCAGATGCTTGGAATGATGTTGCAGATACTATATCCAAAGCCTTGTTAATTCTGTAAGTAGAAGAATGGCTACAGTGATCAATATCAATGGTTTCAGGACAGGCTGTTAAGTCCAGAAGGAAACTGTTGTGTATCACTAGAGCTACATAGGAAGAAAAACATTTTAATCTGTGATAAAAAGAACATTCAGTATTAATTATTTTCCTTCAGGAATGTATATTTTTCTTTACTTCCAGAACAAAAGTAAATACTTAGGTTTAAAAATAGAGTAAATAAGTTCTAGTAAACCAATAGAACCACTTATATAATGAAATGTTTTCCTAAATCGCACAAAAATTATTTCTAACTAACAAGTCTATTTATATTTCTCTTCCCGCATTATTATTAATTGTTTACTTGAATTAATTTTTATTTATTTATTTATTTCAATTTATCTGAATGTTCACTTATATCATTTGTATTGGATTACCTTAATCAATGTACATTTATACTACTTTATCTAACTGTTCACTTCTATGTCGTCTTAGAACTAAGTTCGTAATATTGTATCTATCTCAATTTTGTTTACTCTTCGTCATATTGGCAGTCTGTTTTGACAGGAATATACGAGTATGTTGTTGTTTGTTGTTTTCTAATGCAAGGCCTTTGATAATAGTCATTTGACCTCTTGCACTCCAATATTTTTCAAAGATATTATCATGGTCAGCCACTGAAGCACAGATTTTGAGGCGTTCCGAATCCATTTCTTGGTTTGAGTTGCACAATGGGCAGTTAGGGGACTGATATATTCCACTTCTATGCAGGTGTTTGACCAAACAATCATGGCCTGTTGCCAATCTAAATGCAGCTACAGACAATTTTCGTGGTGAATCGGGAATTAACTGTGGATTATGATGCAGAGAGTTCCATTTTTTCCCTTGAGATTGTGCTATCAGATTTTGTTTGTTGAAATCTAAGTATGTAGATTTAATAAATCTTTTCACAGAGTAATATAATACATATATATACGAGTATTAAAATACAAATACACTATAAATAAAAGAAGTAGGCCTATGTCTATAGAGTAAAAAGAGACAACAGAGGAGTTAATAATGAAACCAGTAACATTCCTCATACCCGCAATGTTAAAACCAATGAAGCAACAAATTTCTGTATGTCGACAAGAACAGAAGAGTTTCAACCTTATAGAATGTGAACAGAAACAGTCTGAAAGCCTCTCCCTCTTAGCCTAGCAACTTCGAGGGGAAGTAAACAGTATCCCTCTTAAACACTCTGTGCTGTGCTACAGTAATCATAACAAAACAAGCATAAGTAACATTACGAGTTTTGTTGCTCATCAACCAGTTTTTTTTCCGTGACTGTACAAAATTCTTTAAGGGGAGTTGGTCATTATCGCATGCAAAATAATGGTAAAAATAGCCTCTCTTCAAGCAGTCTTAAAAATATAATACTATTTATCACAGCTCTTTCATTTTTTAGTGATATATGTATACACATTAAGCTTTGAAATGAAAAAGAATGGTTACTCTAGAGTAAATCTTTATCCTTAAATTATTTTTTTTAATTAAGCACTATTTTTTATAAATCCACTACATGTCTGTGATTAGGTACATTCTATTCACTTATTATAGCACATATTGAATTGAAAATTTGACCACTTACTGGTAATAGATACTAAAACATATCCTACTAAAATTATTCATGTATCTATAATATTATGGGCATAGGGCTTATAGCAATCATCACTGTCAATAAATTAAAAAGGAATTGAAGATTAGTATAAGCCGTATGCCCATAATATTACAGATATTTTAATAATTTTAGTAGGGTATGTTTTAGTATCTATTAACAGTAAGTGGCCAAAATTTTAAATCAATGTGTGCTATGATAAGTGAATAGAGTGTACCTAATCACAGGTATGTAGTGAATTTATATAAAAAATATGATTAAATTAAAAAATTAATTTAAGGGTAAGATTTACACTAGATAAATCATTCTTCTTTCATTTTAAAGCTTAATGTGTATACATATATCACTAAAAAAAATGAAAGAGCTGTGATAAATACGAGTAGTATTACAATTCTGACCGCTTGAAAATAGGCTATTTTTACCATTACTTTGCATGTGATAACGTCCAATTCCCCTTAACTCTTGAATCGGAAAACACATCTTCTAACTTAGTGTAGTTAGAAAGAACGAAAGCTAACTCATTAAGGCTAAATACTCGTATGTATTCTCGGATTCTGATCATGACTTGAACGACAGTTGGAGGTATAATGCCTGGAACTGCAAGAAGTTCTAGATTCAACTTCGGGTGTAGACATGTTAGTTAGTTAGTGGGGTTTAAAAAGGGCGCATCAGCTACTATGGCTATTTGCGCCCTTATCTAAAATCCTTCACAAAACAGAAACACAACATAATAATCAGAATTCTTAAAAGAACTAAAAAGAGTTGTCACTGCAGACATGTGAGCTACAGGGATGTTCAATGAGCCGAAGAACATCTCCCTTTAATTCATAAACATTAAACTCGGAACATTCATTTTCTTATATACCCAGTACAAGATGGCGGTCCAGCCTTCCATAGTGATGCACTGGAATACGGTGAGCATGGCAAAACCAATGTTATCAAACGAGGTGATTCCGAAGTTTGGCCCCTCCCAACCCTCGTGACAGATGGAAATATTTGCATCACACACATAGCTGCCGAGAGGGGCATCATCATCTTTGTCGTGTGTATTACACGGCGTTGCCATCTCGCCTTCTTTAACAATCTCATCTGCAAACACATCAAAATTATCTGTATTAGGTACATTTAATTACAAAATTAATAAAACAACACAAAATTATACATTTTTCTTATCTCATCCATTGTTTCTGCTATAGAATTATTCCATGTATTTGGAATAATATATAAAGCCAAATATTTGACCTATAACAGTCTGTATTATTATTGCGAATAAATGGTAACATTCAAATTTGGCGCTCAAATCGGCACAGGTAAATGTCATCCTATTGAGATAAATTTTGTTTTTGAGTAAATCTGATCAAATGGAAAATATTTACGGGATGAGAGTAAAAATTTTCGATTTTTTTTTTCTTTTTGGTAAAATAAAGGGCACCCTAGTACACATCTTTTAAAAATAATTTAATACACAAACACAACTATAACATGAAATGCTCAATAAGTTTTTGTAGCTTTATTCTCTTTAGCTCTAATCAACAATAACAACAATCCAGATTGTCAGCGATGATAGAGAACAAAAGATGCGAAAACAAATGAATGAAGTGTATAAACAATTGAATGCTCTTTGATATTTAAGTATAAAAATATATATTTTTTTTTTATTCAATGCCACCAGGTTGTCTTCCGACATTTCTGGTCTTCTCTCCTGGCCATGGCTTAGTTGTAACCCACTTCTGAGGTTGGGGCATCTGGAAGGCGGAGTTACATTACCCCGATGATGTGATAGGATGATTATGATAATGTGGTGCCAGGAGAGATCTTAAATCTAAACTTAACCTAAATTCCAGACCATGGACGAACACAGGAATAATCCGCTTTAAGGAAAAATTCCTGTGCTCTAACCGGGAATCGAACCCGGGACCTCATGAACTATAGCCAGAAGCTCTGATCACTAGACCATATAGGAGTGCCATTTGAAATTTCAAAGTGGGAGTGGTTGGGGGTGGGAGGTGAAATCTAAAATGCAATTAAGCTTCCCCCTCAATACCTAAATTGACGTGTTTTTTGTTTAAATTGAATTCAATTTAAATAATTAGTTATTTAGACTGGGAAGTTTTGAAATGAAAGTCCTGTACGAGTATATAAGTTTCTCAACCAGCAAGAGAAGGAATTGCTATTTTCCTCGTCTTTTCCATCAGATGTCTCCTTAATTGTTATCAAGAGTTGAGGACAGAGAAGGGTGGGTCTGTAGCAGTGGCGGTTTCTCGGGGGAGGGAAGGGAGGAACGTCCTCCTCACATTTTCTTCTTTTGAAAGTAAATACCAAATAAAATATGTGCCTTGAAATTCGAGGAAGATTCGATAATTTTTAAGTTCACAGCTATAAGAAAACCTCGGTTGATCGAGTTTTAAACGACGCGCGCTCATGTGCTGTAGAAAACTGTGAGAAAGATGCGAGATTGCCTGTGTAGAGGAAAGGCACTCCATTCCTCCTCTACTGCAGTTAACACACATAGACAACAGCGCACTAGCGGCCAGAGAAAGAAGCAGAGTTTTAAAGCAGGTAGATGAACGGAGAGGGAGGAGATCCTCCTCTGAATCAGTCATGGGCGGGAAATAGAAACTGACTGGTCGTGCAGCAAGCTCGCTACTGCTGCCACCTAACGATGTTGCATTCAACCGGACTATAACACATCTAGGAGGAGACACAACAAAAACAGTTTTAACGCAAAGCTATGAAAGACACCATGTAAACTTTTTTTTAAATTATAAATCAAAAATATTATTCATTGCACTTTGTATAGGCTACTATTCATGGTTTGAAACTTACGTGGGTATTTGAAAGTTAAAGTCGGGTTTATGTAAAACAAAGAGGAAGTAGTTTTACGTAGTTGGCCCCTGAAATTCACTTCTATTTCATTGTTTACTAGACAGGGCAACAGCCAAGTTGTCAGTTTTGTACAAATATATTTGAAACTGAAAGTAGGTACTCCAAACTACACCATTTTTAACATAAAAATTAATCGGCCACCGGCAGCTTTGAACAATAATGATAGTATGACTTTACAAGAACTGACATTCTTCAAAAGTATGTGATACTGAACTTGTAAAATGTACATGTGACAATACAGACCACGTGGGTGGGTGCAGTGTTCTCGCTTTCCTCAGATTATTTCCCATTCCCATTTCCATTTTTCCGTAAAACGGTTCCGGTTACGAGTTAGTAGCTAGTCTCTTCCAACACGTGTGATGCTGTAGTGTGCTCGAAAAATGCTACGAAATTGTGAATTTCCTTGTAATTGTTAATTTGCGCAATTATTCAACAATGAATGGAAGTGAAATTATAATATATTTTGGACAATTTAGGAAACTCAGTTTACAAGAACAGATTATTGCTATATAGAAGGGAAGGCCAACCCCAACACTACCTGGTCTTACATGTATGCATGTAGGCTAATTTGTAGCATGTTTCATTCAAGAAGATGTCATTTAGTGCTGTTAATTTCTTTCCTCCTCTTAAGAAATATGAAGGAGCCGCCACTGGTCTGTAGATAGAATTTTGTCTTCCATATATAATTTAATGCAATAAATCTACTAACTAGGACTAACCACTTTACTTCTTCATTCAACAGAATCTACATGTAGGATTTTTTCCACCAAGAAATTAATTGTTCTCACCTAGCATGTAACTGGACTAAGTTTAGTAAACAGAAAAGTAATAGCTTTAATGACAATAAAAAAAGCTATTTTCTAACTCACCCAAGTTCTCGACACTATAGCACGTTTTGTGCAAAGCACCTGAGTAGAACTCAAGCCCGATGATGGCGAAGATGACAATAGCAAACAGCACCAGCAGCCCAATCTGCAGCAGTGGTGCCATTGCCTTGATGATCGACTTGAGCACCACCTGCAGGCCTGCACATCAAACAAACAGCATATTCAGATTCGCTTGGATGTTGACATTTCTTAGTTGCCAGACTTTTATTATCATAATGGTTCATAAAAGAGCTTCACCGGACCTCTTTTCATTACGTTTCATAGAAATGTAAAATATATCAAGTGATGAATGAACACATAAATCTAAGTTGCATCTTAAATTAGCTGTCTTAAACAGCAGTTCATAAGCAAGCATATTCTCAGATTTATTACTGTTACTTTCATCTAAACAATAATACAATAATTAAATTTAGTTTTTTTTTTCTGTATTTGTACTGCTTTTATAAGTCAGCACAGTTTACTTGCCATTGCCACTAAACAAATTTTGGTTTGTCCAATTTAATTTAACTACCTATATGAAATATTTCAGACTGTAACTGTGTTTAAATTGCACATACTTAATATAATGTAATGTAAGCATTTCGCAACTACATAAAAAATATGCCTACAACTATAAGATGTTCATCAAGTTATTCAAAAACATTTCTATCTTAGAAGTTTAAAAATTTGTCATATTGGAATTACTGAAGGTATTAATGCAAAAAAAAAAAAAAATGAGTTATAGAATTAGTGCGTGAAAAAGTTAAACACTTTAAATGTTAAAAAATATATGCTGAAAGGTTTAATGCTTGGTGAGGAAAAATGGATAAATTAACATAATCTTCATAGTTGAGATTCTAAACCTGTAATTTTGTAAACATGAAAGAGCCTTACTGTTGAACAGTACTCAAATAAAATTAGACACAGTACTAGTTCCAATTAAACATTATGTATCAGTTATGAACTTCTACATTTTTTTTTCATATAAGAACAGACCTTTACAGAAGAATTGTGTTTTGAAGGATGAGAAGCCTCATTTATTAGTTCTGAAAATTATCTCATAAATATCACTTCACATGTTGTTTGTCATGCTCACATGTTACTAGATACAATTCCAAAGTTTTGTTCAGTCTCATTTAAAACTATTCATTTTAACACAATTTTTTCTTATATATCTTGATTATACAACTTTTAACACTATATCACTTGGAATATAAAGTTTATATTGCTTTCATGTGTTAAATACTAGGTTAGGGTACCTTGTTGACTAGTTTCAATCTTGGGTTATCCTCAGAACTCACTCAGTTCTGAGGATAGCCCACAGGTTGAAACTAATCAACAAGGTATCTAACCTAGTATTTAACACGTTAAAGCAATATAAACTTTATATTCCAGACAATTTCTTCTCTCAAAAGAGGGTTTAGAGTAATCATAATATGTGGCATCGATGTCACAGAATTATAGAGATTTTTAAACACAGAAGACATAATGATAATGTGTATTAAATCTATATTCTAACAGTAATCTATTAACAGAAGTCGAAATTAGGACATTTGACTGAAAGAATAAAAATTTTGAATCCAGAAACTTTTAAATCTTTTTCAATGTAGAAATAACAGGTAACGAATTTATAAACATATATCTTCTTTTTTAGGATAAGTATTTTGTTTGTTCAATTTTGGCTGTTCCCTGTAATGCACTGTGGAAGAAATTCGTGATATTATAAGTTAAAAGTGAATTTTAAAGCATTTGAAGTACTTGTATTTTTATTTCTAGCACCACGTGACAGCAGACTAACTTACATTGCAAAATTATCAGATTTCAGTAACCCTATTATGAAATGGAATGGGGAAAACGTTTTTATGACTTTACAGTTTTAAAATGAAAGAGGACTATGGATATAAAATAATTAAATATGACAGGGACATCTTCACGAACATAAGTTCATATTTATTTAGATGTAGACCCAGCTATTTTGTAAACATTATATCATAGAATTACTGTCACAGTGGTTGTAGCAAGGGTGGTAGCAGTAGTCATAGTGGTTGTAGTAGTAGTAGTAGTAGTAGTAGTAGTAGTAGTAGTAGTCATACATAGTGGTTGTAGGAATTGAATCACAATATTGATAAACTCCAGATGTCCATTTTTTTTTACAAAATTGCGTTATATATGATTTCGTATTCTAAACATGTAGACTCTTGATATTATATTATGAAGAGAAACCCCACATATTCCCATCAACATTCATTTTAGCTAAAGTGTTACGTAAAAAATAATTTTAGCACAAATCTAGGATCTGAGATGTTTTTCATATCTCCTCAAAGTTTAGTCTTCTAGACATATGGGGTTTCTTAATATTCCGGTTCAATTATGGTAGTAGTAGTAGTAGTAGTAGTGGTCAAGTCAGTGGTTGTAGCAATAATGATAGTAGTAGCCATAATGATTGTAACAATGGTAGTAGAAATAGTCATAGTGGTTGTAGCCATGATGGTGGTGGTAGTAGTAGTAGTGGCAGTAGTAATAGTGATTCTAGCAATGGCAGTAGTAATAGTAGTAGTAGTAGTAGTAGTAGTAGTAGTAGTGGTTGTAGCAATGATGGTGGTGGTGGTGGTGGTGGTAGTAGTAGTAGTAGTATGGTCATAGTGGTTGCAGCAATGGTTGTAGTGGTAGCAGTCATAGTGGTTGTAGTAAATAGTAGTAGTCGTCACAGTGGTTGTAGCAATGATAGTAGTACTAGTAGTAGTAGCTGTAGTAGTAGTAGTAATTGTAGTAGTAGTAGTAGTAATAGTGGTTGTAGCAATGATGGTGGTAGTAGTAGTAGTGGCAGTAGTAATAGTGGTTATAGAAATGGCAGTAGTAGTAGTAGTAGTAGTAGTAGTAATAGTGGTTGTAGCAATGATGGTGGTGGTAGTAGTAGTAGTACAATAGTAGTAGTAGTAGTAGTAGTAGTAGTAGTAGTAGTAGTAGTAGTAGTAGTAGTAGTAGTATGGTCATAGTGGTTGCAGCAATGGTGGTAGTGGTAGCAATCATAGTGGTTGTAGTAAAGAGTAGTAGTTATAGTTGTTGTAATGATGGTAGTAGTAATCAGTGGCTGTAGTAATAGTAGTAGTAGTCATAGTGGTTGCTGCAATGGTGGTGGTAGTGGTAGCAGTCACAGTGGTTGTAATAATGGAAGAGTAGTCATAATGGTAGTAACAATGATAGTAGTAGTAATTATAGTAGTTGTAACAATGGTAGTACTAGTGGTAGTAGTAGTCGTCATCAGTGATTGCAGCAATGGTGGTGGTAGTGGTTGTAGCAATGGCAATAATAGTAGTGGTAGTGGTAGTGGTAGTGGTAGTGGTGGTAGTAGTAGTAGTAGTAGTAGTAGTAGTAGTAGTAGTAGTAGTAGTAGTAGTAGTAGTAGTAGTAGGTTATTTTATGATGCTTTATCAACATCTTAGGTTACTTAGAGTCTGAATGAGATGAAGGTGATAATGCTAGTGAAATGAGTCCGGGGTCCAGCACTGATAGTTACCCAGAATTTGCTCATATTGAATTGAGAAAAACCCCGGAAAAAACCTTAACCAGGTAACTTGCTCCGACCGGGAATCGAACCCGGGCCACCTGGTTTCACTGCCAGACGTGCTAACCAGTAGTAGTAGTAGTAGTAGTAGTAGTAGTAGTAGTAGTAGTAGTAGTAGTAGTTATAATAATAGAGTAGTAATAATCAGGGAAAGGATTTATATGTAAATACATATTTACTTATAAAGCTAATATAATTTATATTTTGCATTATCTTTATGTTTCACAATGTGTAGGGTTGAAAAATCCTACTTTTATTTTCCATATTTTTCCATATTTTAGAGTTTAGTACATATTTTCGTTAATTTCCATATATTTTCCATATTTCATATAAAACAGTCCATATTATATTAGGTTTAACAATAAAACAAAACAAAATTCCATTAACTTTTAAAAATACATTTCAACAATAGAGATTTAAACACATGTTCAGTAATCCCTTTAACATCAGAGTTATTTGAAAATTAGCAGTCCTATCAACAATGGGAAAGTAAGTTACAAAACTGTATTAATTTAATTTAAAATTTTTAACAGACTTCAGTTGTGCAGCTCAACAGTTAAATGCCAGTCAGAGTACACATAGGTTCAGTTTTGTAAATCATACTATAAAGACGGTAAATATGCCAAAAGTACGTCATTCAGTCAATTTAAAATCAAAACTAACAAGTTACATTTCAGAATTTAAAGAAGATGGTTTATCAACTGACAATAAAATATTATTTTGTAATTTGTGTCAGTGTGCAGTATCATCTACACAAAAGTTCCTGGTGCAACAACACATTACAACTAGTAAACATCAGGCCAACAAACAACTAAATTCCAAGCAGAGACAATTGTTTTTAACACAACCAACAACATCGAATGTAAGATCTGAGTTTAACATCGACCTGTGCCGTTCTCTCATCTCTGCTGATATTCCTCTCTACAAACTAAAGAATAAGGTCTTCAGGGAATTCCTTGAAAAATATACTCAACATACAATCCCGGATGAGTCAACACTTAGGAAGACGTATGCTCCATCCATCTACGATGAGACAATACAGAAGATAAGAGATGAAATTAAAGATAGTTCAATTTGGGTTTCCATTGATGAGACTCCCGACAAAGAAGGTAGACTTGTTGGTAATGTAGTTATCGGTTTGTTAAGTGAACAATATTCTGAACGAATTCTTTTACATTGTGATGTTCTAGAAAAGTGCAATAACAAAACTATAGTTAAACTGTTCAACGAAGCTATGGGTATCCTGTGGCCAAAGGGTATTATGTACGATAATGTGTTATTCTTTATTAGCGATGCTGCCCCTTATATGGTCAAAGCTGGACAAGCATTATCTGTTGTATATCCTAAATTGACTCATTTTACTTGTGTGGCGCATGCATTTCATCGTGTGGCAGAAGTGGTCAGAGACAATTTCCCTAAAGTAGATTTGTTGATTTCATCAGTGAAAAAAGTATTTCTCAAAGCTCCCAGTAGAGTTAACGTGTTGAAAGAAATGTACCCTGAAATTCCATTGCCACCAAAGCCAATTTTAACTAGATGGGGTACATGGCTAGAAGCAGTTGAATATTATGCCGAACATATAGACTCTATTAACAATGTTCTCCTTGCATTGGACTCTGAAGATGCAGTCTCAATTGATACTGCGAAAACAGTTACCTGTGACATAAGTGTGAAGAATGACTTAGCTCACATTCAGCATACATTTTCATGCATCATAAAAACGCTCAAAAGTCTCCAAAATAGGCACCTTTCACTATCTGAAAGTTTTGAAATTATAAATAGTACTGTGGAACAACTGAATCGTGGTAGAGGTAAAGTTGCAGATGCAGTAAGAGCTAAGGTGGACACTGTACTTTCAAAAAACCCTGGATATGAAGAACTACAAAAGGTTGTTGCTGTGATGAGTGGTGAATCAACAGTGAAGATTAACTTGGACTTATCCCCAGCAGACATTGTGAAATTGAATTATGTACCAGTTACTTCTTGTGACGTCGAACGCTCTTTTAGTCAGTATAAATCTATCCTCAGAGACAATAGAAGAAGATTCACTTTTCAGCACTTGAAAGAAATGTTTGTAACCTATTGTTATGGTAACAGACAATAAAAATTGTGTTTTGTTGAAACTACATTGGAAGATAAGGTACGTCCATTATATTTTTTGTTTAGTTTGATTAAAATGTACCAATATTTAACGTACATAGTCATTTTTTTATAATTTTAAGTCCATATTTAATTCCATATTTTGGTAAAAATCCATATTTAATTCCATATTTTGGTAAAAATAACTACATATATATTTACATATTTCATATATTTTTAGTCCATATAAATCCGTTCCCTGGTAATAATAATACTGTATTTATTTAACGATGCTTTCAATTGCAAAGATTATTCAATGCCTATATTCAATCTGAGAGACAAATGGTCTACTGCTTGGAAACCTGTATCAGGGACAGTATTTTTTTATGTGTCATAAATATGCAGCATGGGACCCATAGCTTTAATTCCCTCTTGAAGGAAGTCATGATAAGGATTTAATAGTCCTTTAAAAGACATTGTCCTCATCTGAGTTTGAACCCTCGAATCTTGAGTCCATCAACAACCATCATGGTAAGGACAAGGTCACAGAGGACGTTAGGCTGCCTGTATTTTGTAAAAATAAATTTTATATTGGTCTATTTTTTTACTTCGTTATTTAACGATGCTGTATCAACTGCTAGGTTATTTAGCATCGATGGGATTGTTGATAGCGAGATGGTATTTGGCGAGATGAGGCCAAGGATTCGCCATAGATTACCTGACATTTGCCTTAAGGGTGGGGAAAACCTCGGAAAAAACCCTACTAGGTGATCAGCTAAAGCGGGAATCGAACCCATGCTCAAGTGCAACTCTGGATTGGCAGGCAAGTATATCAGTCTATATATTTGATTTTTTGTATGAAGAGTTAATAGTAAATGCATCGCATACACTTGTAACATATTGATCCATTACACTATTCATGAAGAAAAATCTTAATATTTGCATGTTACTCACAAACATTTTGAATTCTTTAATCGAAGTATTTATCATATTGGAATATTATGTATAATATAATTATGAGATTGTAGTTCTTCCATTAAAAAGAATATATACAATATTCCTCAGAAATTATATCACCTATGCATGTGAATGAATTTCTGGATCAGCTATGTTATGTACATTTGCTGCTAACATACATAAGTAATGAGATGAAGTGGCAGTTATTTATCGTAATATAAGTTGTATGAAACTGATTTTTAATTGACTTTGCAGTCTTTTTATAGCAATACCAAATTTTTACTGTTTAGAAATTTCTGAATATAGAGAAACACGAAATTAGTTATACTATATTTTTACTAGGTATAAGTACTGAAATAATAGTCTTTACACTCTCATAATTTTCTTAGTTCCCTTCTCAACAATAGAATTTACTTATGTACGAGAAACAGGGATGAAAAGTGCATCACTTTACTCAATGTCAAAAACAATTTGAGGTTATGTGTAACAATGTACAGTGTAACATTTTATAAAAGAAAATAAGAATTTTTAAAGTAAAGAAATTCGCAAATTTATCTTTTTTCTTTTATTTATGCATTATTATTATTACTACATATATTTTTTTAAACTCAGATTTTCTAGGACAACCTATTAAAAAACACACATTTGGCATTTTCAAAGATTTTATTACTGATATCAGTTAGTCGATGCATGAAAAATTTAACAGCAATTTTTTTTTCTGGAAGAAAGGAAACTAAAGGAATAGCATAATCTCAGATCGTGGAAATATAATTGTTTCAAATTTCATGTACATACCAATTTCACTACTTCTGCAATATGACATCATGTATAAAATGTTTAATATAATCAATTTACTAGACAGTGGCACTGTACTGTAAGGCTGCTGTACTTCCCAATAGAGCCACGTCACATGATAGGAAATTGTTACTTACTGGGTATTCCCGACACCAGTTTGAGGGGTCTGAGTACCCGAATGGCTCTGAGAGTACGGAGGTCCATGTCCATATCTTCATTATAAGGGAAGAGTGTAATGAACCTGTGGAAGCAATTACTTCCTATCACTACCACAAACTGCTACTAATACTAAGAACTAATACATAAATAGGTTAGATCTAGGTCTCAACTAGACTAGATCTATCTCTAAACTAGACAAAACTAGGCAAATATAAGCTACTGTTAAAGAGTTAGCACTAACACTCCATTCACGGCTGCCAACTCCATACCTAAAATTTGCACATTCATAGTCAAAACTGTTAAACCATTTCAAACATTGTATGTATGTCAATTTTGGCTGAATCAAATTATTTATGGTCTTCATTTACAGACAATCTAGTAAATTTTATTGGGTTTTTTGAAGTGGTAAGCATTATGTATAAATGTGTATGTTTGTGTATGTGTAAAACATTCCACATGAAAGAAAATAATTGATAAATAGTGTAATAAGCTAATGTGGTACCGATAAGTAATCAGGAATGGAGTTTGAATAACAATATTGTTCTTTTTCAAGTTTTAAGATTTTACGGAACAGACTTCCAAAAGCCATGCTTCAATACCATTCCTAAGGGAAGAGATCTTTAGGCCATCCCAAACAAATGTGGACCGAGAATGACTCACTGAGACTATAATGGCCTTGGGTCTTATACTTGTTTGGATGATGATGATGATGAATATTTATTTCTATATATTTGTTATATTCTTTTCTTTGTCATTTTTATCTTCATTTTTCAAATAGTATACTGTGGTTTTTCTAGAAATACAAAATAAATTCATTGTGCGAAAGGTCATGGAGGGCCAATATCTGCCACATCCACATGCTCAATAGAGGTGAACGATCACTTAACCAGTACAGGGGTAGTATATGGTCAGCATGATGATGTCTCTAGCCGATATTTCATGAGAAAATTTCTTTCCCTATCAAGACTTGAATTAATGCTTATTCCAAAATGCTACTCCAAGGCATGACTCCTTAGACCACGAAGCTATGGTGCAGGATTTTCCCTTTACTAGTTGCAGGAAAGTATTTTATGCATTTAAATACAGTGGGACTTGACAGTATCATTGTCCATAAAATACAGACAAATCCACAGAAACACAATAAAATCAATTATGTCGTTGTTGTTGTTTTCTAATGCCAGGCGTTTGACAATAAAGTCATTTGACCTCTTGCACTCCAATATTTTTCAAAGATATCATCATGACCAGCCACTGAAGCACAGATTCTGAGGTGCTCCGAATCCATTTCTTGGTTTGAGTTGCACAATGGACAGTTAGGGGACTGATATATTCCAATTCTATGCAGGTGTTTGGCCAAACAATCATGGCCTGTTGCCAATCTAAATGCAGCTACAGGCGATTTTCGTGGTAAATCGGGAATTAACTGTGGATTTTGATGCAGAGAGTTCCATTTTTTCCCATGGGATTGTGTTATCAAATTTTGTTTGTTGAAGTCTAAGTATGTAGATTTAATAAATCTTTTCACAGAGTAATATGTAGATTTAGTAACAGGTCTGTAAGTAGCAGTGCTGCCCTTCTTTGCTAAAGCATCCACATTCTCGTTTCCCAGGATTCCACAGTGGGATGGTATCCATTGGAATACAATTCTTTTATCGAGTGAGGCTGCAAAAGGGTATCTGTCGGATACAGGGGGGGAGACATTAATCCTTCCCATTGAAGGAACCAACCTGGACAAATACCCGATGTCCCATCCCTACCTTCCCTTGGTGCAGCTGTTAGTAAGCATAATTTTACAAGCTGAACTAAAGAGAGGGGCTACTCATCAATTAGCACTGGTCAGCTTGATGAGTTAATGACTGAATTTGGTATAATTTTCCTCTAACCAATACCTAATTCCCTCTTTACCCTTTCCTATCCAGTCCTCTGACTGAACTCTTACTTTCTTCGATCCCGATGGCATTAGAGCATTCGAGGCCTAGGGGTTCATTTCCCTTTCCTTCCTCCTCTTTCTACTTTTCTGTTCCTAGTGCTGACCTGCTATGGCACTAAAATCGTCCTCCAGTGGCTTAAGGAGGGAAAGCTGGTGATCAACAAGATCTCCCAGCTAGGTCCAATGGACCCGTCGACCAACAGCAGGTGTGGTCCTCCAGACATTCTGGAGGTTGTGTGTGAATGAAGTAGCCACCAAAACGTTAAAATATGGTGTTCACTTAAATTGGCTACAACTTGCCATTTTTCACTCCAATAAAATCAATTATAGAGTAACAATTTGTGCTCTAGCTTCCCTGTATCTATCATATAGCATAAAGAGTGGAGCACCTGACACTGTATTTTGTAGTCTTTGCCCATGTTGAAAGTATATGTAACCATTTTCTTATTTTTTTTTGGAAGTACTAATGTTATTAAGCAGATCTATTGACCATTTGGCTCTGATAATTGATCTAGGGGACTATTTCCATTATTATGCCATCATGGTGGTCTAGTGGCTAGAATGCTGACTTATAATACTGTGGATCTGAGTTCGATCCTAAACATTCCCTCCGATTTATAACTTGTGTTGGACAAATCTGTAGTCCAGGTAACATAGGGGTTTTCTTCGGGAGCTCCGGTTCCTCTGTGGTATCCCAACAAATCTCCATCATCTCATCTCATCACAAGTGTAGCATAGACCAGACTCCTATGGTCCAGCCTGGGCAATGACTCTGTCGGTAAATTGGTATATGCAACTGTCTTCATATGGGTGAATGACAAACAGTCAAGTAGCTGCCATTAGTTTAAAAAAAAAAATAGATTTTACCAAATACCTAACTTGTTTGGAATGCCATTAATTTTGTTTTCTTATAATAATCATTACTTGAGTGATCAAGATCATACGTTGTGTTTTCCTTACACAATATTAATACCTTGATCATTTTCCTTTTTATTTCTCTGAATCTAAATACGAGGGGGATCCAGGAAATAACGACCGTTCGCGCATATCCGCCACGCAGCTGACTCCCCTTCCTTGTTTGAAGGTCAACTGGCTTCCTTAACATGTGTTCTCATAATGTTGTGAGTACTGGTTGCAACAAGTCGCCATTGTGCATTTTGTGTTACTTCAAAATGAACGACGTGATTGATAATCCCGCCGACTGTGAGGTGAGGAGTGTGATTCGATTTTTGAATGCCCGACATTTGAAACCTGCAGAAATTTACCGGCAATTGAAAGAAATGTATGGTGATACTGTAATGAATGAAAGAAATGTGAGAAAATGGTGCAAAATGTTCAACAATGGGCGAACAAATGTCCACGATGAACTCGACCCGGACGCCCATCACTCATCACAGAAGACTAAAGTGAACGACAGAATCTTGCAAGACAGGCGCACATCACTCGACGAATTGCATATTGCCTTTCCTGACATTTCTCGTTCTTTGCTTGGTGAAATTGTGTCGCAACATCTTGGCTACCACAAAATCTGTGTCCGCCCGCACACTGCTGCTTCAACTCGAGAATTGCTGGATCAATTCGGTTGGGAAATCTTTGATCATCCGCCCTATAGTCCAGACCTTGCTCCTAGCGATTTTCCCTTTTCACTAAGCTGAAAGACTTTCTGGGTGGTACGCGTTTTGGAAGTGATGAAGAGTTGAAGAAGACTGTGAACACCTGGCTTAATGAACTGGCGGCAGAGGAGTATAACACGGGAATTCTAAAGCTAGTGAACAGATACGACAAATGTTTAAATGTAGGTGGTGATTATGTAGAGAAGTAAAGGAAGCTTCAGTTATGTAACAGACTTTGTTTTTTCAAATAAATATATATTTTTTTAATTATTACAACAAAATGGTCGTTATTTCCTGGATCCCCCTCGTAAAACGTTGGTAAAAGGCTACCTCTCTGCTTCATTCTTTGATTTATCTATTATTTGGTCTTTCTTCATATTTCATTCACTAAAAAAAAAAAATACATGACTTTCAGTCAATTTGAAAGCTTCATTTTTTTAGAATGTATTACCTTCATAATCTATTTCAGTTTTTTACGTAACTATTTGATGATGTACCAATATTTTTTTATTGTGTTCTATCTGTTGTGTATATTAAATGCAAGACACCTTACCTGAGTTATTTCAATTCAATTATGCAACAACAATAGTCATTTAACACTCATTGTTAGTTAGGAATAAAACTCAGACTCGGAAGAAATGTTCTACCCACTGTTGGGATCTGGTATGCAAGTGGTGAAGAACAAAGAAGAGTTTGAGAATGAAAAGAGACAGGAAGTTTTAACGTACAAGCAATGTAAAGTTACATAATTAGAGATAAGAATTTTGGAAAAAGTAAATGATTTAGTGGAAGATTATGCAGACAGTGATTGTAATTTTTTTTTTTACTTATAATCATCATAATCTGTATTATCATGTATAAATGTCTGAGGACTTTTAAAATAAACTACATAACTTACATATAATGTACCTCAAATGTAAATATCGCATTAAGCTCACATATTACGGACTCCACATCAGAACATCACATTCTCTCGAAAACTGTTTTACTTTCATATCATTTGCACGAGAGCCAAATGTAAGCTGTGGATCTCATGGGTTAACAGATTTGACCACAAAGGACTGCAGGTTACAATCATTACCAATCAAACGCACTACGACTAAACACTAATTCACTAAACTAGCAGAGAGTAATAGTGTTGCAATACTGGAGTACACTAAAAGCTGCCCACATGCCGCTGACCAATACCAACGTAAATACGCAATTCCTGGAAAGAGGAAAATTAAGCTAATAATTAATTATTACTCTATAGTCATCTAAAACATTAACTTACAACAATCTCACGGCCTGGTAATTTATGGATAATAAAGAATTTATATTAAATGTAACTATGAGCAAGCATCTAACTAATACTAAGACGAGAAAACTGGCCTGGAAATCAAATCTGGGTCGGTATCAAGCGATTTTATCAAGAATGAATGCCAGACCAAGGGCCCCGCAGGGTAGCTATTCAATATTATACTCATCATCGCTCTTGATTTCCATTAAAGTGTACTGTAACCAAATTGATCCCCAATGCCAATTTTATCTCTGTGAAATCCAAGGAATGCATTACTTCATTGTAAGTAACTGAGCACAGAAGCTTACTGAGCACAATGTTTACTGTTTACGCACAAAAAATAGGACTGCAGTTTGCGTGGTTTAAACGAAGTAAAATACTCATAATTATCTTACCACATTTTAAATATATGTTGTTATTTGTGATATTAATATAGTACTTGTTATTGTGACGACGCAGTACCATTTAACATCTGTATGTGAACTATTTTGAGACTTTACTTAATTACAATTTTAAACATGTATTTTATGATAGAAGTGTAGAAGAATAATAATTTCCATTCAATCGTGTATTACTTTAATATTATTCATTAGGTTACATATTATAATAAAATAAAGTATTATAACGACTCAAGAAAATGATGTATTATGCAAGAAGAGAGAGATGGAAATGAAATACTAAAAATACAGGTTTATTACTTAGTACTACAAGTGTGGTTTACGTTTGAGGACTAGTGATTCATGCAATTGATCGATTAATTGATCAATTGTATCAGTTTAAATAGTCAGAACCTTATTAAAATACGGTATTTCATTTTACTTCATCGGCGTTTTATGCAATATACTTAACCATGATTAGAATTAACGGGAGAACAAGGGGGCTAAATCTCCTCTTAGCCCTTTGATAAACAGTTATACCAGCTCATAGAGTTGTTATATTGTAATACGATTAAAATATCCAAAATTGTCTGAACAAATATATTACTCTAATTTATTAATTTGGAACCCTTAATTTAATAATTTAACTGACATATCATGTTTCAGTAATTGCCTTAGCATTAATGAACTCTGTATGATGGAAGAAAGATATGAAAAAAAAAAAAGCGCGCGCGCACACACACACACACACACATGCACATACACACACACAGATATATACATACATATGTAAAAGGTAAAGGTAAAGGTATCCCTGTAACATGCCATGAAGGCACTTGGGGAGCATGGAGGTAGAGCCCCATGCTTTCCATGACCTCGGCACTAGAATGAGGTGGTGTGGTCGGCACCACGTTCTGACCGTCTTTTACCCTCGGAAAAGACCCAGTACTCAATTTTATAGGAGGCTGAGTGAACCTCGGGGCTGTTCTGAAAGTTTGGCAATGAGAAAAAATCCTGTCACCACCTGGGATCGAACCCTTGACCTTCCAGTCCGTAGCCAGCTGCTCTACCAACTGAGCTACCCGGCGGCCATATGTACATGATATATTTTCATATTTTGTCAATATTTAACCAAGTGATGTATTCAATGCCAAGGGAAACTATACAAATAACTATTCAATACATGAACAAGCTACATCACAAAATATTACTAAATTTACTTAGTCCTTGTTATTCCTTTAAGATGGTGTCTAAAATATTTATCATATTTGCATGGAATTATGAGTAAACTAATGTACAAAATGTATATACAGTTTTATCTAGGAGATCACATTGAAGACATGAAGTCAATTGAGAGGTGCTCTGCAATAACAATGTATGAACACATACCTCGGTATAGTCGCCACCATTAAAAATACAAAGCAAATGCACTTATCTTGCTGTTCCATCACATAGGTGGCGAGTATGAAATGTCTTACTGCTCATGCACAGCTTATAATACTACTGTGTCGCAGTTTCGTTATGTAGACAGTAGAGAGCTCTAGTGTCAGTACAAATGTTCAGATGTCACTGAAGGGAGCAGACAGTACTATCAGACACTTTTCGAAGCTGCACATAGGTCAGAAGCACTAGATTCTGAATGTAATGAATCCGAGCTGGAATACTGACTGATGATATAAAATATTCCTTTGTAAAGTCATCAAATCAATGTGAAGAAAACATTTTGGAAGCAATGCTGTAACAATACTCATAAGGTGATGCCATTGTTTTGGATTTATTTTGATTTTGAGAAGTCACATTCCCCCCCCCCCCCCACCTAAAAGTACTGAGATATACAAGAAAATACACAAGCTCTATTTTCTTATAACATGTATTGTATACTTGACTTGTACTGTGAAAATAAAGTTCAACTCTTAAATTATTTTATATTCGTGTATTACATTTTAACCCTTATTACATTTAGCAACCTTAGAAAGAATCTGCAATGTTCTTATGCATATGAAATAACAAGGCAAATTGTATCTTATGACTGCAATAACAAGGTAAGTTAATGTATTAAAATAACAAATTCAATAAAGAGATTTTGACGAATAATATATGAAACTTATACATATAAACTATCAATAATACTAATTCAAAAAACGCAGATTTGCAAAGGCCTTTCTTTGTTAATGAAAACAATGTCACTTTTACTTACTGCCAAAAAAACCCACCCTCAATTTATATGTAACACAAACCAACAAACATACAGCTCTGTTTTTCTAAAATCAACGTTCATATTTTTTGTTATATGTAAAGAAAACTTAAAATAGTTAGTTGCTAACGAATTTCCATTGCAAAATATGTTGTAACAGGCAGTCATGTATAATCATATCATAAATGTAATACAAATTCTGTATGTGAATTTAAGAAAAGGAAGAGAGGTAAAGAAAAAGGGGCCGAGGAAAATGAGACCAATTTCTTCATTTTATCTACCACCTTTCATCTACCTCAGTAGCATGTCACAATTTGGGACACCTTGGGTGAGAGTTACAAAGAGTGTTGCGACACAATTGGCTATCTCTGATTTCAATATTAAAAAGGTTTACACGTGATCATTCTGATTAAATGATAGTCTGACAGATAAGTGTTAATCTACAGTCTGTATGAAATTGAAGACTTAAAAGAATATCTAAAATAATTAAGTTATTTTATGGCTACTAGTATGTGTTGTTTAAATAATTATGATTCAGAAATTTATTATGTAACTTACATAATTAATTGAATTCAGCGAACTATGAAAGCATATCATTAAATAATTAACAAAACCTATCACAAACATCCTACTTCAATATAAGCAAATTAGTTCAATACTTCTGTCCTCCCTTTCTCTCTCTTTCTCCATGTAGACAAAGCTACATACGCCTATATTTTTCTGTCAAAATAATTAGTACATATAGAAAAATAACTTTTTAATCTTCTCAGATATTAAAGTATGTTATTGCATATATTACTTTGCTATTAATTTTGACTTGAATTACAGTCATAAAATTGAATTTGGTGGTATGAAAATGCCTTTATTATATATACATAATACCAAGCATCATGGTGGCTCAGTGCTAGAGTGTTGGACTTACATGGTTTAAATCCACTGTACTCTGAATTTATAACTTGTGTTGGACAATCCCATGGTCCACGCAACACAGGGATTTTCTCCAGGTACTCTGGTTCCCTTGTGACATGTCAACAATTCTCCACCACCACTACCACCATCATCATCATCTTATTATGTGGATTCACTGCCTGTGGTGCACTCTGGATCAGTGAGGGAAGTGAGACGGTATGTGCCGGTATGGAATACATGTAGAAAAATAAATTTCTTATCTTCTCAGATGATATTAAAGTATGTTACTGCATATATTACCTTGCTATTAATTTTGACTTAAATTACAGTCATAAAATTGAATTTGGTGGTATGAAAATGCCTTTATTATATATACAAAATACCAAAATATGAATGTTGAAATACCATCACTGAAAAAATGTTGTCCATAAAAATTTGTTTATACATTTTTCACAGCTTCGTAGATCTAAACAACAGCTTTCTGGAACTGTATTCAACGTGTATTTAGACACATTTATTGTCAACTCCTGGAATGCTCACAATGGTAGTATTTCAAGTATAGAAGGCTGTGATCTGTAGCTTATGGTGGCCATTGTTGCCAGTTTAGTGACTGTCATTTTTGTTGTTGTTGCACTTTTTATTAATAATTAAGTAAGGCACTTTGAAGCTTTAACATTATTTTAAATGCTAAGTCTCAATGGACATCGCAAAATAATCTAATAAACAACTGAAGTAACTTGAAATTATTTTATTAAGAAATTTAATGTGTTGCATAAGTTTCAAAGATTCGTGTTACTGACTGCACGAAACAATTTACTGTATTGTTGTTGTTTAGTCAATTGTCCAAAGACAGGTCTGAACTTCACAAGTGATACCAAGAAGGCACCACTTATGAGACAACTAGACCAGGAGATAATGGAGTAGGGTGACCAGTTCCTTCCCCTCCCCTCTCCATTGCATACATCGCTGACTAGCTACATATTACACTAGTCAGACTTCAGATGCATAGAAACAATTGTTCTTCCTCTGACACATATCACCAAGTGAGATGCATTGCCTGATAATAGATAGGTAGGGGGTATGCCTTTTTAAATCAAGGTATGCTAGGGGAAAATCTTGGGGTAGAATACCACCTCTGGTTTTTTCCCCACTTTCCTCACTGCTCTGGATAGTCTCTGACAAAGAAAGTGGTCTACGCTTATCGGCACTAGCGACATCTATTAACCTGCTCATAGAGTCATTACATATATGTAAAACTAAAAAGTACGCATCTATTTATATACTTACAGTAAATAAACAGTGCCATTTATTAATGAACAAATTTTATCAATCATTTTGAATGTGGCAGCCTTGGTTAAGCTTTTCATGCCTGATGCCTATATGATGAACAATGCATTTAATTAAAAAAATTTGTTATGGACATTACGTCTTTTGATAATTCAGTGCAACAAAATATGGACACCATTATTCAGATCTAAACTGCTTGTATATGAGCACATTAATTAAAAATAATATATCTAATAAAATAATACGTGTCACGAAGACAATATAGTATTCCTTCATACGTTTTATGCATTGAGTAACAATTCAGTTCTTTTATCATGTTGCGAATAATATCATTGTTTATTTTCTTGAGCTGTCATTTGAAAGACACACAAATTAAGTAATTTAGTATGTACTCAAATAAGAAGATAACTTTCGTTTTCTGGATTACATTTGAAAGACATTCCTTACTGTAATTCATAAATTATCCGATTTGTGTAGCTACACATATAAATAAAATTAATTTTATACAAATTTGTATAAAGCAACTACACATACATTGTAATCATTTCATTTTGTGCTAAAATTATAGTATGGTATTTCATGTGCATCATTTCCAGATAAATTGAGTTGTAGATACTGAATATGAATAAAAACCGACCAATGGATTAAAAAAAAATGCGCGTGCACACACACGCACACATGCATGCACGCACGCACACACACACGACATCCCCAAAACCACTTCTTTGGTATCAGAGATATTGAAAACATGTAATTCTATGAAAATTTCGAAAATTATTTTTTAAAGCACCACACTTTCTTTCTGGATTTCATATAATGAGAAACTAAAAAGCATTATTTTTTCAGGCAAGGTATACCGAAGCTCGTGAAATCTATATGAATGCCATGCTATGCCATATTGTTCGCTTTACACTGTAATTTGTCATCAGGAAGATGGATCCTCGTATTCTTTTGTATTAAGACAAAGGCTAACTGCAACAAATTGGAATCAAAAGAGAAATCTTGATCTTAAAGCCCAAATACTTGATGGCTTATTATTTGTTTAGATGTGAATTTGCACCGAAATACTGAACCTTCACTATTATTTCTTGTTATTGAGGCATTATGTGGTTGAAGATTATTTTAAACTTGATTTTACATTTTTTACTATATATATATATATATATATATACTATATACACACATGCACGCACACACACACACACACACACACACACACACACACACACACGCACACATATACACATATGAATGATAGTTTCATGATCCGTATGTCCTTTAAGATATCCTTACTATCCTGTAAATTACACTTTCCTTAGGATGGACATAAGCATAGATTTACATAATTGTTTAAAACCTTTTGAGATCTATTGCAGGATTTTGTCCACTTTGATATGATTCGGTACTTCAATTATGTGAAGTTTGCATAGCTTTCTACTTTCTTAATCAATAAAAATGGAAATTGCTCAAACTTGAAAGGAAATACTCAATTGTGCGATAAATAGAGCACTGTATATGTAGGGCCTGCATACAATTTTTATAATAATAATAATTAAGTTTATGACAAACATCAATTTTCAAAAGTTCAGAATAGTGAAGACAATTTGCTAGCGACAATATATACATAAACGATTTCAATATGATACTGATACTGATAAATATGTTGTCGTTAACTAATGCTGAGTTCTAGGCAATAAAGCAATTAACTCTCTTGTTCTCCAATGTAGAATAATAGTAAATATAGCTGCCCATGTCACATATCTATCTCTTGACATGAGTGTTAGGGGCACATTATTTTTAATCAAAGTAGTCAGTGACATGTAAGTCATTGCTTATTTAGAATTATTTATATTTTTTCTCATTTTTTATCTAACATGTATTTTTAAGGGCACCTACAATGAAATTTAAAGAACTTTATGTATCTTTTAAATGTCTCAAAATATAAATAAGTGTATCTGGGCTTACATTTTGCTTTTAGAATATGTTGCTCATTATTTCTCTTCTTGTAAAAGTCAATTTACTTCAATCCATAAAACTTAAACTAATTTACACGTTCGTTTCGCATTACTGCATATTTAAAATAAACTCTTGAGCTTGAAAAATACGATCAGATATGGCTTTTCGATATGCAGAGATTTAATATTCTTTAAATGCCACATGTAGGCTAGTTACTTATGTAGGCTAATTGAAATCAAAGTAAAGCTTAAAAATACTGAAACTAGGGCCAGAACAATTGAAATTAGGATATATAATATCTGCCCTTGGACAGAACATTATGAATAAATGAATATTTTTCCAATACAGTAGCTAGAATAAGTTTTTTAACTCGAAAAAATTGTAATATTTCAATGATTTAGGTTTAAATACAAGTTTATTCTCTAAACTCACTACAATTTAATTACATACAGTGACTGAATCAATGTAAATGTACAGTGAATAATTTAATATAATGTTAAACTTACTTGGAAAGTATTCATGATAACCATGTATGGCTTCATAAATTAGAAATTTCATGACAGATTTTTTGAACTCCGATTATATTTTGAAATAAAAATGTATAATATATTGGACAATTCAATTATAGTACAAATTGATATAAGACAAATTTATTGTTCATTCAGAATTCTGATGTCTAACATGTGGATATTGAACAGCCCCCTCCAGGTATCAGTAAACAAAGGTAAATATCAATGTGAACAACCATTCTCTCCACAACAACTGCTACGATCACTAGCCATTACTGAGTTAAATGTTAACAGTCGGCTAGAGTCGACAAGAGCACACTATGCAGACAGCACCACTGCAAAGTAACATGACAATCTTGTAAAACTGGAAGTAAAAACAGGCTTCCATAAATGTTGTTTTAATTCCAACAATTTTTATGTCACGTGTTATTAAATTATCCGACCATTATGTCTTTATAACAGCTTAAAATATTAACATTGAATTATTCTTACAGACGTAAATTTACTGTTAAATATGCTTTATCAACTGGCTCTGTGTATGTGATTAATGTGAACAATTTAAATTTATTTTGCTAGACCTGTTATCATTCTGCTAACACAAACTAGACAGATACCTAAATATAAAATTTTATGCCTAAGGGAAATCAATGTTCATAAAATAACAACATCGGCATCTGACAACCATTACTGGATATAGCACTACTAGGAAAATCATAACCATTATACTGTAATGCAGTATCTAATTCACTCAAAACGAACTCAACATGCCAACGAATTCTTCGTCATTTCCAAAATAGTAATTAAAAAATTCTATGAAACAACATTTATGGGCAAACCTTCTCATCAACATCTATAGGCATAATCTAAATCTAAAAACGTATATTATAGATATATAAATACTCCATCTAGCTTTGTGGACTGCACCTAAGTTAAGTAAAACACACAAAATTTAATAGGGATCATTCCAATCATAAACATAAACAGATGGTAATAATAATAATAATAATAATAATAATAATAATAATAATAATAATAATGATAATAATAATAATAATAATAATGATAAGAAGGCAACATCTGACTAAATCTATAGGGAAAAATTATTGGTGTTGAGTTGGTGCGCTCACTGAAGCTGCTACCAACTTACTTGGGATTCTTGAGACCAATTTCAGCGGTCTCAATACACGGAAAGATCGAAGCATCCGCAAATCCAAATCCACATTTGACTCGGCGAATAATGTCATGGACCTAAAAATACCCACAATGTTGCCACATCTGCTATCCAACAACGTAAAAGCAACAAAGCATTAAAATTTTCACATTATTTGCAGAATAAATTCTTGATTTATATGGTTTTTCTAAAATGCAAGGAACACCTTTTAAAAAGAAATGTTATATTGAGATTTAAAATGAAAGTACCGGTATTGTAATACTTTCAAATTAAACAACACTGTGAACAACTATTTAATTAGTTAATATTATGGAAATCAGTGGAAGTGAAGATCAAACACAAAGATAGATGTTTCAACTAATATAAAAACTTTAATCTTCCACAGCAATAAAAAGTTACTAATAAGAACACAGAAAAATGAGTACATATGAAAGAAAATGTCAAGAGAAATCTAAACAATGACTATGTCAAAAAAAGATACTCACCCTGTGACAACTACAACGAAATCCATCATATTCCAAATGTTGCGTAGATACGATCTAGGATGAAGTACAAAACCTAGCGCTAAGATCTTGAGGGACGCTTCTACACAGAAAATACCGAGGAAATAGACCTCCGTTTTTTCCTGAAACACACAGAAAGTAATTTTAAATACAGAGAATGGTGAAAATTAAATGTATATTCATCACTCAAATGAAAAACACACTGATCACTACATATGAAAATTATACTGAAGATACATCAGCTATTGAGACAATTGATGTTTACATTTCACCTAACTAATTTTTCAATTACAGTAGAACCTCTATTATCCGTGGTAATGAATGGGGTGGACTGAATGGTTAATCGAAAAAAATTGGATAATCCGTAACATAAAACATTTTCGTAAATTCAGTGAATAATGCTTACACGTTCATAATTTTCTCTATGGCCTTGCATTCAACATGCTAGGTAGTATACCAGAAATTCACTGATTTATGTCTTGTTATTAACGACGAGTTTTTAATGGGCAATAAAACTCTTTGTAATGACTTCTGTGAGAAGATAGGAATAGTGGAGGTCTCAAGTTGTATATTTACATACTTTATACACTTTAGTCTCGATTTGTATTAAATTTTACATGGTTGTATTCTGAGATGAACCACAGTTTCTCATTCCCTAAACCACTCAGTTATTTGTACTTTTTTATACTTAGCACAACATGATTTCTCTTCATACCTATGGACGACATTTAATATAGAAGTTATACAGTACGACAACTCAAACAGTAGAACGTACTGTGTAAGGATTAAAGTCTTGTAATAACCCTCTCTAGAAAAAATAACGTGCTAATATAATGTACATTATCTACTTCATATATTTCTGTAACAAAAAAAATCCGAGAGAAAGACAGTCGGATAATCCACCAATCGGTTAATAGATTGACGGATAATCGGGATTCTACTGTATTCAATTTGTAAATTCCATTTCAAATGCAAAGAGAAATACGGTATTTTACATTTAATTTAAATATGACTTCATTACAATACAACATAACCAACAATAATAGGAAATAATTTAGATTACTTATATCGGGGCAACTTCATGAATAATTCATAATGATAGACCAAATATTGCATTATATAGCGAAATTTATAAACTTGTACTTGCTATTTGGGAAAGGGAAACTGTACCAGAACAATGGAAGGAGCCCATAATTGTACCTATTTTTAAGAAGAGGGACAAAACCAACTGTAGTAACTTTCGGGGAATATCACTTTTGTTGACGTCGTACAAAACTTTCTCCAATATTCTTTTGAGAAGATTAGCTCCGTACGTAGATGAAATTATTGGGGATCATCAGTGCGGTTTTAGGCGTAATAGATCCACTATTGATCAGACTTTTTGTATTCGACAGATAATGGAGAAAAAATGGGAGTATAAGGGTACAGTACATCAGTTATTCATAGATTTCAAAAAGGCATATGACTCGGTTAAGAGGGAAGTATTATATGATATTCTTATTGAATTTGGTATTCCCAAGAAACTAGTTCGATTAATTAAAATGTGTCTCAGTGAAACATACAGCAGAGTCCGTATAGGTCAGTTTCTATCTGATGCTTTTCCAATTCACCGCGGGCTAAAGCAGGGAGATGCACTATCACCTTTACTTTTTAACTTTGCTCTAGAATATGCCATTAGGAAAGTTCAGGATAACAGGCAGGGTTTGGAATTGAACGGGTTACATCAGCTTCTTGTCTAAGCGGATGACGTGAATATGTTAGGAGAAAATCCACAAACGATTTGGGAAAACACGGGAATTTTACTAGAAGCAAGTAAAGCGATCGGTTTGGAAGTAAATCCCGAAAAGACAAAGTATACGATTATGTCTCGTGACCAGAATATTGTACGAAATGGAAATAAAAAAATTGGAGATTTATCCTTCGAAGGGGTGGAAAAATTCAAATATCTTGGAGCAACAGTAACAAATATAAATGACACTCGGGAGGAAATTAAATGCAGAATAAATATAGGAAATGCGTGTTATTATTCGGTTGAGAAGCTTTTATCATCTAGTCTGCTGTCAAAAAATCTGAAAGTTAGAATTTATAAAACAGTTATATTACCGGTTGTTCTGTATGGTTGTGAAACTTGGACTCTCACTCTGAGAGAGGAACATAAGTTAAGGGTGCTTAGGAAAATATTTGGGGCTAAGCGGGATGAAGTTACAGGAGAATGGAGAAAGTTACACAAAGCAGAACTGCACGCATTGTATTCTTCACCTGACATAATTAGGAACATTAAATCCAGACGTTTGAGATGGGCAGGGCATGTAGCACGTATGGGCGAATCCAGAAATGCATATAGAGTGTTAGTTGGGAGACCGGAGGGAAAAAGACCTTTGGGGAGGCCGAGACGTAGATGGGAGGATAATATTAAAATGGATTTGAGGGAGGTGGGATATGATGATAGAGACTGGATTAATCTTACACAGGATAGGGACCGGTGGCGGGCTTATGTGAGGGCGGCGATGAGCCTTCGGGTTTCTTAAAAGCCATTTGTAAGTAAGTAGGACCAAATATTAGATTGTGATTTCGTGGTAAAGTACACAGAAGCCCACAGGAATTGTGCTGCCGCTCCACAAACATACAGTATGTCAGAATCCTCCCTGCTCGCCAATATTTTAATGAATGTTGAAATTCTAAGAAGTACTGAGACAACAAGATAAGGCCATTTTATTTACAATGTCCCCACAAAGAAGAAGAAAATTCTTTAATAGTAAACTTGTTGGAAACATAATTACTACTGTATTTCAGTAATACATTATTAACAAAATTAATCTTTCACGTGAAAAAAAAAATTGTGAATATTTTGTGTCCTCCTCTCCCTAAAAATATCTAAAAATTGGGCCAGCCCTCCACCCCCCCCCCCCCACTCGAGTGGTGTCCACTCCTTCTTCGGGGGATTTGTATAATGCAGAGTCTTCAGTTAGAAGCGTGATGGGCACTGAGAAGTTTTGACTCTCCCAAAGCACTATAACATCAGTGGCGTAGCATGAAATTTTGAGCAGGGGAAGCTTATTCAAGTTGTCTTTCATGCAATATGAGAAAACTTATTGCAGAAATAGAGTCTTAAAATAAATAGTAGTCAATGTCAAGTCAGCAGTCGAAGATTGGTAAGTAACACCAATAAGGCATGACCTCAAATGGTACGTAGTAAAATATGATTTCACTGTTTATACATATCTCTAACAAATAGACACATACGTATAACATTAGCTCACTCCCTGTCATATTTAGAGAAATCACAATATTAACGGTCAATAGATACAGTATTAGTATCATTACGTAAGTATGCATCTGTCATTTGGTTGTGTCCTTCATTGACAGCAAGAGAGTTGATCATTTGTTTTTTAGATCACACTTTTGTTCTTAAGTCAGTCTTGATAATAGAATTGTCGTAAAAATTCAAGTAAATTGGTGTCAGGAACTGTTATTTCACTCATTATTTATTATATCAGCCACAATGCACACTAACACTTCAACTGAACACAACTGACGAAAAGGGATAACTCGGAAACTACTTATTTTCAATGTCAAAGCTAGCTTCTTGAAAGCCTTGCAACCAGGATAGTTTAGTTAGAAAGAGATGGAAAATCTGCGGGGTGGATTACACAGAAGAAACCAGTCTGCTTGGAAGCTGGTGTGTGCAGGCTTCTTGTTTACTGCTGCATCACAAATCATTCTGAGCTGCCGCATCACAATATTTAACGCGTAAATATGTTGTTGTTGTTGTCTAGTGCCTTGCATCTGGCAATGAAGCCATTAGCAGTCGTGCTTTCCAATACTTTTGAACTGTAGTTTCTTCTGATCTTAATGCTTCACAGTAAATATAAATATAAATAATTTTGTCCATAGACTGCAGGTTTGTTATGAAATTATTGTTAACTGGGGAAGCTGAGCTTTTTAGCTTACATTGACGCTACGCCACTGTATAACATGCAAAGGCCTTATAGGCTGCAAGGTCCAGTTGTAACCCTAACAAAAGATCTGTTATTTGTTCATAGATTTTGTAAAAACTTTATGTTCACTACCACACGAAAGGATAAGGCTACTTATACCTACATCCTAGTTAGTATTGCAAATATAAGCACTGAAAAAATACAAATCCTACTGGTACTTAACTTCTTATTAAGGGTGTCATGTATCAATAAAGATCATTCAGAAGATGCCCAGAAAAATATGGTAGATTTTTGTTGTCAAAACATATTGCAGAGCTTAATCATTAATCAGAGAAATGAAGAATAAGGAGGCTATTCAGGGCTACAAAAGTTGAAGATAGAGAAGTGCTGGAATGAAATTTGCAGAATAGACTAAAATATTCTGACTATTATCATCCACTTTGTTCACCACAAATACCGCATGTTAATTAGTCATAATTAATTCTTTATTTATTTATCGTTCTTATTATTCTAAATATCGAAGTTATTTAAGCACTGTAAAATGATGATAACATGAAAATGAAATAATGACAGAATAACGAAAGCAGAAGAAACTAAAGTATTTGTAGAAAACCCATCCCAGAGCTGCTTCTTTCATAAAGTCAGTCAATTGAGCAGTGATTGCATCATGATAAACAAATTGAACTCCACATCCTTTTGCTTTCCATTAGCCATCATAGTTTGAAAGAAACAGAGAAAGCAGTATATACGATTGAAGATACACACATTCATTATCAAGGTTAGAAATTAAGTCATAACTTGATTTCACACAATGAGAGTTTCGAGCCACAAAGCGTTGTATTACCAGTTTTTGGAAAGATATCAATACGAAATTAATGAACCTGATTAAAAATTCGTCAAGAAATAATGATTAATGATGGATATTGAAAAGAATTATGTTCTTGTTGTTGTTGTTTTCTAATGCCAGGCGTTTGACAATAAAGTCATTTGACCTCTTGTACTCCAATATTTTTCAAAGATATTATCATGGCCAGCCAATGAAGCACAGATTTTGAGGTGTTCCGAATCCATTTCTTGGTTTGAGTTGCACAATGGACAGTTAGGGGACTGATATATTCCAATTCTATGCAGGTGTTTAGCCAAACAATCATGGCCTGTTGTCAATCTAAATGCAGCTACAGACGATTTTCGTGGTAAATCGGGAATTAACTGTGGATTTTGATGCAGAGAGTTCCATTTTTTCCCTTGGGATTGTGTCATCAAATTTTGTTGGTCGAAGTCTAAGTATGTAGATTTAATAAATTTCTTCACAGAGTAATACGCAGATTTAGTAACAGGTCTGTAAGTAGCAGTGCCGCCCTTCTTTGCTAAAGCATCCGTATTCTCTTTTCCCAGGATTCCACAATGGGATGGTATCCATTGGAATACAATTCTTTTATTGAGTGATATTAACTGAGAGAGCATTTTAGTTATTTCTGCTGTTTGAGATGGTGTGTGTTTAGAGACGATTGATAGAACAGCTGCTTTGGAGTCTGACAATATAACTGCATTCCTAAATTTATTGATGTGGCATAGAAGATTCCTGAGACTTTCACTTATTGCAATGATATCACCATCAAAACTTGTTGTTCCATATCCAAGTGATCTATAAAGTGAGAAGAGACAGCACGTAACACCTGCACCAGCACCTTGTTCTCTGGAGATCAAGGATCCGTCGGTGTATAAATGAAGCCAGTTTTGTGGAGGGTACCTAGTATTAATTGTCTCTAAAGACAATTGTTTCAGTATTTCAGTGTTTACTTCTGATTTCAGTATTTCTTCTGTTAAATTTAGATTATATTCTATATTTAATAGAGTTAAAGGGTTTGGTTTAATTTGTAAGTTTTCTTTTAAATTCGGGATATTGATTTTCTGTTTAAATTCTTGAACAATGGATATGAAACTTGTCTGAGTTTTCAATCTACAGAGAGGATTGTATGAATGCCAATTGTTTCCTGGTAATCTGATAAGTTTTTCATATTGAATCAGTGATTTTTCTTCTATTGTCATATTGATACTGTTAATATTAGTGAGGAATCTCATAGAATCTATTGGATGAAAAGAATTATTAGTACCGGTAAAATGTTTTGATTTAACGTCCTGTTTTTATAATATATTAACATTTTTAATGTCACATTTTAAGTAGGTACCATATGCCTAAAACACAGCCGATAGAAATAGAAAAAGGGAACACAGTCAACATCTAATACAGATGTCAGAGAAGGAGAAATAAGAAAAGTTACACTGTTAATTACTGAACGACTGTTTAGTAGTCATGGAGTGAGTACTTAAAACTGAGTGAGAGCCTGTTGTTAATGTCATTCTGCTTTGTAAATTTGGACATAACAGTTGTATGGGAGTTATTATCAGTTGCTCCTGTCTCGAGTTGTAAGAGTACAATTCATTAGACACAATGAAAATAAGTCACATGACATACTCGCCAGGAACAAATTCAGTATCTAAAATAATATAAAAACTCATATAAACTTCTGCTCAAAATAGTTTTAATTTCAAGTTATAGTTGTTCTGTGTTATTCAATTTACCCTTAAAGAAAGTGCTCGATGTGAGTTTCTTGATCCTCAATAATAGCCCTACCTCATTCGTTTTTCAAGAGAAGCTTTTGATTTTGTTCTTGCAGATAGTTGCTCGTGATTAGCATTTCGTGTCCATTGTGTTGTTTCAGGTGGGTCAGGGTAATCTGCGTATAATGCAGTAATTTGTTATAAGTCACAATTTATTGAATAAAACTTTACCCTAATCTTCAAACATATGCCAATTTAATACATATTGCCTATTTCACAATTGCCTATGATGGAGGGTTAAAAATGTGTGTTGTTCACACTGACACTGCCTGGTAAAGAAAATACTGTTTCCTGTTTACCAGTCTGTGAAAAGACCCATCACATTCAAAGCAATATTGTTGGGAAACTAGGTGTGATACAGTAAACAAATTCATGTATGTGTATATTATACAAGTTTAGAATACGTTTTTAATAAAGTTAGTAATATATCATTAATAGTTTGTTAGTAAATTACAATTTACAAACTTGGGGTAATTTTGATATAAGTTACAATTTATTGAACAAAACTTTACCTAATCTTCAAACACATGCCAATTGAATATATATTTAATATTTTAGGAGAAAAATTCGCTCCGACACCGGGGATCGAACCCAGGTCCTTGATTCTACATACCAAGCGCTCTGACCACTGAGCTATGCCAAATTCAATCCACAGCACTGGATCGAACTTTCCTCCTATGTTTCCCTTTGTGGCCTGACTCCAAGTTAGGCATATATATGTTGACGTGTATCCAATGTCAACTGCCATTATACTAGGAGCGCTCTCAGCTAAGTGACTTGTTAGCTGGGAATCCACAGTTATTATGCACTGCTAGCTGAGAGAATATTATAGATATATTAATTTGTTCTACAGAATTTATCTGTAATATTGACACTTAATATTTTAGGAGAAAAATTCGCTCCGGCACCTTGGATCGAACCCGGCTCCTTGGTTCTACGTACCAAGCACTCTTACCACTGAGCTACGCTGAATTCAATCCACAGCACTGGATCGAACTTTCCTCCTTCGATGTTTCCCTTTGTGGCCTGACTCCAAGTTAGGCATATATTTGTTGACTTGTATCCAATGTCAATAATGTAAACTGAAGGCGGTAACCTTTAATTATTGTATTAAATAACTAGAAATGAAGCCGGTTGGGTACGATACGATGAAAACGTTTATACTACGAATTTAATTACCGGTTTCTTTTAGGATAACCTTTTGACACAACCACATACGTTACCAGTGAGTGGATATACCTGCTGCGAAGAGTGCCCCATCCCTCCTAGCTAAAACATTCAGTAAATGGACAGTACTTATAACAACTTGGCGAAGTTCTTTGTGCCTTAATTGGCAACTCTGCAACAATCACGAAACGCAACAGCCAGGGAGAGATTTTTTCTTGTGAAATCATGTTGGATATAGTGTAACTTATACTGAATTTGAATTTCCAGACTTCAACAATTGAACAAAGTAGTCAGAAGTCAGAACGTGTAGACCGCTAGACATTAGTTTGTGTTCTGTTTGACCTGTGTCACTTATGCTTGAAATTATGTCTTCATGTCTTGCGTGTTAAAATGTATAAGTATATAGTGAAATACAAAAGAACTTCGACTGATAATCGTGATAGTGATATTGAATCGACAGCGTGTAGCAGTAAAAGTGATCCATCTTCATCAGCTTGTGACAATGAAATCCCTGTTACTATTTCTAGTAATTCCACGAAAAACGATACCAGTACTGAAAGTGGCAGCTGCAGGGACAGGACTTTTCAAAAACATTGGGTAAAAACATATACATGGATTCAGTATGACGATAAAGATGACAGAGTTTATTGTTTTCTGTGTAGATCTATGTGTGAAAACAAGAGATTGCCTCCAAAAACTGTTACTGCGAACAAGGATTCCTATAATGCATTTGTTAAATACGGCTTTAAGGACTGGTCCGTTGCTCTAAAAGATTCAAATCTCACGAAAAAAGTAATTTGCATATGTGTTCAGTTAGTACAAATAATTCTATGAAAAAAGGAGTAAATATTCTGTCATCAATTAGTCATTCTAAAGCAAAAGAAATGCAGGCCGCTGCTGTTTAAGGAAAATTTTTACTTCAATATTGTTCTTGGTTTGCCAAGGATTGGCCTTACGTGGTCATGTTGATGAGTCTTCTAATTTTGTCAATCTTCTGAAATTACGTTCCGAGGATGTACCCGAACTGAAACTATGGCTTAATCAGACTAGTTACAGGTGGATGTCTCATGACATAATTAATGAAATTATAACATTGATAAGCATGTCTCTTTAGAGAATTTTGATTCAACAAATAAAAGAATATGATTTATATGCATTAATGTTGGACGAGACATCCGATATATCAATTAGAGAGCAGATGTCTGTTTGTTTTCGTATTGTCGATCAAAATTTTGCTGTTCATGAGTTGTTTTGTGGTTTTTATGAGCTCCCATTAACTGATTCAGATACCCTGTTTAAATCTGTGAAGGATATATTATTAAGATATTCTATTTCTGTGAACAATTGTCGTGGGCAATGCTATGACAGCGCAAAAAACGTTAACGGTTGTCTGCAAGGATTACAGTCACAGATAAAAGAAATTGAACCCAGGCCTATTTACATTCACTGCTTGGCTCATTCCCTAAATTTAGTTTTGTTCAAGACTCATTTAATAACATTCCAGTATTAAGAAATATTCTGTCAATTCTCAAAGATTTGATTTCATTTATTCGTGGTTCACCCAAGAGGCTAGGAAAATTCGGAAATCTTAAACAATTGCTTTCAGATTCTCATGACATTGAAGCTGGTCAAGGTTTAAGACCGTTCTGTCCAATGAGATAGTGCATGCGTGTTGTGTCTCTGTTGTGCATAGATAATAATTATGAAATTCTTTTGCAATTTCTTAACGATACGCAAGATGAAAAAAATGATGCTGGTGCAAAAGTTAAAGGATTTATAAAATGTCTGTAAAAATTTGAAACTCTGTTTCATATCAAGATGCTAATTTTTGTATTCCAAAGAAATTTGTATTCCGCCTTGCTCGTAATTCTGTAGATGCTGTTTTGTCTTCAATAGAAGGAGCCAGAAATACAGATACATTTTTTTCACTTTGGGAAAATGCTAAAGAAAAGTGTGATGCATTGCAATTAAGTCTCCCCACTGTTTCATGCCCTAGAAAATTGCCATTAAAATTAGGAGGTGGTGACAAGCATAATTCATCAGATATTCAAGAAAAGTTGCGAATTTTATATTTTGAGGTAGTGGATCAAACAGTAAGCAGCTTTAAAAGCAGATTTCCGCCCGAAACAATGTCGCACCTTGTCAAAATAGAACAGTTTTTATTAGGCAAAGAAGATAGTAGTTACGTTACTTCTTTTTACGGTGACGATTTTGACTGTCTAAGACTGACTCTTTATAGAGATATTTTGTTGGATGTGATAAAACAACATAATGTTACATTAGATAGCTTTGAAAGTGTAGTGCAATACTTGAGTAGGACAGAAGATAACAAGTGTGTAGCTCTGAAGAACATGATACCAGAATATGTAAAATTATTGTGACTTCTTTTAACGATACCTGTATCCATGTGTACTGCAGAACGTTTGTTTTCTGCACTTCGAAGACTGAAAACTTACACCAGAGCCACCATGAACCAAGATCGGTTAAATCATGTAGCATTATTGAACATCCATTCTGATCTTGCAAGGGAACTGAACCTGGAACCTCTAATCAACGAATTCATCAGCAAAACAACTGTAAGGAGGAGCATGTTCCAGTCTCTCTCTATTTAGGTGAGTGATCATGTATTTTAAGTTAATTTTGTAGCATTTACATTTACTATAATTATATAGGGGGTAATTATGAGTTTTAAAGTATAACATGATGAGCATACCCCAAGATTTTCAAAAGTCGGCACCTATGCATCAGAGTATCAATTGTTGGACCAACAGGTTTGAGCAAAGTCACCAGATGCATTTTAGATAGTGGCAGTAAGTATAGCTTCATGAGCAAATCTCTTATCGAAGAATTGAAGCTGGAAGTACAAGAATTGAACCATTAAAGGTAAATGTATCTGAAGCATCTTCTGCAACCACGACCCAATGTCTTGTGGGACTCAAACTGAAAGGAATATGGAACAAGACACAAGCAACACTTACCGCCTTCGAGAGTGTCCACTCCTTTTCTCATCACCTAGGTATCTCTCAAAATGTTAGTACGACAGGCAGAATAAACAAGCTGAAGTTGGCCGACCCTAAGACCAATGATGACGACCTTCTCATTGAAATCCTCAATGGTGGAGATCAGTACTGGAAGACAGTGATGAATACTGCACCCATACGCCTCTCCTCTTCCCTAGTTCTGTTACTGTCCATATTTTGTTGGATATTCAGTGGCAGTCACTCTGACATTCATGTACATTCTGCCATGGTAAACTTTATCGACTTGGACTCTAAGATACCCACATCCGACTACACTCTTAAGCGTTTCTGGGATTTGGAAATGATAGGCATCACCAAGGAACAAAACCGATCCATGAGCATCAGAAAATTGAAGATTCTCATGATTTCCATGGTTCATACTGCATAGATCAGCAAAGAAGAGTTGTTAGACTTCCCAGGAAAGACATCACCTTTCCGAACAACTTCCAGAATGCAGAAAGATGCTTCACCTCATTAGAAAAACGACTAGAGAGAAACGATTCTTTCTGACACACATACGAAGAACAAATGTTCGATTACATAAGAAAGGGACATTTGAAGTAGCACCGGACGAGGATCAAGAAGAACCTTTTATCTTCCACACCACCTAATAAAGAAGGAGAGAAGAGGAAATGTAAAATGTCGCATTGTTTTTTATGAATCATCTCACGAAGAGAATGCCCCTTCACTCAATGACATTTTAGAAGTTGGACCGAACCTTCTCCCTGAGATCCTTTCAGTAATGCTCAGATTTAGACTCTACCCATTCGTGATTATTTGTGACATCACTCAGGCTTTCTTGCAACTGGTTCTTCACCCCAAGGACAGTAATTTGACTCGTTTTCTCTGGTACAAGATTAACATTACTGAAGATGGAAGCTATGTAATGATGAAGATAAGAAAGACATACAGATTTCAGAGACTTCCCTTCAGATTGACTTACAGCCCATTCTTACTCTCTGAATCAATAAGAGAATTGGCCATAAAATACATGTCCAATTTCCCTACTGCTGCCCCATTAATTGACGCCAGTATGTTTATGGATGATTTTGTTGCCGGTACTCAAGATGAAAATTCTATTATCAGGCTCTACTACGAATTGATTGTGCTAATGAAACAGATTTATCTACCATTATCAAAATGGGCTACTAATGCTAAGCAACTACAACACATATGGAAGGCTGAAGGCCAAGAAATTAAAACTGAAACCCAGATTTTCGGAATAGATTGGAATACTGCAAATCAAGATTTCAGGTTGATTTGAATAATTTGGAAGGAAAAATTATTCAGATTGGAATACTGTTTCTGATACCCTTTCATTCCACCAAAGTAACGTCATGTACAAGATATCTGAAAACCCCGCTACAAAGAGAAATATCCTGCAAGCAACTGCTAGTTTCTATGATTCTCTTGGTTTTTGCTGACTCCAATCTCCATCATCGGGGAAAATACTATTTCAAGACATTTGGAAGAGAGGAATAACTTGGGATGAAATATTACCCTTGGATCTTGCGACTAGTTGGCATAATTGGACGACTTCACTATCTTCACTTCTTGATAAAACCATTCCCAGGTACTTGAAACCACTACTCTTATGAGATTCACGTTTTCTGTGACTCTTCAGAATGAGTTTATTGAGCCGCCCTGTATATTTGTTCTTCTCAACAGAATGTCATCAAAGTCCAGCTTATATGCAGCAAAAGCTGACTCGCTTCAATTAAAAGAGTGACACTGCCGAGAGTAGCTCCTCGCAGCTTTAGTAGGAGCCAGACTCCTATGTTACTCCTGCAAATCGACAGGATTTGATGCTACAAAGGTCACTCTAAGGACAGGCGCAACTATCGCTCTAGGGTGGATATGCAGTGATCTCAGTAGATGGAAAACCTCTGTGAGCAACCGTGTAATGGAAATTCAAGTGCACACCACTCCATCCCTAAGGTGACACTGCCTGGGAAAGGATAACCAAGCTGATCATCTGACAATAGGGATCACAGCTTTCATTCTGCTCACATTAAGCGAATGGTGGAATGGAAGTACTTGGTTATGACACCACCACTCCCAATGGCTGAGCACACCACCTCAAAAGGACCTGACACTTCCAGAAGCAAGACAACATGAAGAATTCCTTACTTACTTACTGGCTTTTAAGGAACCCGGAGGTTCATTGCCGCCCTCACATAAGCCCGCCATTGGTCCCTATCCTGAGCAAGATTAATCCAGTCTCTACCATCATATCCCACCTCCCACAAATCCATTTTAATATTATCTTCCCATCTACGTCTCGGCCTCCCCAAAGGTCTTTTTCCCGCTGGCCTCCCAACTAACACTCTATATGCATTTCTGGATTCGCCCATACGTGCCACATGCCCTGCCCATCTCAAACGTCTGGATTTAATGTTCCTAATTATACCAGGTGAAGAATACAATGCGTGCAGCTCTGCATTGTGTAACTTTCTCCATTCTCCTGTAACTTCATCCCTCTTAGCCCCAAATATTTTCCTAAGAACCTTATTCTCAAACACCCTTAATCTCTGTTCCTCTCTCAAAGTGAGAGTCCAAGTTTCACAACCATACAGAACAACCAGTAATATAACTGTTTTATAAATTCTAACTTTCAGATTTTTTGACAGCAGACTAGATGACAAAAGCTTCTCAACCGAATAACAACAGGCATTTCCCATATTTATTCTGCATTTAATTTCCTCCCAAATGTCATTTATATTTGTTACTGTTGCTCCAAGATATTTGAATTTTTCCACCTTTTCGAAGGATAAATCTCCAATTTTTATAGTTCCATTTCGTACAATATTCTAGTCACGAGACACAATCATATACTTAGTCTTTTCGGGATTTACTTCCAACCCTATCACTTTACTTGCTTCAAGTAGAATTTCCGTGTTTTCCCTAATCGTTTGCGGATTTTCTGCTAACATATTCACATCATCCGCATAGACAAGAAGCTGATGTAACCCGTTCAATTCCAAACCCTCTCTGTTATCCTGAACTTTCCTAATGGCATATTCTAGAGCGAAGTTAAAAAGTAGAAGTGACAATGCATCTCCCTGCTTACATGAAGAATTCCTACATATTGAAATTGCACTTCCTGTAATCGATGCTACGAGATTCAGTTCTTATTGGAGACTGATACGAGTTGCTTCATAAAGAACACCAGAGACTCACAGAAAGTGAGAACGATTTGACAGCTAAAGAGTTGGAGATTGCAAGACTACAGTGCATTCGCATGGCCCAACAAGAAAGTTTTACTGTTGAGTATGTTGCACTTACAACAAACATAGACCTACCAACAAGCTCCAAAACTGCACGCTACAACCCCTATCTTGATGGCAGTCTCATTCGACTGGGAGGACAAGTACAATATAGCCTATTTTCTGAAGCTCCACAAAACCAAATCCTGGGTGCGCCCCTGGTCTGGCCTACATATCATTTGGCTGTGAGATTTTAAAACTGTATTGTCAAAAAGAAATTACTGCATTTTTTAAACATGGGTTTGAAACACAGCAAAATAAAACATAGCCCTTGTATGGCATGACATATTTTTATCATGGGAGTTTAAGATTATTGCAAAAAAAAAAAAAAGTGAAATGTAAAAGTAAAATGAACGGGAAACGCAACCTAGGACATCTGGAGATGAGCTGCACTGATCAATACAGAGTTTAGCCTTGGAACAGGTCTTGTGCCCAATCCTTGATTTGGCAGAAGAAGAAAATGTGACTGTAATTTTTTAACATAGTTTTATAACATAACAATGAGTGAAATGAAATACGAAGAGAAATGTATCATATGGAAATCAGAACATATACTCACCAGTTTCTGAGCCAGAATGGTCTTGTCTTTGCACGGCAGGTGCTCTTCCAACGCCAACACCACGCAGTTGGCAATGATGGTGAGCAGCACCGCATATTCAAACGGAGTGGCTATTGTTAAGGAATTATAACACAGAAATCTTTATCGAGAAAATTCATACTCACGGACATTGTTCAACATACTGGAACTGTTCTAATAAGCCCAATTCAAAAGACATTAAACCAATTAATACAAGGACTAACAAGTCAGCTGAACACAGATACTCAGAATTACCAACACCTACTAATTATTATTCCAATTTAAATTACTAGGATCATAAATAACCAGGCTGTTGATAATAGTGATCGTGAGTTGTCAAAAAGAAATGATATGGAAAACAACTAGGCCTAGTTTAAAAGAGTATGAGTAATAATATTGATATCTACTTCAATCTTGAGTTTTGGATGTCAGCCTTGACCTTAACTTTGGTCTCTAATCTTATCTCTATCGCTGCATCTACTCTATGTCTTTATTTAAGATAAGTATCTCCAAACACAGAGTAATTCACGAAGTTTTATACCAACATTGAGATCATTTTGAGAGAAGTTTCTGTGTACATCAATCAGATTCTCAATAACTAGGCTGCTGTAACAATTAGAATTTTAACAATAGCTACTGGTACTAATTGAATTACATTTCAGAAATCCCTCATGTCCAACCACTGTGATTTTTCAGTATATGGAAAACACTAAATTATTCTTCACACATAGTTCTAAAGGAGAATATTTTATTCTGTCTAAATTGGATGATAAGTACATTTTTTCTGCAAAGATTGAGGCTTCTTATTATTTTTAGTTTTGAGATATTATTTATTAAATATGTGGGAGATGAAAATACATTTTAGTAAGGGAGTTCATTTTATGCACTAAGAAGGCTACAGAGCTCAGTCCAATAGTACCTTCAGTTAGATTATTTATCTACGTAAGTGGACTAGGAGTACAAATTGCAATAAAATATTGATCTTTAGCAGAGTGAGGAAGCTAAAGCTCGAATTTAAAAAAAAAAGCCATCTTTGCAAATCTGGCTTTTCAGATAAAGCTAACTTAAATAATTTCAAGGGAAAAATTGTTCAAGGGCCGGGTATCGAACCCGGGACCTATGGCTGAGTGTGCCAATGCTCCACGGACTGAGCTACCCAGGAACTATACCCGATCCTGGAACAATTTTTCCCTTTAAATTATTCAAGCCAGCTTTACAGGGAGTTATACCTGAAAAGTCAGATTTGTATAATAACAGAAAACCACACATTTAAGTCACACAGTAAGAGTGCACTCAATGCTGGACTCTGGCATTCTGTCAACCCACCTGAGGTATGTGGATTGCAATTGAGCCAGGGTCTGGTATAGTCCCTGGGTAGCTCAGTCGGTAGAGCATTGGCACGCTCAGCCAAAGAACCCAGGTTCAATACCCGGCCATGGAACAATTTTTCCCTTGAAATTATTCAAATTGGCCATCTATTTGTCACTAATCATCTAGGCACTTCAGTAGGGAAAGCTGGTTCAGATGGGCAGTTCAGGATTAGATTTTTAGAGTCTAAATGTATGTTCCTGCAAACCATCAATGAAATTTCGAGCTTTGAGCACACAAGATTCTGTTTGCTATTAAAAAAAAAAAAAAAAAAAAAACTCCTTGAATTTTGAAATTGAAAATTTCTGTTTTATCTCTCTCGGGATTTCACTTCCTTGTGTTTCCACAGACAACTTTTTCCTCTAATGTGCTGGCCACCAAGATTTGAACTCGATAATGTCTTCTTTATTTAGTATTTGTACTGTGAAGGCATTTTTAGAACTAGAAGGGATCATTACCCTTGTGTAATCCATTAGCAATACACTGTATCAGTTTTTCTTATATTTCTTTTCACAACACTGAAGACCCTGCCACAAGACAGGTAGCTATGCCCTTTAAAGAGAAAAATCTGATGGAATGAATGACTGAATCAAATCTCCTTTCAGCTACCTACCAATGCCAACATGAACAGGCTGATACAATGATTTTTGTTTTGGACAGCACAGCGAACTGGCAAACTAAAGAAATGCTTAATGATTGGTCTGGCAGAGAGTCTTCAATGAATGGCCCATGGGCCACAGGTGGTCCTTGGAGCTCTTTGCCATAACCCTCCAGTCATTTTAAAAAAAACTACCTAACATTAAAATGCGATTAACGAATTTAATGACGAAAATATTGATGATAAATACGAGCAAATACAATGAATACTTGAATAATGAATGTTTAATGGAGAAAACATGGTCTCTCTAACTTTTTAAAAATATCAACGGGAAACTTGGCAATGTTTTTCCTTGACCAGCTTGTCAATGTAGCACCAATGTTGGAAGTCAATATGCGCAGAATATTCTTGTCCTGGACTTTACAAGCTTTATTCTAGAGAAGAACTGCTCACATAAGTAGTATGTGCTTCCTAACGAAGCACACATCTTTGAAATGTGCTGGCAAAAATTATTAGGGAATGCATCCTTAGAAATGTTGTTGTTGTTTAGTGCCTTGCATCTGGTAATGAAGCCATTAGCAGATCCTTAGAAATGTAGTTTTTGTAAAATGTAAGCAAGGGCACAGTGAATAATTGTTCTTTGAAGGAAGAGTTGTTCTGGAGATCAACCAGCACCATTTGTACTAAGACCGGCAATGAAAATAAATCTAAAGAAGACTGTTGGTTATGAAAATAACTAAATCTCTCTTGTACTCACTTCGTAACATGACATATTCATCAGGTGGCAAACAGTTGACTCAGTGAGAAGCTTAATATGAGTTAAGTCTTTTTTGCAAGTTGTGCCTCCCAAAGTCTGAGTTTGGTCACAAATGCTTTGATGTGACCAAACACAGTGCACACCAGTTAATCTTAGGATTGTATCTGCATATTTGGGTCATGCATATGCAGAGAGTTGTTGCTCACAAAGGCAAAGTCTGTTACCACTTTGCATCATTGAATTCTGCAATCGGCTTATCCTTGGTTTCCATGAAGTGCTGTAATTTCACTCTTTAGGTCAAAGACTATTTTAAGAACCTTTCCTCTGCTTAACCAATGCACATCACTATAATAAGCAATATCGCTTGATCCATTTTACATTCTGGGTCAGAAGCTCTTGGAATTGATGATGATTGAATCCTCTTGCCATTTTGGATTCATCACACGACTTGCAAAATCTCCCTGTATGGGTAGAGCAAAAGTGTTGAGTGTTTTCGTAAAAGATGAGTATTTTCTCTGGACGAAATGCATACTTGCGTTGTAGTATAGGCCTATGATCTGCGTACATTGGTAGCACTGAAAAATTTACATCACAGCACGAAAGATGACTCAGTTCCCAAAATGAAGAAACTAGCACACAAATAGTTCTGGTGAATTCCGAAGTGAAAATTGTTGAATTTATAAGGGATTTTTTTAAGATGAAGCTGAGAAGTTAAGGATTTTATAGGGATATATTTGGAAAAAGGAAAATTGATCGAAAATGTCCTAAATTATGTTTTAAATTAGAGGCACATCGTAATATAGTTTGTAGTGAAAGAAGGAAACATGGGGATACAAAACACATGATGTGATGTAATCTGAAAACACATGGGTAATTCCACAAGTGGACATGCACATGAAAATTTAAAATGCATGCAATCTATATGTAAAATATACCAAATTGCAGGTAAATATATGTAGTTTCATGTTCACAAGCGGGATTAACAATTATTTTATCAGGTTTTCATATTTTCACGAAAATTTTCACCCAAGTCACTAGTAGCCTGTTTCCTCATTGCATATATATAAATATATATATATTTTTTTGTTTTATATTTTTAGTTGGTTATTTAACGACGCTGTATCAACTACTAGGTTATTTAGTGTCGATGAGTTTGGTGACAGCGAGATGGTATTTGGCGAGATGAGGCCGAGGATTCGCCATAGATTACCTGGCATTCACCTTACGGTTGGGGAAAACCTCGGAAAAAAACCCAAGCAGGTAATCAGCCCAAGCAGGGATCGAACCTGCGCCCAATCGCAACTTCAGATCGGCAGGTAAGCGCCTTAACCGACTGAGTCATGCTGGTGGCTATATATATATATATATATATGCGTGTGTGTGTGTGTGTATTTTAAAAGGAACTCACTGAATATGAATTGACAAAGAATATTTATTTTTGTTTTGTTTACATTCCTTAGACATTAAAGGAACCAGAAAAGAATAACATATTTTTTTCATTGCAGAACATATAGGCTAGGCTATTTTATATTAATGACTAATTCAATAAGATGTTCCTTGAAAAGTAATTCCGTTATCAAAAAATATGTTTTTTCTCTTTATTACCTTAACAAGAAAAGTAAGAATAATGAATTACAGGATTTTCTATTTATATTATGGGACAAACGTGTAGGATTTTTATTGAAATTTTATTTTTATTTTTATTAGGTTAATGGTGGTAACAGAATTACAGTCAACAGTAACGGAATTACAAATCATAGTAACGGAATTACATTAGGCTTCTCAAAACTTTCTCATTACTCAAATCCACAGGGAAAACTTTACACCAAGGTTCTCAAATCTTTCTCCTTATTGAAATCTATACATAACACATTGTTCTACTTGATTTTTATGCTCTTTATCTTCCAAGTTGGCAGCATTTCGTAATATTCAAATTGGTTAGGCCTTATTAATGTAATTCTGTATCTCGCATATTATCTCCATGGTATCTTGCACATAGTTACAAGCAAATGTGTAATTTTAGGTCTTGTTTTGAGTGAAGACATTGCAATATAAGAATAATTTCAATTACAAATCTTTAACAAATTGCAGGCCTGAATACAAAATTTCAATTTCATGCAAATAAACTTATGTCTTTTGTTCATGCTCATGTTATTTACAGATTGATGTTCGAAATGCCTCTAACACCAAAAGAAAAAAATGAGAGTTTATAGGGAAAAGCTGAAAAGAGACAAAGTGAAATATATATAATAAAGCAAAATAAAAATACAGAATTCGGAAGAAGATTCGTATAGAGAAAATGTCTCAAAAAGAGGAAAAAAAATTAAAAAAATTAACAGGGAAATGGTCAGAAAACATAGAGAGCCAATAAAAAAAACTCAATGGAATCACATGGCAGTCCAAATAAATTATCACTTCAAGCTATAGGAAAAGCTAAACAAAGGATTTAAGAGACATCTTCCCAAATCACCAAGGAAGAGGAAAGTTATAATACAACTTCTAGCTGGTGAAGAAGGAATGATAAAAAAAGATAGTGCTGCGAGATGCAACTGCAATGAAAAATGATGTACCAATTGTACCAGAGCCTGAAGTTGACCGACAGGGAGATGTTCTGTCTTTCAATGTAGGCTAATTATCTTTAGTTAATTATAACAGGAAATGAGAGATCCTTAAGTCGGTTCCATATTATTACAGTCATTTTCAGTAAACATGTCATTGTTGTTAAGTTACAAAGCTTGAGATGTTGCCTTGCTATATTGATATTGATATTGATATTGATATTGATATTGATATTTATTTGTCATTCAACTTTACAATTCACAGTTATGGTGGACCTTCACATTTCTGTTTTTCGATCCACCATCCCTTTATACATATAACTCTTTTCTATTAAGGTATTCTTTGCCGAGAATTTCTTGATTGCTTTCTAATGTTCTGTTATGACTGAATTGCTATATGTCCTTCCCCCTCTATCCTCTTCTATTCTCTCCCTCCTACCTAGACTGTTTCCCTTCCATTTCCTAAATTTCCTATTTTATTACCCCTATCCATATATTTATTTCGATAATACTCCTACAGTTATAGTACCCCGCTACTACTCCCAATCCAAAACACTGAAAAACATCAAATATCTAATTCACTTAAATTACACTTCCAATTTCTCTCTCATTCCACTTCACATTTGTTCAGATATATACAGTACACATATATATATATTTTTTTTTTCCCCACTTTAATTCTCATTGTATTCATTGTGTGATAGCTTATCTTATTACACTCTTACCCTATCTTCTTACACTTAACACTTTCTTCTCTGTTCCTTTTTCTTACACTTTTGCCACCCCTAACTTTTCTGCACTCACTTTTTAGCACTCTTCTTCTTCGCTATAACCTCTCCAATGCCCTATCTATTCAGTCCTCACAATCACTAATATCTGGTAGTCGCTTCATTCCTACACTCGTTCTTCTCATGTCTTCTCTTGCCTTTCCTCCATTAGTCTTGTCTATGCTCCTGTCCTCAGACACTACCAGTTGTTTCCCTAATCCTTCGTCCGCAGTATTTTATATCTGCCTCACATTATTTTTGCCTTGCTATATGTAATTCCGTTACCAAGAAATGTAATTCCGTTACTGTACCCTTCATAAAACAAAGCATGTATGCCATTTGTAGATTTTTTTTAATCATATGATAAATAGTCTTCATTACACTAGATGGTAGGCCTATTACTTGTATGGCAAAACATTACATTTTAACACAGGATTGTAGATTCAAAGAATTTTTATGTTAAATATAAAGGTAAAAAATGCGTGTCTTTTTTTCTGTAATTCGTTTACCAGGATTTTGACCACATAATTATATAAAACAGTAAAAATGATTCAGAATTTCTTAAATAATCATAAGATAGTGAAAAAATTCTTTATGATCTTATGCTACTGGATATCAAAATAATTATTAATAAACTGTGCAAATTGAGCATTGAATGTGAAAAATACCCCTATTGTAATTTCGTTACCGTGGAATTGCCCACATATAGGCCTATATGTCTAACTTGCATTAATGGAATAAGCATTAAAAAATAGTGAAACAGATCAAATAATAATGAAAAAAACACAGTTTTTGTAATGTAACATTTTTTGTACATCCGCCATTACACTAAGCTTAGCTTATTATAGATCAGTACTGACAACATTACTAAACAAAAAATCATCACCCTTTGCCCAGCGCTTGAAAATCTTGTGCTCAATCGCTGTCATCTTCATCTTCACATAGACGGCCGGTATAGAGGGCCTTGACGTTTTCTAAGCTAAGCTAGCCTAGCCATAATAATAATAATAATAATAATTATTATTATTATTATTATTATGACAGTCTTATCTTGAAGACTTCAATCATATAGTCTACTAACATTTTTGATAAATCTTCACAATAGCATTACCAAAGGTAGGCAGACAACCAAAAAGAGCACATTCTTACACAATTTTCATTAACCTAACCAGTCCACACCTGTGGAGTAACAGTCAGCGCGTCTGGCTGCGAAACCAGGTGGCCCGGGTTCGAATCCCGGTCGGGACAAGTTATCTGGTTGAGGTTTTTTGCGGGGTTTTCCCTCAACCCAATACGAGCAAATGCTGGGCAACTTTCGGTGCTGGACACCGGACTCATTTCACCTTCATTTCATTCAGACGCTAAATAACCTAGATGTTGATACAGCGTCGTAAAATAACCCAATAAAATAAATAACCTAACCTGTCACTGATTCGTATATGCAAGGCATAACATGGTCAATGTTACTTATGTCCCGCCCACTATAGAGACATAGGCCAATTTTACACATATTTAGTATAACTTGTTGCTTCTTTGACAGGTTAGGTTTGGTTAGTTTAGGTTTTTGTTATAGCCTACCTTGCATATACGATTATAGCGCAACATTGGCAGTGATAAAAGTGAAATATTCGTTCAGTGGGCGTTGGATACTCTACATTCGCCATATTTTCGGATTCTTCCTGGAATTACGATCCACTTCCACTAGATGGCTACCGATACGAGTAGCAGGTCGGCAATACATGCAAACGAAATTATACTAAACGTGAGGAATGTTACTACAGGTGTGTAGTATTATGTGATAGGTTAGATTATGTGTGTAGTATTATTACTATGTTGGCGACAATGAAACCCACTGTTATATTAACGAAATATGACCGTATTCTTCATTCACGCACGACGACTTTCGTATATAAGGTACATATTTAGGGCAGGTTGGGTGGGCTTATTGCTGTCCCAGTGATCATATCAATTTCTACTAATCAATATTATAAATCTAAGGTATTTTATCAAGTTCCTATAGTGGCTGGGACTTAAGTAAGCCCTAACCTTCACCACACAATGTTAATGCACATAACTTATCTGCAAACATAACCTTGTTCTCATAGACAAATCTTTTATCTTTGTAGTTCACCTACCTGGTACTCTTGGTTTTTCAGTCCACTTTCTTTTATTTTTTTCACGTTTGTAAATAACACTTTTTATTTTCTTAACTACTTACTGATGACATGTTAATGATTAATTCTATTTGTCACAATTAAAACCACATTTGTTGTAGCACCGCCATCTTAAAGCGGGAAAACAAAGTACTGTACCAGTGTCGCCAACACGATTCTTCAAAAGTCGTTATAAAACAGTGCAATAAGCACTAAATTGTTATATTTTCAATGTAAAATGAGGTTATTTTGCCGCTGTATGAAAAATATTCGCTAAATCTCTACAGCAGCAATACAAATTTCACCAATTTTACCCGCTAAACGAACACTGAAAAACGCCAGATCTAGCAGGGAAACTGCTGAATTAGCAACACTGGAAAGAACAATGTAGCCAATTCAAAATATTTTCCTGTTAAGACGAAGTTAGAAATCAGTAAAATTATAAATTAATTATTAATTCATAAATAGTTATAAAATCCTTCAAAATGGACTGAATACAAATAAGTAAGTACATGTATTTGGCTCCCAACCCATGATGTTTCCCAGTCCGTATATATTAATAATAATAATAATAATAATAATAATAATAATAATAATAATAATAATAATAGTAATAATAATAATAATAATAATAATACTTTCTATAAGGAATCTGTTGTTTTTGTTAGTTATTCACAACATCTATTTTTTTTAGTTGATTTATATAGGCTAGGCTTGAACTTCTGTGATTACATCGTGTGTGAAAGACATGATGATGATGATGATGATGATGGATGATGATGATGATGTCAATTTACACCAGTGAAAGCCAAGTTTGGTTACTATACTATACACCAGGGGTCGTCAGCGCAGAGTACCCTGGGGCTAGCGTCTCTACCCGCAGAGAACACAGTGCACCATGGTGCACTCGTAGCTGCTACTGAGTATGTTCTCTACCTCTTCCAGCTGCACGATGGTGCAAAATTGAATTATTTTGATTTCTAGCGAGTTGAGTTTATATTTTTTGTTTTTACTTGTTTGCATAAGTTTTAATTAACAGTTTAATAAACATGTTGTTTGTCTCACAGGTCGCCAAGCAAGCCGTTAATGTATGGATGGTACCAGGAAACTATAGCACAATCTAATACATGTATATAGACTCCGACTATAGGCTGCAAGTACTCAAGGGCTCTGAAACCCACGGCGAAACATTGCGTCTCCATAGATACTAGTGTCGTGCAATTCAAGCTCTATGTTTGGTTCAAGTTTGTCGAGCGTGACAAGAACCGAAGTCTGCTTTGAATAAAGACGTTATATTTATATATCTAGATATACAATTGGCGCTGGTGTCGTGCACAAATTTGAAACCTCTCGCACAGGTACGTGCGATGCCACGCTATGGGAGCACAAATGATTGTTTCTATAAAGCATTCGGAGTTTAGAAAATACCATTGGGTATATAGGCGTTTTCTTAGCGGACATCCCTCTTCACTGTAATATAACTAAACTTATTTACGTATTTTCTGACGTATAATAAGTAAATCTAAAAACTGCAACTAAGCATTGCTTTAAATATATACGCCTTTTATTGTTCATAAATAGACTTATTAGTTTATTTCTATTTTCTGTGACCGAATACATGGAATATTTTTACTTATGTTATTTTATATACGTCAGAAAATACGTAAATAATTTATTTAAATTATATTACAAAGAGGAGGATGTCCGCTAAAAAAATGCTTATATACCCAATGGTACTTTCCAAACACCTAACGCACTGTAATAATAATCCTCAGTGTTTTGAGAATCAGAGGCGATATGACTCTTTAGAACTTTCAATTGCAGACATTGGTTGCAATTCTCTCATTCTTACATCATTCTCAATGACAGAATATTGTGAAAATGTGATTGTATGCATTGCTGGTTTAGTTATTAAATCATTAAGAAAATATGGTGTAATAAGCCTAAAGACTCAGTTTATGGTACGTACCAACAGTAAACAAAATATCTTTTTTTTTTTTTTAACGAAAGAATAGTGGGAGTCTTGTCATACTATCATCTGAGATTATAGAAATACTCATGCCGCTTAAGTAAAAGAGCGATTATACAGATGTTGGCAGAGGATAATGGCATATTACCACCCACTTTTACATCGTGTGAAAACAATGTGATCTAACAGTAGAACACTTGTACAATCTTTTTACAACTGTAGGAACATATTTAAAAATGGATCCCAGATTCTTCCCGAGAATCATATTTTAAACTTGCTAAAATGATCATAGAAGTACATAAAGATCTACTGGCGTAGCTCAGTCGACTAAGGTCTGCCGATCCGGAGTTGCACTCGGGCGCGGGTTCGATTCCCGCTTGGGCTGATTATCTGGTTTTTCCGATATCCCCAACCGTCAGGTAATCTATGGCGAATCCTTGGCCTCGTCTCGCCAAATACCATCTCGCTATCATCAATACCATTGATGCTAAATAATCTTAGTTGTTACAGCGTCGTTAAATAACCAAATAAAAGAAAGTACTACATAAAGAGCAGATGTCAGCATACAGCTTAAAGTTACCAATGCAACCCGACTTTACGTTAAAAAAAGTTGTAAGACAACATTTAAAGGAGTGAATAATAATAATAATAATAATAATAATAATAATAATAATAATAATAATAATAATATAATAATATAATAATAAAATAATAATAGGTTAATAATAAAATAATAATAATAATAATAATAATAATAATAATAATAATAATAATAATAATAATAATGAATCAATCGGCAAGATGTTCTGTACACTAGGCCTGAGTTCTATTATACAAGGTTAGTTAAAAATCCCGCACCATCTAAATAACTTTTCGAAGCATGTGGTTCAGTGACATGAAACCTGGTATGTGGGGATAACCATATACTGAGAACTCAATAATGTTATTACCGAGTTTTTTCTACTTCCGGTTTAACCGGAAGTAACTCCAACTCTCTTATTTTAAATGGAACACCCAATATATATTTTTTTTATTTTTGAATAAAGCTTATTAAGAGCTTTTCAAAAAGTACCCACACTTGATACTTCTGTACAAATTCAGTGTTGCTAAATAATAATAAAAAAAAACAAAAGTGTAGGTCTAACGAATAATACGAGTAAAACGCTTCTTTTGTTTACTGTTATTTGACTGTCCTTTATTTATATTCATGGAATATGGGTAAAACCGGTAAGCAACGGGTAAAACGCTTCTTTTCTTTGCTGTCATTTGATTGCCCATTGTTTATATCCATCGAAACATGTTTATTGATACAAACATCTTATTTAAGGAATTGAATATGACATTCTAGTGTGTCAAATAATTCTGTCTGATGTTGAGCGAAAGGGAAAGAATTCAAAATTTAATGATTTTTGGCTATGGAGACAGACAACGATCTCATCGAGAGGTGGCGAATTTATTTAATGGTATGCAGCCGGATCGCAATCCAGTTCCACGTACAACAGTGACAACGAACGTAAGGAAATTCACTGAAACTGGAAGTGTAAAGGACTTACCAAGATCAGGTCGCCCGAAAAGTTGTTGTTTTCTAATGCCAGACGTTTGACAATAAAGTCATTTGACCTCTTGCACTCCAATATTTTTCAAAGATATTATCATGACCAGCCACTGAAGCACAGAGGTCGCCCGAAAAGTGCAACTGATTATAATACTTCATTGGACGTTCTCCTCCGTATGCAAGAAAATGCATAAGTTCTACTACAAATTTGGCGTTAAAATCTAATATAAGCCAAAGTTCTGACATGAAAATCCTTACAAGCGCCAAGCAACACCCTTATAAAATGCAACTTTTGCAGGAACTTTCAAAGAACGAGGACAGAAGAGTGCAGTTTTATGAATTTTATTAACGATGGAGAGCATTAACAACAATCCGGTTTTTCTTAGACAAATTCTATTCTGAGATCAAGTCACATTCTGCCTGAATGGATTTGTCAACAGACCCAATTGCCGATATTGGTCAGACGTAAATCACAATGAATGGAGGAGAATCACACGCAGTAACTTAATGTTTGGGCTGGTATGATTGTTGGCCATATTATTGATTCTTTCTTCTTTAGAGAAACGCTAAATTCTAATAGATACTTGGATTTGCTCCAAAATCAAGTAGTACCGGCCATCGCAAACTTGTTTCCACATCCAGCCAATCATCGTCTATCCAGAGATGACATCTATTTCCAACAAGATGGAGCTCCAGCTCACTATGGACATAGTGTTCGTGAGCATTTAGATCAGGTTTTTCCACAACGATGGATTGGTAGGAGATGTCACATAGAGTGGCCAGCTATAATCTTTTCGCTGTAAGAAAAATCCTAATGTAAACAATAGCACGTGACTGAAGTGAGGCTTCATTGGCCGCTGTTTGGCGCCATAGATTCTCAGCACTTGTTCCCGCCTACTGTTGTACATTCTGTTTCATGTTAAACATTTCCCGTTACTCGTCAAGTAGGCCTAACCTCACTACTATGCATTCGTTTGCTTAGGAAACATTTACTTTATAATTACTGCAATTAAATTATTTTTAAGTCTTATGTCTTCACAATGGACAGTTGAGGGTGCAGAAGCCATACTACAGTAGCATGTGCTTACGTGAACAACTAGGAGCTCAGTGACGCCAGCTTGTTACAAGAACAGACTACCTCGGTATTACTGTTTGTATTCATCCATGTTCATAGTGCATAACAAAATATAAAAGCAGCTTTTCTTTTACATATCGTTTTACATATGAGTGAAGTTATATGTTTCATCGTATTTAACAACTAGAATTCAATTTTTTACTTTGAAATAATACAAGATTATGGTTTCCAAATACGAACTATATTTTCCTGCGTCATGTCAGTGTTTCGACTGGGAGCCAATCACGGGTATGACAGCCACGTGCTTATGTTTACATTAGGATTTTTCTTACAGCGAAAACAGTATAGATCCCCAGATTTGTCGCCTTTTGACTTCTTTTCGTGGGGTCATTTGAAATCAGTAGTATATCGAGAAAGACCCAACAACTTAGAAGATCTGGAGCATCGAATAATGGAAGTGGTGTAAGATATTTCTAAAGCCTGGTTAAATCATTCCTTAGATGGTTTCTATGATCGACTGACACATTGTCAAGCAGCTGAGGGCTACCGGTTTGAACACAGAATTTAGAAGGTGAGCTAGTTTCGTTTTATTTTTGTTAAGGAAGGAGTATTTTATTATTTTAATATTCGATACACTTTTTTGTTTTCTTGACTTAGCAACACTGAATTTGTACAGAAGTATCAAGTGTGGGTACTTTTTGAAAAGCTCTTAATGAGCACTATTCAAAAATAAAAAAATCTATTGAGTGTTCAATTTTAAATAAGAGAGTTGGCGTTACTTCCGGTTAACCGGAAGTAGAAAAAAACTAGGTAATACTATTATTGAATTCCTAGTATACGGTTATCCCCACATACCAAGTTTCATGTCACTGAACCACATGCTTCAAAAGTTATTTAGGTGGTGCGGGACTTTTAACTAGGCCTAACCCTGTATGACTAATTCATGCATGTGACGTTTATTTCATGCTACAGCTGTGACAATAAGCTAATGCATGGTAGGCTTACTTATATTTCAAACTAAAACATTACGTAAGTACATGTTTTTATTTTCAGGTGTATATTATGTGATATGGAAGCGGATAAATAATAATTGTTCGTTTCTCGTCCACATTAAAGGAAACGCGTTTACAATATAGGCCTAATGTAATGCCTTACACAGGCAGTATTTTGTTAATTAGAGTTAGTACTAATAATTTTCTTTTCGTCTGAACTAATTAGCCTACTACAAGATGCATTTGTATTTCTGTTCGCTCTATATGTTGTCAAATAACTATACAACATCTTGAGTTACGGTATCAAATTGTTACAGTTTTCTTCCGTTTCATATCAAACTAACGGTAACTAAGCTTGATTATGTTCATAACGTGGTCGCTTTAAATGTTAATAGGATTTTTTTTTTTCATTTATCCATTCAGATTGATTTATAAGAGACACCAAACATATATATTAAACATTCAACATTGCATAGTACAGCCGTCTGCTAGCCGGTGCTTCTACCGGCGGCGGACGCAAGCTTCAATTTGTCCCTACTTTAAACTTCTGCGCAGCCTCGGCTATAGGGGCTTGGCTTTGAAGAAGCGGATCTCTCACAGCAATCACAGATTGCTCGAACTTGTGCCTTGTATGATCTGTGACCTTGAAGTTCGCTGGCCTCTCCTATTCTCCCCTTCCATCCCTTCATGCTTTTAGCTGAGTAAGGATTTTAGAACAAATCTTGTGATGTTTTATTTAGATGTAAGAGCAGGTAATTTTTGTTACAAAAATATGATTAACATCGACAAAAATATACGTGTATATAGGTGTATCACTTTACATTTAAAAAATACATTATTGTTGTTACTATACCAATTACCGACAGAAAATAGCTATAATTACATTCTTCAGATAATATTAAAATAAATCATAGTTTCTTGGTAATAATACTGTGTGACTATACGGATGATGAAAGTATTAGCTTCGTGCATTACGGCACTATGTTCAATTCAAGTCAGTCGAGTATGACAAAGTTCGACATTCGTCGATGGTCGCTCTGCAGAAGGCCTGTCGTATTTGTTCTACCTTGTTATGAAAATACTCGCCCACTCCCACCATTTCATGTTTTGGAATAGATGTTTCGATTAGTTTTTCATATAAAATAAGACGAAGTTTATAAAGTATTGGTTGCCTCTCTCATGTTCGAACATTGGAGGGCACTATTTTAAACTGCTTAAGGATTGAGCATATATCTTGCGATTAGATTTTCATATGGAATAAGACGAAGTTTGTAATGTCTTGGTTTTCTCTCTCATGTTTGAACATTGCACAATACCACTTGGTATTATGAGCATACGCGTCTTTTTTAAATGTATTTTATTTGATTTATTTATAATAATAATAATAATGATTTATTTAACCTGGCAGAGTTAAGGCCATACGGCCTTC